>NC_059285.1:12226277-12248777 GCF_017591435.1 Portunus trituberculatus
TCCGGAACCATCGCTACGTATGAGTGTTAAATTTACTTGGTCATTCATTTACTAGTGCGGTTAGAGTAACGGGTTCAGAATAGATTTGGGTAATGACCGTGGCAAGTGAAGTGTTTTCGTGGTCATTGTAGTTGTGTAGGAAGGAAGAATTAGTTATCCTCTTCAGTACTGTGACGCATTTTCACCTTGAGACGTGTGTACGATTAGATAATTCTATTGTTACAAAGCGTGTATAGATGTCACAAGGTTAATGGCCTGTGTCTTCACTATTTTAATTCCTCGCGTAAGTTTCTGAAGTTGTATAAGATAAAGTACTAACGGAAGGAATATGAAAAAGCGTCTTGGTGCTGAAGAGATTAAACGTGTCGCGTTACTATAGAACTCCTTAAGTAAGTTGTATTTGAGGCTAAAATATTTCGGGTAAGTCGTTGTGGTTCCCTTGTTATACAATGGCTACCTCTGCGAAAAGAATGAGTGGACAGGATTTCTTAACGTAACGGGGCTGGTGTTTCAAGGTACGTGCATTAGAAACGAGATGTGGTAGTATAACGGTAAGTTTGGGGATATATTCTTGAAATTAGTTCTTAGTGGTAAGCGGGCGTAGATGTTTAAGAGGTTCAAGAGTGATGTAGGTAATTGGTAAACTCGGATACTAATGTTCATGTTCGATTTGTGGTGGTGGTGGTGGTGGGGTGGGTGGTGGTAGTATCAAGAATACGTAGAATGAAGAGTGAAAGGCTGATTGAGGCAGTGAAGGAGTGTTTAGGGCAATGTTGCCTGTTAGCTGTAGGGATAATTAGTGAACAAGTTCATTTTTTTGTTCATTTTTGTCCATTACAGGAGTTGACGATCCAAAGGCCTGACTCCACAGCGGTAATGAGCCTTGTGTACCTTGCACTGTCTTCACTGACAACGCCCACTACTAACCCCTCTGCCTCCGCCACCGTTTCAAGATCAGGGAAGGACTCTGCCTTGCATCGCGCACTGTGATGGTCGCCGCCCCGCCCCCCCCCCGCCGCCGCTGCTGCTGCTGCTGCTGCTGCCGCTAAGGGAGAATAGTTTGTTGAGTGGATGACGGCGCGTTCACTGACCCTCTCCCCATCACCCTACCAACTCCGGCCACCCACCCCCCTGCCACCAGACACCTGCTACACCACCACTACCGCCGGCTCCGTCCAGTGAAAGATTCATCGCAGACCTGCCATTCAACGCCTGCCGCCGCCGCCACCACCACCACCACCTCCTTATGGTGGTGTCACTGTACCTGGAGCTGTTGTCATGATTGAATAATAAATTGTGAAGAAATCTTTATTGTTTTGGAGAATTTCCTTTCCTGGGAATATTTGTGGCTGACTAGTCAGTAGTCGCCTCAGGCTGGCTTAGGTCACTGTCTGACACACCAATATTGCCTCCATCAACCTCCCACACTCACTCTAAACAATAACAGGCCAGAAATAAAAAACGCTAACTAATTTCATGCTTTTTTTTTATAACAATACAAGAAAATGGAGAGAGATGAGCTAATGTGAAAATATTAAAATGTGGGGGTGAAAAAAAATGAGTAAATTAAGAAAAGACATTATCCTTGAAAAGTTATGGAAAAGTCCAAAAAAATATTGCATACCTGGCCAAAAAAACGGCAAAAAATGGTCAAAGCAAAAAAAAAAAAAAACAGATCCCTAACTAAATACTGCACTACTGGCCAAAAACCAGCAGAAAATGGTTAAAAAACTAGCCAAAACCCCCAAACTGACCCTAAATACTGCACTACTGGCCAAAAACCCATAAGAAATGCAGGAAATTCCCAAATGGACCCCAAAACACCCCAAATGGCCCTAAAAATGCAGAAAATGGACCTAAAAACCCCCACAAATGGCCCTAAAAATGTACTTAAGTCAAAAATACTCGAAAGAGTCTCCGGAGATTAGGCAGATCCATATTGGAGTTAAAATTAAATGCAAGAGTCTCCCTAGACTTTTATTTAACAATTCTTTACATTATTACATTGCCAGGAAGTCTACAAATATTTTAATAAAAAAAAAAAATTATATATACAAAGAATACAGTGAAAAGTCTACACAAATTTTCAACTTAGTATAAAAACAGTGAGCAAAATCTATACAGATTCAACTTAGTATAAAAACTGAGCAAAATCTATACAGAAAAGTCTACACAAATTTTCAACTTAAATAAAAACAAAGCAAAATCTATACAGATTCAACTTAGTATAAAAACTGAGCAAAATCTATACAGAAAAGTCTACACAAATTTTCAACTTAATATAAAATAAACATTTACAACTTAACAAAAAAATCTGCACAAATTTTCATATTTGCAAAATTTTAAAACACTTTTCAACTTCACAAAATATTTTAAAACAATTCTTTCATGTTAACAATTATTCAAAGATAAAAATGTTTGGTTTTGAAGTGACACAATCTTACAAACAAACTGTTTCAACAATCAGAGAGAGAGAGAGAGAGAGAGAGAGAGAGAGAGAGAGAGAGAGAGAGAGAGAGAGAGAGAGAGAGAGAGAGAGAGAGAGAGAGAGAGAGAGAGAGAGAGAGAAAAACAATCAAATAACAATCAAATAACATACATGAAAACAATACATTTTAAAAACAACACACACACATTAATCTTGTGCCCTCCATACACCCTTGCTAATGTCAATAAAATGGTCTAATGGTACAAAAATTTCAAGGTAAAAATGTGTCCTAGTACTGAAGGGGTTAAAATAGTGAAGACTGTTGCCATTAATCTTCTGACCACCATAGATCCTTGCTATTGTCAATAAAATGGTCTAATAGTACACAAATCTCAATGTAAAAATGTGTCTCAGTACTGAATTCATAGAAGCAATCTGCAGACTAAGATACACTCTTGATACACCCCTGACACCCTGACACACCCTCACCTCACACACACCTCCTAAAAACTTAACATACCCTTTCAAAAACCACAAAAAAGTGATTAACCAGCACAAACACACCCACACAGCACACTCTAAGGGTAAGTTCACACTACAAGCAGAGTGGGCAGAGTGGTTGCTAGCGGCAATAATTTTGACATTGTTTTGGACGTACAGACGCAAAATAATTATTGTGGCACATTTTTTGTGGGTGGGAAGCCAGCGGCCCTCCACGACTCCACCCACGGCCAAGGTGTCCACCAGTGTGAGCCTTTATTGCTGACAACAAAATGACAATCAATGACCAGACTGTGCATAGTTCTGGTACAATTTGACTCTTTATATTAATAGTCTGCTGAGAAAAGCTGATTTTGTGATATTCTGGTCCTAGACATGAAACAAAAACACACTTTTTTTTTTTCTACAGCTGTTCCTTCCCTTGAGGAAAAATGAAAGGAAGAGGAAAGAAAGAAAGAAGAGAGAGAGAAAAAGAGAGGAGAATGAAGTGATATTCTCGTCCTATACATGAAAGGAAAACACTTTTCTTTTTTCCACACCTGTTCCATCCGTTGAGGAAAAATGAAAGGAAACTGACGAAATAAAAAAAAAAAAAAAAAAAAAAAAGAGAGAGAAAAGAAGAGAGGAAAAGGAAGTGATATTCTGATCCTATATATGAAAGGAAAACACAAACCCTTTTCCTTTTTCCTACAGCTGTTCCATCTCTTGAGGAAAAATGAAAGGAAGAAGAGAAAATATAAAAACGAAGGAAGGAGAGAGAGAAAAGAGAGAAGGAAGTGATATTCTGGTCCTATACATGAAAGGAAAACACTTTTTTCTTATTTTCCTACAGCTGTTCCATCCCTTGAGGAAAAATGAAAGGAAGAAGAGGAAACATAAAAGAAAGAAGGAAGAGAGAGAGAGAGAAAAAACACACTGTACAGATCAGTGAGCCCCACACACACACACACACAATGACTTTACCAACAGAATTTCACGTTCCTTTATATATCGTCAAATTTTTTGTTGTCCTTCCAGGTAAACACTGTGGAATTTGACACTATTTATTTATTTATTATTATTATTTCTTTTTTATCATATTGTTGCCTGCCCGACCTGCTCTGTGGCTAAGAGGACACCCAGAATTCTTGTGTAGGTCACCCTGCTCTGCTTATTGTGTGAACACCTAACCGGACCGCTCTGCTTGTAGTGTGAGCATACCCTTACACACACACACACACACACACACACACACACACAGAAGAGAGAGATATATTGAATCGTTGGAAGAGGCAAGAAGAAAAATAATGAACAGTCTGAAGAGGAAAAGGAAGTTTTTTTGGAGAGTTATAGGAGAGAGAGTCAAAAAATGGTATGTGGAAAGAAGGAATGCAGAGGAACCCCTAGAGGGACCAGTAGGTGGACCGTAATGTATACTAATATAGATGGAATACTGTCAAGTAGATTAGAATTGCAAGCCTGATATAGTGTGTTTGACGGAGACAAAATTACATGAAAAAACAAAGGTAAATTTGGATAATAAATATAATATATGGAGAAAGGATAGAGAGGGTAAAGGTGGAGGAGGAGTTATGATTATGACGAAGAAGGAGATAAATGTGGATAAGGTTTGGTATGGGAAGAACAATGCAGAAGTGATAAGCATAAGGTTAAAAAGTGATGGAAAAGAATTAATAATCATGGTGACCTATGTACCTCCTAAAACAAATTCTTGGACATTAAGGAATACGACAATATGATCAAGGATACTTTACAGAGTTTGCAAAGTGGAAACTGGAAAAAGAAAGGTGATACTAGTAGGAGATTTTAATTGTAAAGAAGTGGATTGGGAAAATCTAGTAAGTGGTGTTGGAGAGGAAGCATGGGAGAGAGATTCCTTAATCTAATGATGGAAAATATGATGGAACAGAGGGTGAAAGAAAATACTCGATATAGAGGAGATGATGAACCCGCTAGACTGGATTTGGTGTTAACACGAGAAGTGTACCTATGTGGGATATACAATATAAATGTCCATTGGGGAAGAGTGATCATGTGGTTATGGAGATGCAGATGGCAATAACACAGCGAAGGAGAGATGAGACATACAGGAGTGGTAGATTGAATTATAGTAAGATGAACACACAAAATTTGAACAATTATTTTAGAACATTAGATTGGGAGGAGATGTTACAAATCAGAGAAGTGCAAAAAAAATATGAGATTTTTATGAAATATTATAAAGAAGGAGTTATGAAATTTGTATCACAGTATAAACCGAGAGAGGAAGGAAGAAAGGATTGGTTTAATGCAACTTGTGTTAAGGCTAAAGAAATGAGAGATGTGGCTTGGAAAAGATAGAAAAAGAACAGGAATATACTAAATAAGGAGAATTATAGAGTGGCGAGAAATGAGTATGTGAGGGTAAGGAGGGAGGAAGAAAGAAAATTTGAAAAAGATATTGTAG
The DNA here is from genome assembly GCF_017591435.1 of Portunus trituberculatus. Classification (NCBI taxonomy): domain Eukaryota; kingdom Metazoa; phylum Arthropoda; class Malacostraca; order Decapoda; family Portunidae; genus Portunus; species Portunus trituberculatus. The sequence goes on from NC_059285.1 coordinate 12,231,653, forward strand.
ACAAGAGTAAGGAACATCCAAAATTGTTTTACAGGTTCATAAATGGTAAACTTAAAAGAGAGAGTCCATTGAAAGATTAAAAGGAGAGCAAGGGATAGTAGATGACCCTAGGAATATCGCGGAATTGCTAAATAATAGGTTTCAACAAGTATTTACTAAAGAAACAATGTTTGTAAAGCCTCAAAATGTAGAAGGAAATGTGCACATGGATGACATTAAGATACCTAAAAAGGAGTTATATAAAATGTTGGAGGAACTTAAAGATGATAAAGCGATGGGACCAGACGAAGTTTCAGGAAAATTATTGAAGGAATGTAGAGAAGAATTGATTGATCCATTATATGATATCATAAGGTGCTCATTAGAAACCGGGAAGTACCGGTGGAGTGGAAAAGAGCTGAAGTGGTGCCCATTTATAAGGGAGGCAGTAAGGAAGAGCCTCTTAACTATAGACCTGTGTCACTAACAATTGTGGTCGGTAAGATTTGTGAGAGGGTGATAAAGAAATATTGGATACGGTTCTTGGAGGATCATAAGTTATTATCGGATCATCAATTTGGCTTTAGGAAAGGGAGGTCATGTGTAACAAATCTACTGAGCTTTTATTTTGAGAGTGGTTGACAAAATACAAGAGAGAGAGGGATGGATGGACTGTGTATATTTGGATTTGAAAAAGCTTTTGACAAGGTACCTCACATGAGACTGCTATGGAAATTAAAGATTTATGGAGGACTGAAGGGAAAATTGTTAAAATGGATGGAAAACTATTTGAGATGGAGGGAGATGAGAACGGTAATAAGGGATGCAAAGTCGGACTGGTTGGTGGTGGAGAGTGGAGTCCCACAAGGTTCAGTGCTGGCACCTATACTTTTCCTTGTCTATATTAATGAGTAAACAGTTATATTAATTTGTTTGCGGATGATGCGAAATTGTGTAGGTGTGTGAAGAGTGAAAAAGATTGTGAAATTTAACAGGCAGATCTAGATAGGATTTGGGAGTGGAGCAAGAGGTGGGAGATGGAATTTAATCTGAACAAAAGTCATGTAATGGAGATGGGGAAGAGTGGAAGACGGCCAAGAGGGTCATATAAGATGGGTGAAGGAGTAGTGTTGAAAAAGGTGGAAAAGGAAAAGGATTTGAGAGTGATAATACAAGACCATGGGCAGTTTGAGGCTCATATTGACAAGATGTTTGGAGAAATATATAATTTGATTATAAATATTGGATTAGCCTTCCATTATATGGATAAAGATATGATGAAGAAATTAATTAGTACGGTAATTAGACCAAGATTGGAATATGCTGGGGTGGTTTGGTCCCCTTATAAAAAGAAGCATATAAGGAAGTTGGAGAGATTGCAGAGAATAGCAACAAAAATGGTTCCGGAATTGGCAGAAATGACCTGAGGAAAGATTAAAAGAAATGAATTTGCTTACCTTGGAACAAAGAAGAGAAAGAGGAGATTTAATACAGGTTTATAAACTGTTGAGCAGTTTGGATGAAGTGGATAATGAGCAAATGATGTTGAGAGAGGAAAATTTAAATAGAACTACGAGATCGCATAGTATAAAGATAGCCAAAAGGAATATGCTTGAAAGATGTGAAGAAATATAGTTTCCCACAGAGATGTGTGGAGGTGTGGAATGGTCTGAGTGAGGAGGTGGTGTCAGCGAGGAGTGTGCATAGTTTTAAAGGAAAGTTGGATGTGTGTAGACTGTAGATATGGAGATGGGGCCACACGAGTATAAAGCCCAGGCCCTGTAAAAATTACACACACACACACACACACACACACACACACACACACAATCTTGCCCACTCCACACACACACACACACACACACACACACACACACACACACACGCCCGGTAGCTCAGTGGTTAGAGCGCTGGCTTCACAAGCCAGATGACCGGGGTTCGATTCCCCGGCCGGGTGGAGATACTTGGGTGTGTCTCCTTTCACGTGTAGCCCCTGTTCACCTAGCAGTGAGTAGGTACGGGATGTAAATCGAGGAGTTGTGACCTTGTTGTCCCGGTGTGTGGTGTGTGCCTGGTCTCAGGCCTATCCCAAGATCGGAAATAATGAGCTCAGAGCTCGTTCCGTAGGGTAACGTCTGGCTGTCTCGTCAGAGACTGCACCAGATCAAACAGTGAATTACACACACACACACACATATACACACATTTCACCAGATCCTAATGCACACTGCCACACAGCCTCACCTCACTTCAAAACACAAAAAAATCTTCACATAAACAAATTCACAGTATAAAACACAAACTTATTTCAAAACCCAACCCCAAAAAAATTTCCAAACACACACACACACACACATTTCCAGCACCTTGCCACAGAAATTCAGTATTTTTATGAGACCTTCCAAGACAGTGGTTCCCAAACTGGGGGTAAATTATCCCTTGGGAGCAGCTTAACAATTTTGGGTGAGAAATAAAGCTGACAGAAAAATAAATAAATAAATAAGAATTCTGAAAATGAAGAAAACCTTGCAGTGCCTCCCATTACAATTACTGTTACCTTAGTCTTAGTGGGCAAAGTTGTAACCTAAATAATCATTCTGTGTAAGGGATAATGTGGCATGTTAACCCCTTCAGTACTGGGACACATTTTACCTTGAGATCTGTGTACCATTAGACCATTTTATTCACTTTAAGAAGGGTCTATGGAGGGCACAAGAATAATGGCTATAATCTTCACTATCTTAACTCCTTCAGTACTGGGACAAATTTTTACCTTAACATTTGTGTACCATTAGACCATTTTATTGACATTAGCAAGGGTCTATGGAGGTCACAAGGTTAATGGCCAGTCTTTTCCCTATTTTAACCCCTTCAGTACTAGGAGACATTTTTACCTTGAGATTTGTGTACCATTAAGACCATTTTATTGACATTAGGAGAGGTGTATGGAGATCACAAGATTAATGGCCACAGTCTTCACTATTTCAACCCCTTCAGTATTGAGACACATTTTTTATTGACATAAGGAAAAGCTTATAGACATCAGAAGATTAATGGCCACAGTCTTCACCATTTTTACGCCATCAGTACTGGGACAAATTTTTACCTTAACATTTGTGTACCATTAGACCATTTTATTGACATTAGGAAACATCTACAGAGGTCAGAAGATTAATGGCCACATTCTTCATTATTTTAACCCCTTCAATACTGGGACATCTTGAGATTTGTGTACCATTAGACCATGTTATTGACAGTAGAAAAGATCTATAGACGTCAAAAGACTAATGGCCACATTCTTCACTATCTTAACCCCTTCAATACTGAGACACATTTTTACCTTGAGATTTGTGTACCATTAGACATATTATTGACATTAGGAAAGGTCTATAGAGGGCAGAAGAATGATAGCCACAGTCTTCACTATTTTAACCCCTTCAGTAATGGGACACATTTCTACCTTGAGATCTGGATACCATTAGACCATTTTATTGACACTTGGAAAGGTCTAAAGAAGGCAGAAGATTAATGGCCACAATCTCCACTATTTTTACCCCTTCAGTACTAGGACACATTTTTACCTTGACATTCGTGTACCATTAGACCATTTTATTCACATTAGCAAGGGTCTATGGAGGTGACACGATCAATGGCCACAGTCTTCACTATTTAACCCCTTCAGTACTGGGACACATTTTTATCTTGAGATTTGTGTACCATTAGACCATTTCATTGCCATTAACAAAGATCCATAAACATCAGAGGATTAATGGCCAGTCTTCACTGTGGAAATCTGAACAAATTTTCAACTTCACAAAATATTCTTAAACAATTTTTCAAGTTAACAAATATTCAAAGATGAAAATGTTTGGTTTTGAAGTGACACAATCTTACAAACCAACTCTTTCAATAATAAAGAGAGAGAGAGAGAGAGAGAGAGAGAGAGAGAGAGAGAGAGAGAGAGAGAGAGAGAGAGAGAGAGAGAGAGAGAGAGAGAGAGAGAGAGAGAGAGAGTTCTAAAGGCAGAATGACAAGATTTTTACAATATTAACTGGAGAAACATTCTTGAAAACCCTGCCAATCATTTCTGGCCTTGGAAAATAGTCATGGTGGAGAATAAAGCGTTTTTAATCGTGTTTTATGGTTCTAGAGGCAGAGTGACTACATTTCTACATTATTAACTGGAGAAACACTCTTGAAAACCCTGCCAGTCATCTCTGTGGCCTTGGAAAGCAGTCGTGGTGAGAGTAAATTGTTTGTGAATATAGCCCTTTGACTGACACACAAGCAGCAACAATGCACATTCTTCATTCCTCTGAGCTCAGTAAGTGAATGATTGAGTGAGCGCTGAGTGAATCTCTTAACAAGCACACTGCATCTTTGTCCTGAGAATCCAACACTTGCTTCACAAACTCATGTGGGGATTAAAATAGTGAAAACTGTGCCCATTGATATTGTCACCTCCATACACCCTTCCTAATGTCAATAAAATGGTATTATCACAGCCAAACTTTCTTCAAATGCCATCAAAAACATGCCAAATAATCTTAAAATACCATAAAAACATGCCAAACTGTCTTAAAATGTCCTTAAAAGAAAAAAAAAAAAAAAAAAAAATGACAAACTGCTAATCTATCCTAACTCTTCTTCATGGCTTAGGTGTTGTCTTGTACCCTGGGTGTTGCTGATGGCTGTAGGTGTTGTAGAAGGCTTGTGTTGTGTTGTGGCGTGGCTTGTCTTGGCTTGGCTTGACTTTCCTGTAATGAGAGATGCACTGTTTACATTGAGTCACCTTCACTATGTTGTAAACTGAACTGAACGCAACTCAACCAAAAAACTGTCTTAAAATGCCCTTAAAACATGCCAAACTGTCTCAATATGCCCTCAAATATGTCAAACTCTTAATATATCCTCATAACCTGCCAAACTGTCTTAAATTGCACTCAAAATCTGCCAAACTGTCTTAAAATGGCCTTGAAACCTGCCAAACTATCTTCAATTTCCTTAAAACCTCCCAAATTGTCTTAATATACCCTCAAAACCAGCCAAACTGTTATAAATTGCCCTCAAAACCTGCCAAATTGTAACAAAATGTCCTCAAAACATACCAAACTGTCTTAACATGGCCTCTAAACTGTCTTACAATACCCTCAAAACATGCCAAACTGTCTAAAATGTCCTCAAAACATACCAAACTGTCTAAAATGCCCTTAGAACATGCCAAACTGTCTAAAATGCCCTTAAAACATGCCAAACTATTTTAAAATACCCATCAAACATGCCAAACTGCCTCAAAAATGTCCTCAAAATCTTATCCAGCCCAACCTAACCTAACCACACTTCACACCACACACCACACCACTGACCTGCATAAGGAAGGAAGCCGTGTGACCTCAGCTTTGAGTGGCCACCTCCTCTCGGGTCACAGTGAAGTCGCAGTCCAGGGAGTCCTGTGGCAAAAGATCAGAGGTCACACAGGTCACAATGGGATAGTAATAATAGTAATAGTATTAGTACAGGAGGAGGAGGAGGAGGAGGAGGAGGAGGAGGAGGAGGAGGAGGAGGAGGAGGAGGAGGAGGAGGAGGAGGAGGAGGAGGAGGAGGAGGAGGAGGAGGAGAGAGAGAGAGAGAGAGAGAGAGAGAGAGAGAGAGAGAGAGAGAGAGAGAGAGAGAGAGAGAGAGAGAGAGAGAGAGAGAGAGAGAGAGAGAGAGAGAGAGAGAGAGAGAAGAACAAAAAATTTATAAAATGACAATATTTATTATTTTACCTTTTCTTTTTCTCTTCTTCTTCTTCTTCTCTCTTCTCATCTTCTTCCACCTCTTCCTTCTTCTTCTTCTTCTTCTTCTTCTTCTTCCTCTTCTTCTTCTTCTCTTGGTCTGTCTTTCTTCATATTCTTAACACAATCTGAAATAAATAAAACTGGATTAATATCTGAGAGAGAGAGAGAGAGAGAGAGAGAGAGAGAGAGAGAGAGAGAGAGAGAGAGAGAGAGAGAGAGAGAGAGAGAGAGAGAGAGAGAGAGAGAGAGAGAGAGAGAGAGAGAGAGAGACCTTAGTGTTTCAGTGTGCGGAGGCCATAAATTCAGAGTGAGTGACATAAGCATTGAGTGCAATAATGTTAAAGCTAAGTCAACAGATAACTTTTCACTGAGTTGGGTGTGATGTGCAAGGATTTAAGTCTAGGTATACTGACAGTATTGTAGGTAGTTCTCAAGATGTATAGTCCTGTATCCAAACCATTTCAGGCCATGATTAATGTAATTCATGATTGACTATACTAATGTGTTAACTATGGAATTTTTAATGATATGCATACAAATTGTGGTCTAGCAGATCCCAAAGAATACAAATTTCTCAACTCTTGTAATGAATTACCACTGTTTCTTGATATAGATTTTGTAAGACAGTGATTTCCGAACACATGATAAATTACCACTTTAGGGATAATGGAAGGATACAGAAAAAAAAGAAAGTTAAGAATTCTGGAAATTATGAAAACACTGCAGTCTGTAAAGTTGTTGAATAAACCTGTTATAAACACATAGTGAAATTGAGCAACAACAATAAACATTCAGAACTGCTATACATATACAAAACTTGAAAAGAAGAAAAATTATTTAAGTGTGTGGCAAGCCAGGTTTCAATAAGGAATGCTTGAGAACACAGATATTCAATAACTCTGATCACATGTGGGCTTGTTACTCACTACCTGAGCCTGCCTCTTTTTCACATTGTCATTTTCTCTCTAAGCACCAGCTGATGCTAAAATCTTGAATTTTTATTTAGCTATAAATATCTTAATATAAAAAAATGTTAATGGCATTAAATGACTTGGTGATCGCCTCCCAAGCTAATTTTTTTCTTGTGAAGGCTAGCTGGGTTTGTTGAGCGGTCTTGCAAGTCTTTATTCTCTTTTACAAGATTGAGAATCAATATTCTCTCTTCGTGCGTGAGTGGTTTGGCCCGGTCACAGCTTCTTCCCTCCATTCTTGTAGCGCGCACTGTGGTTTTGTTGTTGTTCGTGGAGCTCAAATCCGGATTACAGTTATACCAATACTGAAACAACTGTTACCAACTCATGCTAGCGGCAGACCTCTCGCGGCCCTACCTTCCACGGCGACTCTTGGTATGGATTGAAGGTAAGGGCGAAGGCTTTGCCTTGCTGGTCGAAGGGAAGGTCCGTGCCTTGGCCTTCGCGACTCTTGGTACGGCCCTTAGTCACTTTGTTACTGAATCATAAAAAACACACAAAGCGAGTAGATGAAGCACTGATGGAGCGATGGCGTGGGCATACACTTCATCACTTCAGGAGCCAAAATTTTAAAATATCTTGAAACACCATTAAAACACCCTAAAATAGCCTAAAATACTTGAAAGTCTTAAACACCCTTAAATAACCTTAAAATAGCCTTAAAAACACTAAAACAGCCTTAAACACCCTTAAAATAGCATAAAACTCCTTAAACATCCTAAAATTCTTAAAACACCCTAAAATAGCCTTAAACAATCTAAAACAGCCTAAAAATACCCTGAGACAGCCTTAAAACATCCTAAAGTAGCCTTAAACACCCTCAAAGTTTTCAAACACCCTAAAACAGCCTTCAATACTCACAGTTGGCTAAGTGTGTCCCAGCTGGTGCAGATGCCATGTTCCATCCCTACATAGAGCAACTTCCTTTAGTACGGCCGGTGGTGTCTGGTGATCCTGTTGGGAGGAGGAGGTGGTGGTGGTAGTAGTAGTGGTGGTGGTTATACTAGTACTAGTGGTGGTAGTGAAATGGTGTGGTTTTGTGAGCATCTGATGTGGTAATGTTGGTTGTTTGTGGTGGTTGTGGGTGTGGTTGGACAGTGGTGGTGGTGGTGGGTGTGGTTGGACAGTGGTAGTGGTGGTGGTGGGGTGATGGTGGTGGTAATAGAAGGATTTTAAAAAGACAAATATTTTCTGGCCAAAACAAGTGAAAAAAATTGATGTTCATGAGACAAAATTGTAAGAAAAAACATGCTATCACACATCCCACACTCACCAAACACACATCACACCAGCACACACCATTCCCACACCTGCACACACCAGCAAATCATAAACAACTCTTTGCAAACACTGGAAAACGTAAAAAACACACACCAAAAAAATATATAGTTTACACAACAAAAAAAAAACACTTACACACACACCGCACGCACCACATACACACCACACCTGCGGAAACCTTTCCACACCGCACACACCAGCACAGTATACAGCTTGGTGTGTGGAGGAGATATGGAGGAAAGAAAAGCAGATAGTGGAGGAAAAATTAGAAAAATTGTCAGGTTTTGAAGTGAGATTTAGAAAAGTACTATTTTGACTATGATAGAAGTGAGATAGGAGAGTCAAAATTGGAGGGAAGGTGGAGGAAACATGGAGGAAATAGTCTATGGAAGGAAAAGCCTGGAGGTAACCTGTGGAGGGAGATATAGAGGAAACAAGACAAACATTACCTAAACAAAAAGCACCAAAAATTACCTTAAAATATTGCATCACACAACAAAACACACACACACACACACAAAAAACAACCTCAAATCACACCTGGAAAACACCTACAATAAGTCTACCCTAGCCAACCCACACCAAAAAAAATAAACAATATACCTACATAGCTATAGTTGACATTACAAAAACTTACAAAAAATACACTTACACACCCACCACACTCACAGCACACCTGCAGACACCTCTCCCACACCCACACACACTCACCTCTCCTCTGGAACTTGGTGAGTGGAGTATTTGTGAGTTTTGCCGCAGAGAGGACACAGGCAGCCCGTCACCACCAGCGGCTCTCCAAGGACCAGTTGTGACATTGTGGCAAGCCATGGTGCACCTCTGGAATAGTGGTAGTTGTCATAGTAGTGGTAGTAATAGTATAAATGAGGCGTGACAAGGCGTAGGAAAGGAGAAAAACTGACTAAAGGCCAACACAGAAAAGGGCCGATGTGGGAGGCACTGAAGCAGGGTGATGCACACTGCCTAACACACAATAACACCAACATATCTCAGTAACCGCTTCAACTATCAAACTATCACGCATATGGGAGTGCACAAACTATCTACAGAGGCAATATGGGGGCGTAGTAAATGAGAAAAACTGAAAATAGTTAACACAGAAATGGCCGATGTGGCAGGCAGGATGGCGGACACTGCCTAACACAATAACACCACCATATCTCAGTAAACGCTTCAACTATCACACTATTACGGATATGGAAGGTGTATGGGTGCATAAGCTATCTATGGAGGCAATATGGGGGCGCAACAAGGCGTAGGAGGGCAGGAATGGTAAACCTACAGAGTTTCACCACCTTGCCCTTTCTGGACAAAACTATTTTTTGTGGTAGATTTTGGCTTGCTTTTAATTAAAATACCACTTGTTTTTGGCGCAAATCAACCAATTTTTTTACAGGTGAAACATATTATGATTTCCATAAAAACAACTGGTAAATGAATTAAAACAAGCCGAAATCTACCTGAAAAAATTAGTTTCCTCCAGAAAAGAACCTAACCTAACCCAACCTAACCTAATCTAACTAAACCTAATCTAACCAAACCTAATACAACCGAACCTAACCTAACTAAACTTAACCTAACCTAACCCAACTAAACCTAATCTCAGGGGCCGTCGTGATTGGTGGAAATAATTATGCTTTTTTTTTTCATTGGCCCTAACCTAACCTAACCTATCAAAGAACAGATTCAATCAGCGTAAACAATTAAGCCCATGCTCAGACAATGGTATGTCACGGAGCCCGCCGAGCCGCCGCACACCATCAGTGTGCGGCAGGGTTTGATGTGGGAGGCGAGGCTATTGTCACGGCTGATCACCAAAACACGCTTAAATAAAGAAAAAAAAAAAAAAAAATGTGTCGCCATTCAAAAAGGTTGCATCTAGTATATATGGGGTTCAAATTACTCGTAATCAGGAGTTCTATCTCTTGAGGTGGGTAAAAAAAAAAAAAAAACACGTAGCTGATTGTGGTGAAACTCTGCAGTAATACCGCAGGAATGACCACCACAAATGAGGCAACAAAAATCCGAAAGTTGCTTATTAAAGACGCACTTATTTTCAGTTTACCAGACTTTTTTCACCTTAATTGGCACGTCTCACTACTCTACATACTTCACCTAATAACCATGTACACTCACACACTTGGGAATAACTCACCTGCTCCACAAATGTTCAAAAGCTGTCAATGTCAACACTCCAAGCTAGCAATGACGGGTGTTCTGGCTGGTTCTGGTTGGTGTCGGAAGTAATGCCTTTTGGAACGGCACTTCCTGATGGGTTTTCCTGTCGCTCCGGGTTTTTTATATTGCTGTTTATTAATTTTACTGTTGTTATATTCACTGTCTGTTTTTTTTTTTTTTTTTTTTTTTTTTTTAGTTTTGCATATTTCTTTTCTGTTTTTGTCTTTTTCTCCAAAATTCCAACAATATGTCTTTTGGTATTTTCAATTTCACTGTTTTCATATAGCAAACAGTGCTTCCACTTTCAAGGAAATATCCTTATTTTAGGGAAATTTTTTATGTCACAAGGATCATGTTAAGGAAATTACTAAATCTAAGGAAATTCTAAGGAAATTGGCTTATTTCATTAAAATATCTAAATTTTCTAGCAGCAACTAATATTGTACAGAGCAAAGCCAGAGAACTTGGATATGATCATCCTGATGTAAGATCGTTTTATTCCCACTGCAGAGATTTTCTAAGAGAATGTGTAGAGCAGATCCTCTCTAGATTTGATAACATTGGAGATTTTGATTTTTTTTATCTTGCCTATCTCCTGAAGTAGCCCAAAATCTAACTCTTCCTTCACTGGCCCCTATTTTTGAAAGGTTGCCATACTTGAAGGATGTTGTTGACCTACAGCAAACAAACCTTGAATGGAGACAGACAACTAACTATCTGAGTTCTAGTGTGTCAAAAAGTTTAGATCACAGTGTGTTTTGGCAGTCAGTTTTTGAAGCTAAAAATATAGCAGGAATATACAAAATCCACAGCTCAGCAGGATGGTTTCACTATTGTTCTCACTCCCTTACTCAAATGCAGCTGTAGAAAGATTGTTTAGTCAGCTGAAACTGATTAAGAATGACCATCGAGCATCACTTAAGAATGAAAGCGTACTTGGTCTAATTACAGCAAAGACAGCTTTCCAGAAGAAAGTTCAACATCAGGCTGCAGTCATAGATCCACCACATAGTATGCTTAGACTCCACAGTAAAATGAAAGCCAGTGCAGATAATGATCAATGTTCAAATATCAGAAAACTATTCCTAAGCGGTTTCAAGGAAAAATAATGTTTACAATTTAGTATCACTGTTGGTATGCCATATAAGGAAAGAGATGGGGAGAGCCAGACTCTGCCAGAGAGGAAAGTTGTGTTGTGTTACCTTTGTGACAGGAGTATAAATTTTATATTTGTAGTTTTGTTTATTGCAACAATGCCCAAAGAGAAGAAAATGTATTTTTTTGGCATGTAGGATACAGTATATTTATTCATACCACAGAATATAGATTTTCATAGTCTTATTAATTGCACCAAAGAGAAGATTGTGTATTTTAAGTTGGCATGTAGGATATACCCTGTACCATGGACCTCTGTAACACTGGAGTCCAGTGTTACAGAGGTCTATGGAATCTGTGTAATTTATGTGAAAGGAACATATATTGTTATAGTCTTATTGTACCAAAGAGAAAGAATACTTATTTCAGTTGGCATGTAGGATTTATTTATTAACATTAAACAAGATGTGAATTGTTTTTATGAATTATGAATGATTTTTATGAATTTTTGTGAATTAATAAGTAATTGTTAAACAATTAATTAAACAATTATTTCCGAAGATCGGAAATAATGAGCTCTGAGCTCGTTCCATAGGGTAACGTCTGGCTGTCTCGTCAGAGACTGCAGCAGATCAAACAGTGAAACACACACACACACACACACACACACACGAAGTAACAGCCAAATATTTCACTGGAATGAATTAAAAGCCCTTTCATATGAGTTTTAGCGCTGATGAAAACACCATTAATCACAGTGAGTACGTACGGAATGTAAATCGAGGAGTTGTGACCTTGTTGTCCCGGTGTGTGGTAGGTGCCTGGTCTCAGGCCTATCCGAAGATCGGAAATAATGAGCTCTGAGCTCGTTCCGTAGGGTAACGTCTGGCTGTCTCGTCAGAGACTGCAGCAGATCAAACAGTGAAACACACACACACACACACACACACACACACTTGTTTAGTCTATATATATAATCAAATGTTAGAAGATCAACCTTATACAATGAAAAGCATGAAAATTTAGTCCCAGTTATTCGCGTCTCAAAATTGGAAAGGCATAAATAATTCCACCTTCATCCTTCTTCCTTTTCTTCCTTCCATTCGACCACCACCATCACCACCACCTCCACCACCACCGCCACCACCACCACCACCACCATCTTACATTCACTAACCACCACAATCTCACATCCACACCACCACAACTACGATCTCACATTCACTTAACCACCACCCCCATTACCTCAAATCCACACAACCATAATCCTACCTCCTACATTATCATCACCACCACCACCACCACAATCTCACATCCATACCAACACCACCACCACCACAACCACCACAACCACAACTACAATCTCACATCCACTTAACCACCACCACCACCACTACCACCACAATCTCACATCCACACCACCACCACCACAACTACGATGTCACATCCACTTAACCACCACCCCCATTACCTCAAATCCACACAACCATAATCCTACCTCCTACATTATTATCACCACCGCCGCCACCACCACCACCACCACCTCGAGTCCTTGTAGAGAAAAACTAGGCGTTACTCACAAAAATCCGACGACCTTTCTTGAGACAATCGCGTGTCCTTGTAACTCGCAGCTGCTCCAACTCATGTCGGGGGAAGAGAGGGCGAGGAGAGGAGGGAGAGGGAGGAGAGGAGGAGAGAGGGAGAGGCAAGGGTGACACGGGTGAGAGGGGGAGGATGAGGAAAGAAGAGAGAGACAGGGAGGAGCAGTCTTCCCCATTACGGAGCGAGCTCAGAGCTCATAGACCGATCTTCGGGTAGGACTGAGAGCACAACACACACTCCACACACCGGGGAAAGCGAAACCACAACCCCTCCAGTTACATCCCGTACCTATCTTATTGCTAGGTGAACAGGGGCCACACATTAAGAGGCTTGCCCATCGTGTGTGTGTAATTCACCTCGGTCGCCAGCTAGTCACCCAGCCAGTCTTCCCCATTATGGAGCGAGCTCAGAGCTCATAGGCTCATAGACACGTGTGTGTGTGTGTGTGTGTGTGTTCAAAATTAAAATGCTTCTAGAATCTTTCACCTCTCACCACCACCACTACCACCAGTACCTCCCTCACACTCACCGCAAGATTCACATCCTCCGTCAGCAGCACATGTCCTTCCTTACCCACAGTCTGCTCGACACTGCCATTCTATCATTGATCTTCCGAAGCTCTGAATTCGAACCGTCTCCAACCTCAATGAATCACTATCATTATTTAAATAGTATTATTATTGTTATTATTATTATTATTATTATTATTATTATTAGTAGTAGTAGTAGTAGTAGTAGTAGTAAGTTGTAGCATTATTATTATTATTATTATTATTATTAGTAGTAGTAGTAGTAGTAGTAGTAGTAGTAGTAGTAGTAGTAGTAGTAGTAGTAGTAGTAGTAGTAGTAGTAGTAGTAGTAGTAGTAGTAGTTTGTATTTGTTCTTAGTTATGTGATAGATTAATAATATTCTCATCAGAGCTCAGTGATTCGTGTGTTATTCTCTCTCTCTCTCATTTTGGAGTCAATATGGTGCTCTCAGATATTGTTTACTTGTCAGTGCATGGTGAGTTCAATGTTCCCTGCATCTCGCCACTCAGACGCAGTAACGAGAGTGAGTGGTGGTGGTGCAAGTAGCGTATTCTGTCCTGAAGGCGACATACTCTGGCAGACGTGACGGGACACAGATTACCGATCAAAAGAATCTTGTAGAATAACTATCAAACAGATTGAGACGCTGAGTAAATAAAGGCTAGAATATGATGGTGAAAAAAAAAAAGGAAATCTGAAACCATAAACCATTCATATGAAGGAGAAAGAATCAAATCTTCATGTTTTCATTAATTGCTTTATTTTCTGACAAAGTGTTTGGCAGAATAGTTAGTGTCACACTTCCTGCTGATAATGTGTGCAGCCAGTGCTTCCTACCACAATGGAATCTCTTGTTCTATAGACATGGTTCACTATCTCATTTCATAGATTTAAATGTATCCAACTATAAAGACGAACATTGTTTGAACATTACGAGTATCTGGTGCTGAATTGTTCCTATGAGGAATAAAGAAATCGTTGGTAAGAGTTGTTTCACTTTGTTTGGAAACTGTACTCTGTGAATGACCTAAGACAGATCCAGTGTAGCGAGTGTCAGGAAGTACTGGTGGTTTTATGAATGACAATGCTGGAATGTATATGACTCTTGTTTGTACCGGTGATGGCAGTTTTTCTGACAAAGTGTTTGGCAGAATAGTTAGTGTCACACTTCCTGCTGATAATGTGTGCAGCCAGTGCTTCCTACCACAATGGAATCTCTTGTTCTATAGACATGGTTCACTATCTCATTTCATAGATTTAAATCCAGTGTAGCGAGTGTCAGGAAGTACTGGTGGTTTTATGAATGACAATGCTGGAATGTATATGACTCTTGTTTGTACCGGTGATGGCAGTTTTTTTACCTGTTATTATGAAAACAAAACTTACCATTTATCTACAGATGTATAAAGAAACCAAACAGAGATTGGTAATATGGCATGAGGTGAAACTGAGAATTCTACAATGGGTCAGACTAATTCTCCTAGAATGTGATAGTTTGATATGCTGAAACTCGAAATAAGAGAATCTGAGACATGAAAATTTTGTCTTAAAGATGAGACAAAGAAACAGCAATATCAAAATTTCTCCCGAAGACCACAAAGAGATCAGCAAATGGAATGGGTGACTGTGATGGCAATAGTGAAGGAGGTGACACCAGCAGTGAAGGGAGGAGCCTCTGGGACTGAGAGTTGACAAGAACGGGACAGATGAGATCACAGACATCCACAGGACACGTTAGGTGGGTGAAGCAGTAAACCCTGGCGGGACAGCAAGAGTGTCACCAGGACTGAAGTAAAGACTGACAGCTCTGTAGGGGATGAGAAGGAGAGAAAGAGCAAGACTGTTGCTTTGGTAACAGAGAGAAGTGAGCAGGTCATGAAGAAGGCAAGTGTTAGCTAGTGGAGAACAAACGTGCTGTCTTGTAGACGAGGACAGAGAAGGAGAGGGCAGGAGGGCAGGAGGGCAGGGGAAGACAGGGTAGGGCAGGGCAGGGCAGGATGAGAACAAGAGAGTCACGTGCTCACTGGATCACTCTGCCCCTGGAGGTGATGCGGCCACGCCTGCCATTGGTCTGGAGAGCAAACAAAACTTATTTATAACTCAGCACGTAATTCAAACTTACACAATTAGTGTCCACACTGGCACCAAAAAAAAATCAACAAGCAGTAAATATCACAACCATCACACGGATGGTGAAGGCTGCACCAGCACTGGAAACAGCTGTCACTCCTGTCGTCTTGTAGTTCACAAGCCTCTTTTGACTGTGAGAAAGAGGAAGCAGCGACCCAGTTTTTGCAAGGCACACTTCCCATCAACTTACCCATTCTTGTATTTGTCTTCCTTCTTCACCCACCCTCAGCCTTTCTCTCAGGAGTGAAAGGCGTTCCCAGTGGCGGTGCAGCCTTCGCTACCGTGTGACTGCTGCCTCTCAACCTCCATTCTTCCCCCTAGTCACGTCTCACAATTACTACATCTCTCTCTCTCTCTCTCTCTCTCTCTCTCTCTCTCTCTCTCTCTCTCTCTATATATATATATATATATATATATATATATATATATATATATATATATATATATATATATATATATATATATATATATATATATATATATATATATATATATATATATATATATATATATATATATATATATACTGTATATGGTATGATATACTACATATAGCATATCTTGCATAACGCAATCTTGCAGAACACACACACACACACACACACGCCCGGTAGCTCAGTGGTTAGAGCGCTGGCTTCACAAGCCAGAGGACCGGGGTTCGATTCCTCGGCCGGGTGGAGATATTTGGGTGTGTCTCCTTTCAACTGTAGCCCCTGTTCACCTAACAGTGAGTAGGTACGGGATGTAAATCGAGAAGTTGTGACCTTGTTGTCCAGGTGTGTGGTGTGTGCCTGGTCTCAGGCCTATCCGAAGATCGGAAATAATGAGCTCTGAGCTCGTTCCGTAGGGTAACGTCTGGCTGTCTCGTCAGCAGATCAAACAGTGAAAACACACACACACCTGGGAACGAGCAGGCTCCGGGCGGGATCTTTGGTTTGTTAGTGTGTTGGTACGGGTGGTCTGCCTGCCCACCACCACTGGGGGGCTGGCCTGGCTGGAGGAGAATCTGGAGGGAGGGGACTGTGAGAGCTGCGGTGCCAGGGGACTGATGGGGCCAGCGGGGGCGTCAGAGCCGGGGAAGGTGGTGGGCTTGGGGGCGGCCACGGTGGGGATCTCAAGTATTGTCTTGGGCTCCTTCCTGACAGTCTCTGGCGGCTGCAGGTAGAGACACGTGTTAAGAGGCAAGTAGGCAGGGAAGGCAAAGTTGTGACTGTTCACCATGCACCTTCTAACTACATCAGTAATGAACTCATCCTCCCCTTGGAACATCATCCACCTCCTCCTCTTGTCTGTTACATGTAATCTGCTAGACACGCTGTACATGTAACCTGAACCTCTATCCTTCTTTAATCCCTTCAGTACTGGGACACATTTTTACCTCTACTTTGGGTGCGATTACATCATTTTATTGACATTATGAATGGTCTATGGAGGCCAGAAGATTAATGGCCAGAAACTTCACTATTTTAATCCCCAACATAAGTTTCTAAAGCTGTATAAAATCACCAAATAGTAAGCAAAGTGAATATGGAAACGCGTCACGGTACTGAAGGGGTTGAT
>NC_059285.1:12253777-12286277 GCF_017591435.1 Portunus trituberculatus
TAGATATATAGATAGATCTTAAATCACATTATACACTCAAACTCATTGTTTATATTCAATACCTGCTGTCCCTATCACACCACTATTCCCTCCCAACACACCTACTTGTGTCCTTACCACACTTGTGCCTCTCCCTCCCAGCATACCTGCTGTCCCCACCAGTGACTCGCAGCTTATGGACACTTCCAGCCACCAACACTGGAACTTTTATGAAGAATTGAGTTTAGTTAGCAATGAAGCCATCGCTCCATTGCTTCATTTTAGTCAACACGAGGCACGAACAAAGACTTCACTAAACACAGTATCTTCCCCTCACGAGCGTCTACACTACCCTGTATGTATAGCACTTCGCCGCTCCGCTAAATGACAGTTTAAGGCGGCAAGACTAGACTTTTTTTTCTTTTGGTAAGCTTCCCGTCAGTAAAGACAGCCAGCGGTGAATCATGCACACTATAGCATAGAGTCATAAACGCACGTGATACATGCCAAAGCTTGTCTCAGGGCAGTCTGAGACAGCCCGCACGGTGCACTGCTGAGGAAGGGAAGTCAAGAAGAGGTACAGAAGGGTAACCTGCTGACCCTTCCTTGACAGGACCGTGGACCCCGTGGTATTTATGTGCTGCTGCTGCTGTACAGCACCAATGTGACGCTCCGCCCTGTTAGACAATTAGGGCACCGGAGAGAGAGAGAGAGAGAGAGAGAGAGAGAGAGAGAGAGAGAGAGAATGTTGAACAAGCTAATTCATTATAGAGTTGACGTAACACTTATACGGTACATTGTTACCTGGCGTTTTATGTGTGTGTGTGTGTGTGTAATTCATTGTTTGATCTGCTGCAGTCTCTGACGAGACAGCCAGACGTTACCCTACCGAACGAGTTCATAGCTCATTATTTCCGATCTTCGGATAGGCCTGAGACCAGGTACACACCACACACCGGGACAACAAGACAACAAGGTCACAACTCCTCGATTTACATCCCGTACCTACTCACTGCTAGGTGAACAGGGGCTACACGTGAAAGGAGACACACCCAAATATCTCCACCCGGCCGGGGAATCGAACCCCGGTCCTCTGGTTTGTGAAGACAGCGCTCTAACCACTGAGCTACCGGGCCGTGTGTGTGTGTGTGTGTGTGTGTGTGTGCGTATATATATATATATATATATATATATATATATATATATATATATATATATATATATATATATGGAAAATAGAAGTCTAGGCAAATAAAAGGAACAAAAAGTGATGTACACTTAACAATGCCGCGAGTCAGCGTTCCTACCGCCGAGACCACTGAATGTAGGCTATAGAATGGTAGCACCGCAGCAGCAGCAGTAAGCTTGTGATCCAGTGAAGAGGGTGAGCAGCGTGAGCAGGAGCACCGCCTCACGTCTCAATAAGACAAGTCACTTGACGGCGGGTGGCATGACGGCTGATATCAGGTTGTGGTCGCCGGCCTGAGGCCGAGGCCAGAGCATCCATACAGTGTACTGGAACACACCGCCCGGCTCCGCCTATACCGTTAAGGACTGGCTGCGACAAGGACGCGCTCACGGCCACTCATCACCCCGTGTGTGTGTGTGTGTGTGTGCCATCTCTACCGCTTCCTCCTATGCATGTTATCTAAATGTCAAATATTATATTTAGGAAGCTAACACTATATCAGTCCCGTTTTATCTCTTTGGTTTCTCGTTTTGTTCTAGCGGGCACTGGTGTAGTGCACACCATCCCTAGTGTATTGTAGCAGGCCTGCTGCTACCGACTGCCACAGGACACACTCCCACTCACTCACAGCAAGGCAGGACTGCTGGCTGGCTGCCTGCTGCCACAGGACACACTCCCACCCACAGCAAGGCAGGACTGCTGGCTGGCTGCCTGCTGCTACAGAACACTCCCATCCACAGCAGGGCAGGACTGCTGGCTGGCTGCCTGCTGCCACAGGATACACTCCCACTCACTCACAGCAAGGCAGGACTGGTGGCTGGCTGCCTGCTGCCACAGGATACACTCCCACTCACTCACAGCAAGGCAGGACTGGTGGCTGGCTGCCTGCTGCCACAGGACACACACCCACAGCAAGGCAGGACTGCTGGCTAGCTGCCTGCTGCCACAGGACACACTCCCACCCACAGCAAGGCAGGACTGCTGGCTGGCTGCCTGCTGCCACAGGACAGGGATTTGTATGCTAGGGATGGTGTGCATCTGAGTAGGAAGGGTGTGGATGTGCTGAGTGGATGTCTGGAGGGGGGAGTTGGGATGGAGTGTAGGGGGTGAGGTAGCAAATGCATTCCAGAAGAAAGATTCTAGACATAAATTAGATAGGATAAACAGAGATAGTGAAAAGATTAGGAAAGATTTCCAGGTGCAAATAGGAGAGAATAAGATTAGGATTCCAAATAAGGAGACAGCATCTAGGAAGGTAGCTGGACTTAAATGTTTTTATGTAAATGCCAGGAGTCTTAGGAACAAGAAGGACGAGTTATCTAGTTATATAGTTGAGGAGGACTTAGATGTTGTATGTGTCACAGAGGCATGGGTAAATGAGGAAAAGTTTAGGAAAATAGGAAAGAATATGAAGTAGATGGATACATTATGTATTTACACCAGAGAATTGGTAGGATAGGTGGAGGAGTAGTTATTTATGTAAAAAAATCCTTCATTTCCAGTCAGGTTAATGGTATTAAGGTAGATAACAGAGTAGAGTCCTTATGGCTGGATGTTAGAGTAAACAAAAGTAAGGTTATTAGAGTAGGAGCTTTTTATAGACCACCTAACCAGTCAGCAGATGTAGACAACCTTATGGTAGATGAGATAAATAGGGGTGTACTAGTCAGACAATTATCTTAGGGATTTTAATCTTAAGTCAGTAAACTGGGAGAGGATGGTAGGAGATGCTAGTGAAAATAAGTTTATGGAAAGTTTTCAGGATAACTATTTAGTGCAGATGGTAGATAAACCTACTAGGGGGAGGAAGGTTTTAGACATAGTACTAACAAATATTGAGCATTGTTTAAAGGAAGTTGAGGTAGGAGAGACTTTAGCAAACAGTGACCATCATATAATTAGATTTATCATTAATTCCAGTAGGGATAATATAGTGAATAAGACTAGAGTCCCAAACTATCAGAAAGGCAATTATGGTAGGTTACGTCAGTTATTAGGAGAGGTAAACTGGGAAGATAGTTTTGGAAATAAAACTGCACAGGAGATGTGGGATATTTTAAGGTTGTAGTAAAGGGTATAGTGATGCAGTGTATCCCTTACAAAGATATAAGGCAGAGAAACAGGAAGCCATTATGGTGGACTCATGAGATAGGTAGCCAGATCAGAGAGAAGAAGAGGGCATACAGAGAGTTGCAGAAAAGTGGGAAGATGTAGATTTGATTAGGTACAGACAGGTCAGAGATGATTTGAGTAAGGTTATAAAAAAAGTAAAAGGCAGGCAGAGATAAAACTAGCTAGAGCTGGGAGTAAAGATCCCAAAAATTATATAGTTATTACAAGGTCAGTGATAAAAGAAATAAGGATAGGATTGGACCACTCAGAAAAGATGGTGTAGTAGTGGATCAAAATGAAGACATAGTAGAATTATTGAATGAACAATTTTCTTCAGTATTTACTAGGAAAGAATAGGAAATCCTGTTACAAACAGTGCGACGAGTAGTTTAAGAGCTTTAGAAAATATTGATATAAAACCGGGAATTATTAGGAAATTTATTCTTGAACTAGACGATAGGAAAGCTAGTGGTCCTGATGAGCTACATGCCAGAGTACTTAGGGAGGGTGTAGACAGTATTTCTGAAGCACTTAAGTTAATCTTTGAAAGATCACTTAGGTTTGCTGAGATACCTCAGGACTGGAAGTTAGCTAATGTTACTCCAATATTTAAAAAGGTAGGAAGGATGATGCGAATAATTATAGACCGATCAGTTTAACTAGTATAGTATGTAAGATACTAGAGAAAATCATTAAGGGTAGTATTTGGGAGCATTTAAATGAGAATAGATTAATTAGAGATACCCAACATGGCTTTAGATCAGGGAGGTCCTGTCTTACAAATTTGCTCGATATCTTAGAATATATTACCAAGGAGTTAGATGATGGAAATAGCATAGATGTTATATATCTAGATTTTAGCAAGGCGTTTGATAAGGTACCGCATAGGAGGCTAGTGTACAAATTGAGACTACATGGGATAGGGGTAGGTTAGTTGATTGGATTAGTGAATGGCTTTCTGATAGGAAACAGAGAGTAGTATTAAATGGGGCAATGTCTGAGTGGAAGGAAGTGGTTAGTGGGTACCCCAAGGATCAGTGCTAGGACCTCTTCTTTTCTTGGTGTACATTAACGATTTAGATATAGGAATTAGTAGCAAAGTATCAAAGTTTGCAGATGATACTAAGATAGCATGTGCAGTACAGGGTGAAAAGGACAATTACAGAATACAACGAGACCTGGACAGGCTGATAGCATGGGCAGACAGGTGGCAGATGGAGTTTAATTCTAAAAGTGTCAGGTTATGCATTTAGGTAAAGACAACACAAACTTTAACTATGAGATGGAGGGATGTTGGCTAGAGGCAGTAGAGGAAGGAAAGGATTTAGGAGTAGTGATAGACAGGACTATGAAATTTTCAAAGCAATGTTTAGAAGCAAGAAATAGGGCAAATAGGATCCTGGGTTTTATAAATAGAAATGTTAGTTATAAAAGTAAGGAAGTGGTGCGTAGCTTATATAATTCCTATGTTAGGCCCCATTTAGAGTATTGCATACAGGCCTGGTCACCCCACTATAGGCAGGATATCAACATGTTAGAAGCAGTTCAGAGAAGAGCAACTAGGATGATACCAGCATTAAAGCGCCTGGAGTATAGAGATAGATTAAAGGAATTAAACATGTTTTCATTTGAGAGGAGATGTATAAGAGGGATATGATAGAGTTATTTAAAATGTTCTCAGATACAAACTACATAGATGTGAGATCTTTCTTTACCTTAGAGGAGGGAAGTAGGACTAGAAATCATGGCAGGAAGATTAGAAAGCAAGGCTGCAGGTTAGATATAAGAAAATATTTCTTTAGTCATAGGGTGGTAGACTTCTGGAATGCATTGCCAGAGACGGTTGTAAATAGCACTAGTTTGACAATGTTTAAAAACAGATTAGATAAGCACTTAAATTTATTAGATTTATAATTATGTATAGCACTGCATGATAGTTTTTATAAGAAATTTACTATAGTTAAACAAGACATGATCCCCATGTATGGGGATCACAGATTGTAGAGGAATTCGCTGCAGGACTTAGCCCTGTTAATGGGCCAAATATTTAGAATTAGTATATAATGTATTGTGTACTTGTAGGTGTATCTTTAAGTACTGATGACGAGGTCGCTGTGCGACTGATACAGGATAACCTAGATGGGCCCTGGTGGCCCTTTGTTATCCTATTATTTATGTTATGTTATGACACTCCCACCCACAGCAAGGCAGGACTGCTGGCTGGCTGCCTGTTGCCACAGAACACTCCCACCTACAGCAGGGCAGGACTGCTGGCTGGCTGCCTGCTGCCACAGGACACATTCCCACCCATAGCAAGCCAGGACTGCTGGCTGACTGCCTGCTGCTACAGAACACTCCCACCCACAGCAGGGCAGGACTGCTGGCTGGCTGCCTGCTCCCACAGAACACTTCCACCCACAGCAGGGCAGGACTGCCGGCTGGCTGTCTGCTGCCACAGGACATACTCCCACAGCAGGGCAGGAATGTTGGTTGGCTGGCTGCCTGCTGCCACAGGACACACTCCTACTCACCCACAGCTGGGCAGGACTGTTGGTTGGCTGCCTACTGCCACAGGACACACTCCCACTCACCCACAGCAGGGCAGGACTATTGGTTAGCTGCCTACTGCCACAGGACACACTCTCACTCACCCACAGCAGGGCAGGACTGCTGGCTGGCTGCCTGCTGTCATAGAACACACTCCCTTTCACCCACAGCAGGGCAGAACTGGTGGCTGGCTGCCTGCTTCCACATGGCACATTCCCACCCACAGCAGGGCAGGACTGTTGGCTGGCTGCCTGCTGCCACAGGACACACTCCCACTCACCCACTGCAGGGCAAGACTGCTGGCTGGCTGCCTGCTGTCATAGAAGACACTCCCACTCACCCACAGCAGGGCAAGACTGCTGGCTGGCTGCCTGCTGTCATAGAATACACTCCCACCCACAGCAGGGCAGGACTGCTGGCTGGCTGCCTACTGTCATAGAACACATTCCCACTCACCCACAGCAGGGCAGGACTGCTGGCTGGCTGCCTGCTGTCATAGAAGACACTCCCACTCACCCACAGCAGGGCAGGACTGCTGGCTGGGTGCCACAGGACACACTTCCACTCACCCACAGCAGGGCAGGACTGCTGGCTGGCTGCCTGCTGCCACAGGACACACTCCCACTCACCCACAGCAGGGCAGGACTGCTGGCTGGCTGCCTGCTGTCACAGAACACACTCCCACCCCACAGCAGGGCAGGACTGCTGGCTGGCTGCCTGCTGCCACAGGACACACTCTCACCCACAGCAGGGCAGGACAGCCGGCTGACACCTGTCTGCTGCCACAGTTTGGGTGACACTGGCTTGATAGTAAGAGGATGTAGAGTCCAGACAAAAGTGGTCAATATATTTATTTTCAAAAATAATCTTTGATCCACTGTAGTTAATTGTAGTTTTAAACTACTGTGGTGGGCAATTGTGGGATTCACAAAGACATTGTGATAATTAAGTGGAAATTTTTGTTGTGACAAAGTGTAGCACCCTGAGTGCTGTACCTAACAGTAGTAGTATGTGTTTCAGGAGCACAGATCCCTAGGGGTTACAAGAGAAGGTTCATGCAACACTTCCTCTGAACACAGAATCATGACAAAGGCAATTCACACTCTTCATCAAAGGCTGCAGGAGACAAGAATTTCCTCGATGAAATTCTTTCCCTTGATACACACATAGCTTGCCGTCCCTCACTCTCACACTGACCTGCAGACCTGTAAGCATCACATCAGTACTGTACACAGTGGCATGATGGGCAGTGGTGTAGCTCAACAAATGTGTGGCAGTGACGGTGGTAGAGGGGCATCCGTGTCTCCGTGGACACATGGTGCCCGGGGGTCCGTGCCGTCGCTGCTTCAAGGCAGCAGTTACTTGGCATGGCAGCTACAAAAATGCTGCTAATATTGATTACAAAAGACTAACTAACTTAATGCTCAGAGCTTCAATTTACAGTTATCAAACCACTAAAAATATTATAAATAACACATTATTATAAATGAGGGTTGAATACCTTTTCCTCTACTTATCATCTAAAGAAAAGACTGCAGTAGAAAAATATTAAAGACTTTGAATGTCAAAAATCATTCAAAAGCTGAGGTCTTCCTGTCGTCTGCTGAGCTCACCAGGAAGGCAGCCCAGAGTGAGCTTGCCTCTTGCAATATCAGACAGGAAGACCCCAACCCGACACTAGCGCGCCCCTTAGCGTCGCCGCCGTCGGCCCGATGGAGAGACAAGAGAAGAGGGCGAGTTGTGGGGCAGAGACAGGCCCAGCTTGGACACCCGGCTCAGGAAGAGGTCAGACAGGACGGAGCCGGCCTGGTACTCCGGTGTGTCCTCAAGGTTGTACTGTTGGCAGTTCTGGAACACCAGCATCACATCTGCCAAGAACTCCCCATCAGAAGTGTACTTGAAGGAGGTGAGCTTGTCCCGCACCCGTCCAAAGTCCATGGGCTTCCTCACCACCTCGTAGTAGTCCGGGGCCTGGTGGGAGTGCACAGTGAGGCAGACAGGGCAAAGGGTAAACACTTAATTCATCTCCTGCATACACTCACTAAAACAACATTGAAACAGAGAAATGCACATCTTATATCAAACATGATTTTCTGTAATCTGAGTGAATAAAAGCTTGCTTCTCTCATCATGCTTCTCAATACTCCTACAGGGAGCCACCCAAACATCCTACACTGTCATCACTCCTTCTGTTCCTCACCAGTTTTTTGGAGACTGGCTTGTTGAAGTGGCAGGACTCGGGGTGTCGCTGCAGCTCCTCCAGCAGCGAGGTGAGGGCGGCAGTATTGAGGGTGCAGGCCTCGTCCACCAGAGACCGCCGCCCACTCACCCTCCTGGCCGGAGGGGAGTCTGGAATGACATGATGGAGGTCGGGTCAACACATAACAATGTCTGAAATGTTATTCTACTTCTGAACTGAGTTTCCTGCACAGTGAAGAATGTTATCCAAACACGAAACTCAAAAATAGGAAAAGGATTTAGGACTCTATCATTATACCAGGCTGGATATCCAACATGGGTGGCCACTGGCAGACTAAGCACCACACTTTATTCACACTCTTATCCCTGCTGATCTCTTGTGTCCTGGAAAGAAATGATTCACCAGGAAGCAAGAGGAGAAGCCAAACAGTCACTCACCAGACGTGCCTCTCTTGCTCCTCTTGGCTGACTGAGGCGTTTCTCCCTCACTTCTCCGCTTCTTGTTCTCAGACGGCGAGGAGTTGTTGTTCTTCTGACTCTTGGGAGATGCCCTGGAGGAGGAGGAGCTCTTGGGTGTGCTCTTAGGTGTTACAACCTTAGGAGTCGTCGCCTTTGGAGTTTTCTTCCCTCCAGTGGCCTTTGGTGTGGTGGCCTTGGGAGTGCTCTTGTTCTTGCCTACATCCTTATTGCCTTTACTGGCTTCCTTACTGCCTTTCTTCTTATCATCCGCACCATCCTTCCCTGCAAAGAAATGTCCATTGTGAACACTTCATGTAGAGTTGCTACCACCACCACCACCACCACCCACACATTTTTTATTGTCACAAAATTAATGGCAGCTGAAGTAGATAAATACTAAAAAATTCACATGAGCAACCAGCCATCATGCCTGCCCCTTGTTACCTGTGCAGTGTGGGCAGGACCAGGAGCCTCGGGGAACCTTGCGCAGTGCCACACACTCGGGATGGAAGGCCAGCGGACACGTGTCACAGCAGATTAGAGTGCCAGCCAAGCAGCAAGTGTAGCACACGTCACTGTGAGACAAAGTTTTCTGGCATGAACATGATGCCTGAAGGAAGCAACTCTTCCAGTGCCAAGGAGCAAGCCTACACTTTAACACAGTCCACATCACCACTTGTCTATCAAAGATCCCTACACAAATCACCCTGTGACACGAGCAGGAGATGATTTCTGAAACTGTTCTACATGCTTGATATAGTTGACATATTTTAAGAAACAGGTGACATACTTCAGAATTAACTTCACTATAACAAGGAATGGCAGTGCCTTTGTCTTCCCAATATAACACAAGCACTCACCTGCACTCTTCCTCCTCCTCCTCTTCCTCAGACTCCTCCTCCTCACAATATATTTGCCTTTTCTTGCGAGGACTCTTGGGACGTTCCTTAGGGCGGCAGCGGTCACAGAACCAGTCCCCAGCAGGAACCTCCTGGAAGGGCAGACAACTTACTGGTGGGGTGTAGGAATACTTGGGGAGACCAGGATAGAGTGTGACTTATGGGGGAGAGGGATGGAAGAATATTGAGAGTAGGTGACAGTGAGAGAGGGGAGGATCCGGGAGGTGGCTGGCAGGAGAGGAGAGGAGAGGAGCTATGGTATTAATGACAGTAGAGGGGAAGGCATTAACACAGGATCAAAAAACATTCCTAACCCAGCAATAAGGAAGAAGCAGGCTAGCCAGAACAGGAGAGGTGCAATGAGTCAGGAGACAGGCTGTTCTCACCTTGAGTTTTGGCTTGAGGCACTGCAGGTGGGTACCCTTGTTGCAGCCATCACACAGCAGGATGCTCTCAGGGTCAGTCTTGCGGCGGCACACTCGGCACCGCGTGTTGGCCGCTGAGTGGGCCCAGCTGATGGAGTTGTCCAGGGTGGCAAAGTGAAGGCACACCTGCAGCCAGTACTTGCTCATAATACACTCAGACAAATGCTCACAAACACACACACACACACACACACGTGGATAATGAGAAACTAATCCTGAGAGAAGAATATGACATTAGAAGCACAAGATCACATAGCAAGAAACTGAGGAAAGGAAGATGTCTGAGAGATGTTAAAAAATTTAGTTTCCTGCAAAGATGTGTTGAGACTTAGAACAGTTTGAGTGAGGAAGTGGTGTCAGCAAAGAGTGTGCATAGTTTTAAAGAAAAATTGGATAAGTGTAGATATGGAGACGGGACCACACGAGCATAAAGCCCAGGCCCAGTAAAACTACAACTAGGTAAATACAACTAGGTAAATAAACACACACACACACACACACACACACTTTAATTCATGACATCATTCCCACTTCCATGCTCTTCCTCTGTAAGTACTCCTGACAACTTATTACTTATTGTGTTTTCCTGTTTAATGTGTGTTTGCAGACAGAGTGAGCCACACCACTGACCTGTGACAGGCTGGTGGAGGCCATGAGGGACTCCTCCCACCGCTCCAGAGGTGTCAGGAAGCTGGACAGGCTCTTGATCTCCTCTTCTTCTTCCGCTTCTCCATTGGAGTCTGCCTCATCTTCCTCCTTACGCTGCCTCTTCAGGTACGCTTCCTCTGCCTTCTCTCGACTCCTCCTAGCCTTGTCTGTCTCCCCTGCAAAGTTATATAACTTTTGACTTCTCTTTCCGTATGAGTTACACAAAGCTAAACAGTGATCTCAGTATGATGATGGAATAATTTCCTTCACTCCTTATGTTGCCAGCCTTCTCTAAGATTGTCATATAGTTAAGGCACCAAACACAATGGTAAAACCATTAAAATAAGAATAACAGATAACCTGGCCACTCTGAATAATAACAGACTGAATAGTGGTCATCTTATATTGGGACAACCCAAACCTAAGCCTGCCATGAGTAAGGGACGAGTATTGCCCCGTCACCCACAAGACTGAAGGTGTCCCGACACACTAGGAATCAGTGTTCAGGGATTGATATGGCTGGGAAGTGTGGGAGTGTGTCCCCAGGGGAAGAAGGAACATGAGAGGCAGAATGGGACACAGAATGGGAGGGCAGTAGTTACCCAGGGGAGGCTGCAGATACTTGGATTCCACGGCCCGGGCCAGGTGAAGGATGGCGTGGCGCAGCTGCTTCACCTCCTCTATGGTGTTGGCTGCCTCCTCTTCCTCTGGCTTCAAGGCTTCCTCTGTGTCCTGGTCCAACTCGGCCTGAAAGCAAGTTCCTCTTCTAGTGACGCCACACCAACACATTCACAAGGGCAAGATTGAAGGCACATCAAGGCAAGGCAAGGCAAATTCAACTTCAATCCTTCTGCATTTATGGAAGTCCATCTTTGATCTCCAGAGCAGACCAACACAACAGATGTAAGTGAAGACAACTGACAAGAGAGACAATTGCATGCTCCCATACAGAGAATAGATGGAAGATTACAATAATTGAAGTACCAGAGAGAGAGAGAGAGAGAGAGAGAGAGAGAGAGAGAGAGAGAGAGAGAGAGAGAGAGAGAGAGAGAGAGAGAGAGAGAGAGAGAGAGAGAGAGAGAGAGAGAGAGAGAGAGAGAGAGAGAGAGAGAGAGAGAGAGAGAGAGAGGAGGGGGTGGGGAGCAGCCACTGACCCTGAGGTGAGCAAGGCGCTTCTTGCCGCCGTAATCCATGGTGTGGGTGGTGGGCAGGGTGCTGCTGATGAGTGCCTCCCTCCACTCGTCCCGCTGCAGGGGCCGCTGCAGGGTGCCCAGCATGCCCACGTGCAGCTTCTCCTCCGTCTCCAGGATGATGTCTGTCAGGGTGACCTTCAACACCTCCTCCATGGGGGTGCCCAGAGGGAAGTTCAGGTTGGTGTCCTTCTTGGCACCAGTGTGTCGCTGGGACTTGCGCAGGCCGCCTTCACCCTCCATCTCCTGCCACACACACACACACACACACACACACACACACACACACACAGGGAACATTACTCATTACTCCAGCAGTCAGTAAGGGACAGCAACAATATGGTCAACCTGCACATTGTTTCCTAGCACACAACATGACTCCTGCATGAAAGCAATGCCTGGAGGGCTCCCTGCAGCACGCACCTCTGACAGATGTGACACTGTCTTGTAGAGATAAGGAAGGATTGTAACACAAACATACTTACGTTATCAACAATACTATTATTTACCTTCATTTGTATCACATTTGAAAGTAAGTATGTTTCCTGTGCCCCTGAGTGACAACAGCACAATGAGGGGCGGGGCACACTCACCTGCAGGGCGGCCAGGCTGGGATTGAGGCGGTTGGTGGGGCAGGCCTTGAGGGAGGTCTGCAGGCTGGGCAGCAGGGCGGTGAGGTTGGAGCGCAGCCGACGCTCCCGCTGGCCCCGGGGGTTGAGGGAGCTGATGAGGGCCGGCAGCTGGTCCGAGCTGTGGAAGAAGTACCAGCGGTGGCGGGACGGGGATGGGGCGTGGACAGGGCAGGAGTCTGGCTCAGCGCTGCACAGGCCAAACACCGGCACCTCCTCGATGTCCGTGTCCTTCTCCTCTGGCTTGGTCTCTGGCTTGAGGCTCGCTGCCTGCTCCCCGTTGACCAGGTGCAGCGGCCGGCTGGGCAGGTGGTTGGCCACAGGGTGTCGGGGCGGGGCAGGGCCGGCGTTTTCCTTGTTGCTGGCGGGGATAGCATCGTGGATGCTGGCCAGGTTGCTGCACGCCTGCTCCCGGATGGCCAGGGCATGCTCCTCCATCATCCTGGCCAGGGAGTTGAGGTGGTGGGGGGTGGGGGTGGTGCGGCACACCCCGGGGAACGGCTCAA
Source organism: Portunus trituberculatus (assembly GCF_017591435.1). Classification (NCBI taxonomy): domain Eukaryota; kingdom Metazoa; phylum Arthropoda; class Malacostraca; order Decapoda; family Portunidae; genus Portunus; species Portunus trituberculatus. The sequence goes on from NC_059285.1 coordinate 12,266,560, forward strand.
AGTCCTCCACAAACAGTCCCATCAGGCTGCTGAACACCCAGTAGCGCCGGTAGGCCCGGTCCTGGCCCAGCGGGGCGGTGCTCACCCCACGGCCAGCATTCAGCACCTACAGGGACACAGCATGGGTGTGGTGAGGAAGGGCCATTCATACTGGTGCTGTGAAGAAGCTCAAACATGCTTAATGTCATCATCACATTTTGTAGTCTGAAGTAAGAGAGAGTCTGGCAATGCTACAAAGAACACCAGGGAAACAGAGGTGCAGTCAAGGTGCCACAAGCATTATCTACAGTCAGGAGTAGTGGTGAACATGTGATGTCACTCTACTGATCACCACTGACCAACAGGACCCAGGACACCACCAGGCCACCGCTGCCCACTCACCTTCTGGATGAGTTCAGCCTCGCGTCGGCGCAAGTCTTGCCGACGCGCCTCATTGTTCTTGGCTTCCTTCTCTAGCCGTGCCGTCTTCTCTGCTTCATCCTCCATCTCCTCTTCCTCTTCTTCTTCTTCCTCTTCTTCAGCCTCCTCCTCTTCCTCCTCCTTCCTTTCCTCTGACTCAGGTGCCTGGGCAGTCTCCTCTCCCTGCTTCTGCTCCTCCTTCCTCTCAGCGGCCTTCAGCAGCTTCTCCTTCTCCTTCTGCTTGCGGTCACGCTTCTCCTGCACTCTGAAGCAGTCACAGGGAGACACAGGTGAGACAGTGACAGGGTGACAGGTGACAGGGAGACAGAGGTGAGAGGGTGACAGAGAGACAGAGATGAGAATTGACAGAGACAGAAGTGATAGGGTGACAAAGACAGAGGTGAGAGGGTGACAGAGAGACAGACATGACAGAGACAGAGGTGAGAGGGTGACAGGGAGATAGAGGTGAGGAGCAGCACATCCCACTGCACTATTTATGTCCCTCAGTCTTTGGGATAAAAACAGCTGCTTGTTCTGGATCTTAAATACAATGAGAGAGAGAGAGAGAGAGAGAGAGAGAGAGAGAGAGAGAGAGAGAGAGAGAGAGAGAGAGAGAGAGAGAGAGAGAGAGAGAGAGAGAGAGAGAGAGAGAGAGAGAGAGAGAGAGAGAGAGAGAGATGGCTACACAATGGGAGGTGAAGATAAAGTGACAGGAAAAAAGATAAAACAGGTATACAAAAGATGGAAGGATAAAACAGAGAGATTGGAAAGAAATTAAGATGAAACAAGTAAGGAAAGGAGAAAGATAAAAGAGAAAAACAGAAAATAAAACGAAGTGAATATACAAAAAAAAAAAAAATAAATAAATAAAAAATATATATATATATATATATATATATATAAATAAAATAAAATAAATAAATAAATAAATAAATAAATAAAAAATAAATAAAATAAATCAATAAATAAGAAAAAAATAATAAAAAAAATAAATAAAATAAATAAATAAATAAATAAAAAAAGAGACAAGACATGTGTTAAGTTTAATAGAAGCAGCAGAATCACTTAACCTTGCCACTAGAATAGGAAATAAGACAAAGTAAACATAGAAGAGACAGAAAAAATACAAACATAAAAAAGACATGAGATTAGTTTAACCCTTTCAATACTCGGACACATTTTTACCTTAAGAATTATGTACAATTAAACAACTTTACTGACATTAGGAAGGGTCTATGGAGGTCAGAAGATTAATGGCCACAGTGTTCACCATTTCAATTCCCCACTTAAGTCTCTGAAGCTGTACAAAATCACCAAATAGGAACCAGAATGAATGTGGAAATGCATCACGGTACTCAAGGGGTCAATTCAAACAGCATAAACACTCACCTTGCTGCCTGGATCTCCTTCTCATAGCGGCCGGCAGTCTGTTGGTGGAGCCTCAGACAGTTCTTATCCTTCTTCAGCTCCTCAATGTTGTCGTCGATGGTGTCCCTTAGAGTGGCGTAGGTCAAGATCTGCCCCATCAGAATGTTTAGGATCTTCAGCTTCTCCCCTGCAATGGTACACACAAAACTGACTGGTGGGGCAGCCGAGGGAGGGAGGGAGGGAGGGAGGGAGGGAGAGAGAGAGAGAGAGAGAGAGAGAGAGAGAGAGAGAGAGAGAGAGAGAGAGAGAGAGAGAGAGAGAGAGAGAGAGAGAGAGAGAGAGAGAGAATAACACAAACTTCATTCTAATCTCATACACTACAAAAACACTAGACAACTTTAGTCATCACTCTCTCTCTCTCTCTCTCTCTCACACACACACACACACTCACCAATGGCAAGATCGAAGACAGTGATATTTGCCAGCTTTTTCAAGATCCCCGGCTCCTCCAGCTTGAAGTGCAGGCCGGGATCGTCGTGGTGTTTGTAGCCCCCACGGTTGAAATGCCTTGACGAGAAACAAGAAACATTGTGATTGAAGAAAGATTACTAAAATTCCATAAAATCACAAAGAGATTCACACATTATAAAATTTGCCCACAGCCTCCTTCCCACACTTCACAAACCAACTCTCATTCATTCCCACCAAATTAACAAGCCAGTGCAATGTACCCTTTAACCCCTTCAATACTGACACATTTTTACTTTGAATATTGGATGTGATTAGACAATTTTATTGACATTAGGAAGGGTCTACGGATGTCAGAAGATTGATGGCCACAGTTGTCACTATTTTAATCCACAAATAAGTTTCTGAAGCTGTATAAAATCATCAAATAGTAAGCACAATGAATATGAAAATGCATCATAGCACTGAAGGGGTTAAAATTAGATTAGGTTAGGTTTCAACACTAACACCAACACCGACACACACCTCCAGCGGGCGTTGGCTCCACACGTTGCACCAGAAGCCAGCATGTGAAGCCTCAGCACTTCAGTGAGAGTGAGGGCATCCAGCTGCAGCTTCTGTATTGAGTTGCCGTGGTGGTGCTGCGTCCAGGTGGTGATGCGGTTAGCCAGACGCACTGCCTCCTCCACGCTGAGGTCCCCAGAGTCCCCGTCCAGCCCTGCAAATAACACCAAAAGGCACCAGTCAGAATGTGGGATGTATTGGGTCTTTCTGTCTATACTCCACCAGCACAGCAAGTAACAACAAAAGGCACCAGTCACCAGTCAGAATGCGGAATGTATTGGGTCTTTTTCTCTATAGACCACCAGCACAGCAAGTAAGAACAAAACATACCAGTCAGCAGTTAGAATAAGGGGTGTACTGGATCTTTTTTGTCTATATATCAGCACTGCCAGAAAGACTAACAGGCACCTGTCAGTATGCATATTGTGTCTCTCTGTCTAAATACCAGCACTGCACATAAGATCACAAGGCAACAGTCAAAATGTGAAATGTATCGTGAGGTGTTTCTATCTATCTCTCTATACACCATGCCAGAAACTCTCTACTAGATGGCCAGACAAAGTTCACATGAAAAACACTGAAAGGAAAGTACCACAGTGAACTAGAAATGCAAGAGAAGACAATATACAAAAGGCTCTCTTGTCTCTATCATTCAATCTGTTTTGTCATGAAAGTATCCACAGAGACAGACTCACCCAAATCTCCAGAGGTGTCTTCCTTCACCTCATCGTCCTCTTCCTCCTGCAAGGTGAACAGTGCCTGGAGGAGCAGCTGCAGCAGGTCACTGTACACACCTGGGGAAGAAGCACCCTCAGAAACCATGTGCAGCCACTGCCACACAAACACACACACACACACAAACTTTTCACTACTCACTAACTCAATGACTAGTGAAAAGATATTGTCTGAGAGTTACAGCTTCTTATTGGGAAAGTACTAACAGCAACCTTTAATGATCCTCAGTTACCTTCCTACTCTTTGGTTTACCACTAGTATTAACACATGACTGATACAGCACAGGATCTTCTGAAGCAAATAGTTTAGGATCACACACTGGCAAACTCTGGAACTCCCTGCCTGCTTCTGTATTTCCAACTTCCTATGACTTGACTTAATTTAAGAGGGAGGTTTCAAGACATTTATCCCCTTTTTTGGCTAACTTTATTGGACCTGCAAGGGGACTGGCAACTAAGTGGGCCTTTCTTTTAATTTTATGTTGCCCTTGTCCAGTTTTTCCCCTATTCATAAAAAGACACACTCTATAACTCTACAGCTGTCATCATTATTACTACCACTGCTGCCATCACCACCACCACCAGCCACACTCACCTGCCACCTCCTTCTCCACCAGACCAGTCTCCAGCATCTCGAAGGTGACGCCCTGGGGATACACGTCCTTTAGCTCCAGCACTTCCCAGAAAATATTGACAAACTCTAGCACCGTCATGAAGTTGCTGAATTCCTGGTCTGGGATGCCGCAGATTACTGGCGTTGGCTGCGGCAGGTCCTGAGGAAGGGACAGGGACACAGTGCACATGTGGCGCTGCTGCTCAACACTGCTCAATGCACCAACACTAACCCAAACACCTATAGGCTTTGTCAGGCTGGTGTTCACTGTGTTCTGCTTGATAACAGTGATTCACCAAACACAAAGTACTAATGACATTGTTAAGGGATTTGCTTATTGTTGTTCTTGAAGAGAAGTTGACTATTTTCTGTCACCTAACCAATACAGGAAAATGTTTAGCATTTGACACAATACAAGAAGACACTCAAGCCAATAAATAATTAAGTAAATCAATAAAATAAATACACAAATAAATCAAAGCGTGGAATGGTGTGTGCAGGCGTGGCAGAGTTCCCACCTTGTGGTCGTCACAGTCCAGGTCTTCCCTCACTCGGTGCCACTCCTTGATGTACTGAAGGCGGAGTCTCTTCTCTTCCTTCTTGATCTCTCTCTCCTTCTGTTTCTCTTCCTTTTCCTTCTCCAACTTGAGTCGCAACTTTTCCCTCTGCTCGGCAATCACCTCCTCCTTTGCCTCCTTGGCCTCCTGCAGCCTGCAACACAAAACTCACTCCTCACTCCCCACTCTTTAACACTCTCCCCACCTCCTGTCCTTCTGACCCACTGAGTGCCAGCCCACACCAACACTCAACCTCACACTTGTACTGCCACAAAGGATACTTTTAAAAATTGTCAATAATCCTGCATTGTTTGAAACCTCAATATTTTTTTTGTCTTCTAAATCATAAACATTAATTTTTCCACATTAAGGAGTACACTGTCTAGAAATCCACACAGCTTTATCATCCAGTCTTTCATTTTCTTTGTTCTTATAAAACTTTATGAATGAAGTACAGAATCGGCCTCACATTAGACACAAAGCAAATACTACCACAACTACTGTGTGTCTCAGAGAACATCTGCTGATTCTATAACACTGACACACTAAATCCCCAAGATCACAACCATTACTCTACACTGACTCCAAGAAATTAAGAAAAAAAGGCAAACCAACGACAATATATGAATGGATAAGAGTGGAAGCCAAAATATTAACTCACATTTTCTTCTTGGCTTCCTTCTGCTCATCCGTGAGGGGAGGGCGGCCTCTCCTTTTCCCATCACCTCCACCTCCTCCTTCGCTCTTCTCCCTGGCCTCCTTCCTCTCCCTCCTCCTCTCTGCCACACGGTCAGGGTTGAGGCTCAGTGGCATCTTCTTGGCCCTTGTCTCCCGGAACTTGGGCGGCGGACCGGGGAAGATGTCAGCAAACTTCATGTCGGCAAGGTTGTGGTAGGACGCTGTCTTCTCCTGCAGGTATGACAGTGACAGTGACAGTGACAGATGGACATTATGCTTGAATCTACTTCCTACTTGGTCACTGGCTCTTACATAACAAAATAAAAATAAATCAAATGAAATAATTCCTATTCAGCTTTACATATTCAACATTGAAGATGAGGAGAGGTGTGTGTGTGTGTGCGTGTGGGCTCACCTTGATGACCCAGAAGCCTGAGGGTGACAGCTGGACACACTGCTTGAGGAAAAGCTTGCACTTCTCCCTGGTGACCACACCTTTGTTGCGCCGGATCTGCTCCCACCCAACGATGTGTGTCTGCCAAGAGAAGGACGGGCCAGGCATCACCACCACTGCCACACCACACACTGACAGACAATGTGATGAAGGAGGGAAGGACTGGCCAGGCATCACCACTACAGTCACACCACTGCCACACCACACACTGACAGACAATGTGAAGCTATGATGACTCACTAAGGTAGCAATGGAAAGGCACCTGAGGGCAGTTTTTCCTCATATACTTTGATGTGTAGTGCTGAACAGAATGACCCTAAGGCAGCATGGACTGTGTTGGAAATGATGTGACAGCAAGCCATGTCTCCCTTTTTTGTTTATGTAAAATGTAAGATTTAATTATGAATTTTACTCCAGATTAAAAAATACAAGTTTTTTTTTCATAAGTGATGTGATACAGCCATTTATTGAGATTATGTTAAGGATATCACTCTAAGACAGCTCAGGCATGCACACAAATGTGCACACACACACACACACACACACACACACACACACACACACACACACACACACAAAAACAAACACACACAGAGACAGGCAGTGGTGTAGTGGATACGGTGGTGAGCGTGGGATCGGACAGTCGTCTGTGCGTAGGTTCAAATCCCACCACACACCATTTTGAAGCTATGCCATTTGTCGAGGGATTTAAAGTTACCTACATATCACCCAGGTTCTAGGTGGTTACACCAAAGATGCACTTGGGTGGTGATAAGGGCCCTAATATGGGTACCACTATAAACAAAATTGCTTGCATTACTAATGAGTGGAAGCTAAACAGCCCATACTCTTCAAGTATGCCTACAGGCACTATAGGCACCCCCTGCACAGAAAAAAAAAAAAAACCAGCCCACCTTCTTCTCCTTGTAGTCCCACGCCTCTAGCTCAATCACTTCATATTTGAACGTAGCAAATGGAGGATAGTTTTCTTCCTCCTTCTTCTCCTGTTCCTCCTTCTTCTCCTTTGTCTTCACTTCTTTTATCACCTTCACCTCGTCCTCCTCCACCTTCTCTGTCTTGGTGACTTCGTTAATGACTTGCACATCGTCATCACCCTTCACTTTCTTGGCGTCTTCTTCCTCCTCCATCTCCTCATCAGACTCCTCGATGTACTTGAGGTACTTCTCTATCTCCTCCTCTGTTGGCAGGATCACCTTCGTCACCTGAAACGTAACACTATGCTGGCCTCAGTGTGTCATTACAATCACATTTGCTATCGTGATTAATAAGTGTCATGAGCAAGAGAAAAGAAAGAAAAGAGAGACAATTTTACTTCTATTAATGTTCTCTAAATCATAATCTTGAGGCATATTTATTTACATATTCCAGCAACATTTCTATTCCAACAATCTTAATTACAACTTCCCCATACATGCTAGGGAAGCAAGGACACAGGGCAAGGATACCCAGACTTGACTTCATTTAATTGAGAGATTTCAAGACATTTATCCCTTTATTTTGAGCTAAGTCTCTTGGACTTGCAAGGGAACTGGTAACTAAGTGGGTCTTTATTTTTTAATTTTACAGTACCCTTGGCCAGTTTTCCCTTCTTACATAAAAAAAAGAAAGACACAAACAGACGTACCTTGCAGTCGTACCAGTGGTTGTGGACGATGGCCTCTACGTCCTCCCCCACAAAGTATCGGTCCCTTACAAAGGTGAACACGTCCTCGTTCAGGTCAATGAAGCGGCCACGGCGAGTGAGGCTGGCCAGGTACAGCATGGGCCGCCGCACCAGCTGGGGAATATTGGCCAGGCAGCGACGGGCACGGGACTCACTCTCCAGGGCCTCCAAGTAGGTCAGGTTGGGCCGGCCTGTCAGCTCGCAGCACCACACCATTGAGTTGCACAGCACCAGCCGCTCCCAGAACTCCCTGAAACACATCACCCATGTCTAACTCAAACACAGCACCAACAGCTAATGCAGGGAATCATCTTCATGCATCTATTATTTTTTTTTTTTCCATGTCCAGTTTTTTGCTATCTTATCAGGGCTAAGACAGTGCCTCCTGACAGAGGGCTTGGTTTGACATTTGCAAACTGTTAACTCATATGGACAACCTTCTTACCCTCAGAACATGGCCAGGATTCCAACACATGCACATGGTGCCATTTTTTTTTTTTTTTTTTATACCATGTGGGCTTTTCACGGGAGTTGATGGGCTAAAGGGGATACTTTTTTGGGGTACCTCCTATCTCAAAGCCCACCCGCTAGGAAACTGTTGCCCCGAGTGAGGAAGCCCAACTTACACTCGGACCGAGGACAGGATTCGAACCCATGCACTAGGAGACCCCTCGGACCCCAAAGCACGCATGGTTCCACTGTACCACGGCGGCCCCCTAAACATTATACCACAATGCCCCCCCTTTTCATACATTTTTTTTTTCGGCATTATTAATAAAAACTATGGTATTATGGTCATTACTCGTGCTTCCACTGCTCCCAATACTGCGTATATTACGAACAAATCCTGAAACATTTTGAGAAGTGCCATGACTTTTTTTATCAAGTTATCTTTAAAGTTATTGACTATATTATACTAATTACGTGATTTGGTGATGGATTTCATTCACCTACAATTCTGTGTGTGAGAAAGTGTGTTGTGTTTGTGTTTTGTTTTATCTTTGCTTGAATATTTGTTGTAAATGGCCTCTTCTGCTGAACAAAAATTTGAACAACAAGATCTTGAATGAACTTGATGGGAAATATGTATAAATATTTTTAGTGGAGGTCTAAAGAAGACCTCCATCATCCGAATGTGACATTTCCTGTAGTGAGTGGTAGCAGTCAGCCTAACATTACACACATCCTGTTTTCACTCCAGCAACCATAGCCAGAACTCAACTGACTGGCAGACCACCAAACCATGCACTGCCTTCCATCTCAGACCTCTCAGCTGACAATCTACCCTCACACGGCCTGACAGATTGGGGTGGCTGACCTGTAATGAAGTGCCAGGTTAACACACTAGGCTGCTTGCTCCCTTAGCCTCAATAAGTCCAAAATTGTATTACCTAAGCCGCGGGGAGCCAGGCTGGTGTGTGAATCTGGTAACTAGGACATTAGGTCCCAAACACACTGAATACCCTATGAAAAATACACCAGTGAGGAACCATGAGTAGGAAATGAGGTACCGAAGTGGGAAAGACATTGAGGCCTGCCCCTGGCCTCCCTCCACCACCCCCTCAGTGTACCCCAGGCATGGATATCCTCCCCATGGGCCATAATGTTGGTGGCGCGCTGTGCTGCCTGGCCTGGTCAATACCCTGGAAGGCAATGATGGTACTCACTCGTACTGGGTGAACACCTCGCCAGTCATCTCGCAGTAGAACACCTTATCCGAGGGCTGCAGGTTGGTGGGCGGCGCAATTTTGGCGAAGGGCCGCTTGTGTAGCAGAGGCATAGTGTCTGAGTGTGTGTGTGGGTGCTCCTCCTGGCTAAACAATTATTGTAATCCTCGTTGGCGCCAGCATCACCGCCACCACTCCACCACACTCGGCCTCCACTATCAGCTGTTTGTGTTCGGATTTCCCGCCTTTAGTGCAGCCCAGACCAAACCTGTGGTCTTCCTCGCTGCCTGGGCTACTTATGGCACTGGTTGACCCTTGCACTGGCCACCTCAACCACTCAGCACTGCCAAAATCTCGGGTCTAAGAGAGAGGAAGCCGTGGCCTCGGACAAAGCAGCACAGGACCAAAGTCACACACTGCTCCCCCGCCAAACTTTGCCGGCACTTTAAAGGACACTGTCTTTTCTCAACACTTTCTTGCTCTATCACGTCTCACTGCTCGTGTCTCTCCATCCCATGTCATAATTCAGGGCTTCAATTACTTAATTCAATGTATCTTGGTGTACGGGTGTTACGAGGAGAGAAGTTGCAGGGATAAATAGGAGAGGGTGTCGTGGTGAGAACGAAGGATTTAAGCGCGAGGTACAGGCGGAGCGAGAGCGGGCCAGGGCGGGGATTGGTGCAGGTAATGGTGACGTCAGGCCCAGTGTGTTGCCCGCCATCTGGGACCACGAGCCTAAACATGGTGCACTACATAATACACACATTGGTGGCCTATATTCTGAAGCGCTCTCCTCTCTCATCAGTCATCACCGTTATTTTTCAAAGGTCACATAGATATTCAGCAAGGTTCTCAAGAATGTTTCTCTTGTAAATAATGAAGGAATCGCATTTATCTGTCACGAGAACTATATATATATATATATATATATATATATATATATATATATATATATATATATATATATATATATATATATATATATATATATATATATATATATATATATATAAGGCGTTTGAAAGTAGGTAGAGTTTTGGGTAAAAATTTTTCAGATCATGGTCCTTTCACCCATGAGGACTTGCCATCCTAACACAAACCCATCCGTAGTATGTTTATTTAGATGAACAAAAATATGAAATTGTTACATAGTACAGCTCAAAAGTCTGAAATCACGTTTGGTGTTGCAGCTCTTATGTAACAGACGTCACGTACTCAACCTCGTTCATCTACTTTAAGACATTTCTTCGTAGATTATCAAACAATAAATCAATTCAAAATAAATTCCACAACCAATGTTACTTTCCTTGATGTATTAAGGCAACGGCTGTAAGAAGAGTCTATTTAGCGCGGTCTACCTGCCTATTTCATAATGACTAGCCAAGGTTGCGACAACATACGCATCTATTTCAGTCACATGGTTGATGAATGATTGCCGGAATGATAAATCGGCGATGTAAACACTGCGGGTAGTAGTGTGTGAGAGCAGGAAGCATGTGTTAGGACCAGACTATTGCATGTACAGACGCCAGCACTTGCCTCCTTGCCGATTCTATTCATATAATTTCTCAGTAGCAAAACCTAATAGCCCCACAACAGGGGAAGGCTTCAGTTTTCCTTGGATTAATTAAACCACCTCAAAAACTAATCCTTTAGGCTCAACCAGCTTGACCTTCCCCTCCTGGCCCACGTCCTGCCCCTCCCCCATGATTAGTGTCACCACATCATCTCCCTCTCTGCCACCCTTCTCACACACGAACACACACCCGCACCCACCCACCCACCCATCCACCAACACACACCAGCACACACACACACACACACACACACACACACACACACACACACACACACACACACACACGCATACCACACGCACACATCACACGAACACGCACACATCACACGAACACACACACACACACACACACACACACACACACACACACACACACAACACACACACACGAACACACGAACACACACATCACACACACACACGAACAGACACACACACACACACACACACACACACACACACACACACACACACACACACATCATGCGAACACACACACACACACACACACACACACACACACACACACACACACACACACACACACACACACACACACACACACACACACACACACACACACACACACACACACACACACACACACACACACCAACCCTCATACCCTTATTTTTTCGGCAGAAAGTTGAGTGTCGGTCGAGTCCAGGCAGGGCCCTCCCCACCTTTGATGTCACACATATACGTTTCGTAAATAATTTTGAAAATGGGAATTCCCAGAAAGACATCTGGACACGAATACTACTATAAAAATTCTGACTTGTTGTCAATCAAAACTAATTCCTAGAACGTGAAAATATTGCCGGGATGAGGATTGATGGAAATACTTTAAAACATATTAAATAAACACACTTAAAAAAGATACAACTATTATTTCGATATATCAAAATCTGGCAACACGCCGAATTAGAAAAGTTAATATTATAGAAATGACGTGTTTTAAAATATGAACAGGGCCACAAATTACTCTTAAGGTCCAAATATTTAACTTATCAGGATGGATGGGTGGACCTGCATATGTAGCGTGCAGTGAGGTGGATGGCTGCATGTACAGACTAACAGAGGAGGGCGAGTGTGTGAAGTGTGAAGCGAGACAGTGTATGGCTAAGTGGACTGCTGGATGGTTATCAGTGTGCGGATACCTTTATGTCAATGAGTAAATAAACACACATACTGAAATGGGGTTTTTACGATTTATTTTGATTGATTATATTGTCTGTTTCCTACATAATGATGGTTTTTGTTGATTGTGGCGCCGTACATTGGCAGCTTGAAGAAGAGGGGAAGGGAAACACGGCTGTCTCAGGTGACCTATTTATTGCACCAGTCACAACAGTTCTGCGGTCTGGAGGAGGAAAGCCACAGGGAAGCAACACGTGGGAAGAAACAAACCAACAAACATTTAACAAACACACAACATGGTCTTCAAAGTGGTTTGCCTTTACCAGAAATTCTTTCCCTCATTTTTAATGAGCATTTCATGAAATTTCCTCTTTCGTTCTTCGTCAGAAACGTCTCCTACACAAACTCGGATGGAAACCTTTATAGAATACAACAACAAAAATAATAATAATAATAATAATAATAATAATAATAATAATAATAATAATAATAATAATAATAATAATAATAATAATAATAATAATAATAATAATAATAATAATAATAATAATAATAATAACAATAGAAATTATGTTCTGCAGCCACATGTAGTTGCCGGCCAAGAGAGATGGCACCAGCAGCAGCAGCAGCAGCAGTAGCAGCAGGGCTCACCCACATACTTATCACGTCACCCTAGTCACTCTCTCTCTCTTCCACCAATCCTGTAACCAATCACCAATCATCACGTGCTTACCTCAATAAAAATAACAAGGGTTTTTTTGTGTATAAATATAAACACCTTCCAGTATGTTGTGACAATTATTGGTCCTTATATATTTATCTATTTATTTTTTTCCTCCTCCATCTTGTGTGTGATGCGCTTCACTGCTAAGTATAGTGTAAGCCTAGACTGGTCCTGACCCGCGTTTCCCTTCCCGGGCCATGCCTTGCCCGCGCTACGCCTGCCTTTCCCTCCTCGTCAACAACAAAATATAAGTATTCTCTTGTATTCTCTTAAAAACAACAGAGGACGTTAATCTATACAGTCATTTCCTTCCGAGCCAACGTGTAATTCTAATAAATTCCTTTATTTGGAATAGACTCAACAAATTCCTCGCACAACAAAAGCTTTATTACACTACAGTATCATCCTCACCGTCATCACATTGGTCATCATAAGATCTGACACACAGCCTCCTTCCTTCACCCTTCATCCGCCTCACTCACACACTCACTACTGTCCCTCTCATCCCGCCTTGCCACGTCTGCTCTATGTCCTCCACTCGCTCCTCCTCCTCACAGCGCGCCTCCACCCCACGCCCGCCCTCACACACTCCCTGGTCCTGGGCGCGGCGCCGTCTCACTCACTCATGGTGGCTGCCTCAATGACCCTGACAGGACGCCCTCCCCCTCTCTCGCGGCAGACGCTCAGGGCACTGCAGGGCTGGAGGCGCCGCTGTGGTCCTGTCACTCAGTCACTCAGTCAGTCAGTCAGCGTCAGTCAGTGTCTGCCTGTCTATCTACTTTACTGGTCGCGTTCTCACAACGTTTCTCCGGAAGCAAAATCTAAATACATAGCGTCGTAATATACATAATCTGTCTCTCTACTCTCTTCTCTATATCTCTTTCTTTATATCGCTCTATACATATACATATATATATATATATATATATATATATATATATATATATATATATATATATATATATATATATATATATATATATATATGATAAATGTACACGGTGATTGAGACAACAGCGCACACACATATACGTACGTACACACGACGGTTGCAATATCTACACACGAGAACTGCAATGTACACACAAGTCTGGTATACACTGACACAATTCTACATTATCTACTCGCATGTACGTGCATAGTTGTCCCACAATATGTACACGAAGATATCATCGTACACACACACACACACACACACACACACACACACACACACACACACACACACACACACACACACACACACACATCTCTTAACGCTACTCAGTATTGGAAGACATCGGATCTTGCTGCTTGTGTTCTGTTTATACACAATAATCAAATAAATATTTTCTCTCTCTCTATAATAATAATAATCCTCATCATTTATATATATATATATATATATATATATATATATATATATATATATATATATATATATATATATATATATATATATATATAATATATAATATGTATAATAGCATGTGTACCAACATTAGTCTACATACACTTTGCACATAATTACACATCAACACACAGAAACACGTCCTCTCTACGTACAACTAGACGCACATACATAAAGTTTTGATAAAGATCTTTGCTATCCGCACGAGCGGCGGCAGCGGCGGCGGCGACGCTCGCGATAAAGTGCCTCTGATAAACACTATCAGTAGTAAACAATAACAACCGTAGGTAGCGTTGCCTCCCTCCCCTCCCTCGTCCCTTCCCTCCTGCCCCCGGGACAGCTGGGGAGGGTCGGGGATGCGGGGGGGACACGTGGGGTGGTGCTGGGGAGGTTGGGGAGTGTTGGTGAGGGGAGGTGACAGCAGGGATGTATGGTGAGGGAGGGAAGGGTGGTGAGGGAGTGAGGGATTAAGAGCAGCAGGAGAAAAATGAAGAGGAGGAAGAGGAAGAGAAGTTGGAGGAGGAGGAGCGATGGAATTGAGTTACATGACTTTGATTAATAAAGATGAAAGAAATGTAAATCATCCTCGTTATCACAATAATGACAACAACAGTGATGATAACATCAATCATAATAGTAATAGTACTAATGATAATAATAATAATAATAATAATAATAATAATAATAATAATAATAATAATAATAATAATAATAGTAATAGTAACATGCGCAACAGCCATAACAACAACAACAACAGCAGCAACAGTACCAGGAGTGTTGCTGCGTCAAGACAACAACGTGGAGGAAGAGGAGGCGGCATGCAGTGACGTGACGTGACGTGACGTGAGGGTTGAAAAGGAGCGACAAGCGACGACACATGCAGGGACGGGATACCTACAAGATTCCTGGAGGTGGACAGCCCACAGCCCCGCCTGTGTGGCGGGGTGTGGCGGCCGCCCTCACCATGTACCACTTTGGTGAAGTAGAGTGCTGGCGGGGTGCTGGTAAGCGCTACTGATGTGCTGAAAGGTCCCTATTTAGAGTGCTGAGTGAATGAGTTAGTGAGGGGAATGTGTCTCAGTGCTGGTGCTGATCTTATTCAGTTTTACGTGCTGAGTGCTGTTTCGTGCTAAGTTTCTCTACGTAATGAGTGCTGAGGTGCTGACTCGCCATACCCATTGCTGGAAATGGGACAGTGCTGGTGGCTGACTCAGTGCTAAGGTGTTGTGAGGATGGTGAGGATGTTAAATGTAGTGCTACACTGTGCTGACTCACGGGTGCTGACTTGCTAGCACCTGGATGATGGTGTTGTATCTACAGTGCTGAGTTCTACCGTGGAGGTGAGACAGTGCAAGGTGCGGAAAGTGCAGTGCTGATGGTGCTATATTGTGCTGAGAAGGCTTGCAAGACGTCATGCACACGAACAAGATGAGTGACAAGGCCATATAACCATGCAGGCAGGCAGGCGGCGGCCGCGACGGAGGCCGGGCGGGAGTGGTGCGCGGCTCCCTCGCCTCTCACAACTCTGTACACTCAACACCGCCTCCTGCATGTCCAAGGAAATGATGTATCACACACACACACACACACACACACACACACACACACACACACACACACACACACACACACGAAAGTCTGATATTGCAAATACATTACGTGGGATCGAGTTATATCGCTCTAAATGAGCTGACATAATCAACGTGACTTAGAGCAGGTGTCAGGCCTCTATACGTGTGTGTGTGTGTGTGTGTGTGTGTGTGTGTGTGTGTGTGTGTGTGTGTGTGTGTGTGTGTGTGTGTGTGTGTGTGTGTGTGTGTGTAGTGCCTGGATTGTTTGGTACGCGCGTTAATGTATATCGCGTAACTAAGAGAAAGTTTTTGGGAGAACGTTGTGCATGGATTAAGATAGTTGGCGTGATCTCAGAGTGAAGAGAATCCATGTTGAGTTACACAAGGTCTAAATGAAGTTGTAAATTTTTTTTTTTTTTTTAGTTGTTTGGATTCGGTAAGTTATGCGAGAGAAATGATGTTTTATGAAGAGATGCTAGACATGTCTGTTGCTTTAGAAGATCAAGGAACCGTTTATTTATTTATTCATTTATTCTATTGTTTAGCTTTTTTTTCTGAATGGCGTGACTTGAGGCAGGTGGCGTAATGAGCGGGAAGAGAAGCTAAGCACTACGTAATGTTGCTCAAGATCAAAGTAACCTTCTTTAATCAATCTTGCGCATGAGTGACAGTTTGTGAGGGCGACGCGGTCTTACATGTGCCATACCTGAATTGCTTAAGAGGAAGAAAAACATTAATCTTTGAAAAGTATTCCTTAAATGCATGCAAAAAGTTCAGGTGCAAAACTACGTGCATCGTAAAATACCAAGCTGACGAGAACAAACGTGCGAGAGAGATGAACGTGATATCAAAGAGAGGCAGGGCGGTGAGGGAGTGGCGGCGGCACCCGAGGCCCTGCCAGCCAGCGGCGGCGGCGACGGCGGACCAGGAAGGTACAGTGCAGGGGAGGCAAAGGATGTGAAGACTGAAGTGTAGTACTGTAGTAGTAGTAGTAGTAGTAGTAGTAGTAGTAGTAGTAGTAATAGTAGTAGTAGTAGTAGTAGTAGTAGTAGTAGTAGTAGTAGTAAGTAGTAGTAGAAGTAGTATTACTGTAGTAATAGCAGTATACAGAAAGGCAAAAAAAAAAGAAGCATTAGTTGTAGCATTAGTATTAGCAGTGGAAGTAATAGTAGCAGGGTAAAGGAGAGCCTAGTGACACCACACACTGCCCTGCTGAGTGCCAGAGTGCCAGGGCCGGCGCCGACACTCGCCCCACACACTCCCTGACGGCAATTCCTCGCGTGCTGAGTGAAGGGAGGCGGTGAGGGACACATGCATTAATAGATAAGGAAGTAGTAAGAAATGAACACACACACACACACACACACACACACACACACACACACACACACACACACACACACACACACACACACACACACACACTCACTGGAATCACTCTCTCTCTCTCTCTCTCTCTCTCTCTCTCTCTCTCTCTCTCTCTCTCTCTGTAGTAAATGTGAGACGTACCATTCCACAAGCGACAAAGAGAAAATACGTGCAAGAAGATGTATAAGAAGAAGACGTATATAGCAGCTTTGTTACTATCGTTCACATTATTATTATTATCATTATTATCATTATTATTATCATCATTATTATTATTATTATCATCATCATCATCATCATCTTTCTTCTGGTTGCTGATTCATATACTCAAAACAATATTGATTTACAACGTACATAGAAGGAAAAGAGGAGGAGGAGGAAGGGAAGAAGGAAGAGGAAGAAGGAAGGAGGAGGAGGAGGGATGGAGAGAAGGAGGAGAGGAATAGGAGGGGTAGGGTAGGATAGGGGTGTGGGAGAGGCAGGGGGCAGATGAGGGGGGTAGCGTGTCTCTCTCCTGCACACAATACAACAAAAGCCATTATTGCTCATCTCATAAAGCTGGCGTGGTCGTGGGGTCGGCTACGGGCGTGGCGATGCGGGGCACTGTGGGTGGCGCGGGTGGTTACTGAGCTGGTGCCAAGGTCCAGACACGGCCCTGCACAACCCCTTGGCACTGGCACCAGCCCATTCACCCACTGTCACCTGGCACTAGCCCACCTGACATTATTTTCTGTCTCCTTTACATTTGGCCCTGCCCCATCTCTTTCTGGCACTCTACTATCGTTCCTGCACCACCTGGCACTGTTGCACCACTCCCTGCTTCACCTGCCACTAACAAACCACCATCTGTCACTACCCATCCACTTCCTGCACCACCCAGCACTGATCCAGCGGCCTCTGCACCACCTGGCACTAACCCAGCGGCCCCTGCACCACCTGGCACTCATCCTCCACATCCTATACCTCCTGGCACTAATCCACCGCCACCTGGCACTGTCCTCGCGGTCCTGCGCTACCTAACACTGTCTTACTGCCATCTTTATCATCTGGCACCAACCCACCACTGCCTGCCACTAATACGTCGCTCACTGTACACCCTGGCACTGCCCAGCGGTCCTGCACCACCTGGCACTGAGCCGCCCCACGCCCAGCAGCGGCACACCGAAGCTCTCACAAGAAGGCGGCTGGTGGCGTGACACGGTGACACGGACACACCAGCACAGCGCGGCCTCACCTGCCTAACCACTGCTGACTCCAGGCCACGCTGGAGTCAGGCCAGGCCGCCCACCACACGGCACAACGGCGACTCAACAAAGCGGTCCACAAGCCGGCCTAGGCAGCTGACTGACGGGGCTCTGAGCGGGGCGGGGCGGGGGCTGCTTGGGGCTCAAAATAGAGGCTCTTGAACTCAGTGGAGACTCTCAAAACCTGCAAGTCCCTGGTTTGTACTTATGGAATGGTCGTAGGCTGAGTCCCCGCAAAGAGTTTGTGGTGTGGGTTGGTGTGCGGCGCGTGTCAAGGCTGCTAGGTTGTGTGTCAAGGGTGTGGGTGGGTGTCAGGGGCGCTAGTGCATGGGCGGGCGGCGGGTGTCTTGTGGGTAGTGTTGGGTCGCGGCGCGGTGTTGCCCTTGTGTCAGTTTATCATAAGGCTGTCTGTCTCGCAGAGTTGAAGGCGGAGCGATGCAATAGTGAAGCGAGTATGCCTGGTCTTAACAGCAGGGGCAGCTTCGGTACTTGTAGTAATAGTAGTAGTAGTAGTAGTAGTAGTAGTAGTAGTAGTAAAGGTGGTGGTGGTGATGGTAGTAATAGTAGTTAAAGGAAGAAAAGTAAAAGGAGTATAGGAAGGAAGGGAAGAAAGAAAAAGGAGGAAGAAGAGAAGGAGGAGTAGGAGGAGGAGGAGACTACAGCCCTCGACAGCCCCACGCGAGCCTTCCCGTCACAACTGCTTATCACAACAACAACAACAACAACAACAACACAGACCTGGAGACAGTCACTCGCGCGGAGGACAACAATAAACAGGACCAGGAGGAGGAAGAGGAGGAGGAGGAGGAGGAGGAGGAGGAGGAGGAGGAGGAGGAGAGGAAGGAGAGGAGAAGGAGGGAAAAGGAGAAGGAGGATAAGGAGGAGAGAGGATACAAAAAAAAAAAAAAGAAAAGAAAAGTCCTGACATAACTATTTCAATAAGTGCCTTTAGACCTTCCTCTCCCCACCCACTCCTCCTTCCCTCCTGCATTTGCCTCCTCTACATTTTACAAGTCGTAGCCCAGACGGTCCAATTCCTCCAGCATGAAGTCTATGTCCTCTCTCCTGACGGCCTGTGAGGAGATGATGTTCCTGAAGAAGTTGGGGTGGTGGTCGAGGGGCTGGTATCCGATCATGAGCGTGCCAGCGGTCATCATTCGCCCCTTCAGGATGGGCTGGATCTGTGGAGGTGGGAGGCGAAGAGGTCGTAAGGTGAGGTGGTGTGGTGGGCGAGGAGGTGGTGAAGACAAGGTTGTGTATTGGAGACAGGGAGGAGAGAAAAAAAGAATGGTTAACCCCTTCAACACTGAGGCACATTTTTACCTTGAGATTTGTGTACGATTAGACCACTTTATTGACATTAGGAAGAGTCTACGCAGGTCAGAAGATAATGGCCAGAGTCTTCACTATTGTAATACCCCACATAAGGTTCTGAAGCTGTATAAAATCACCAAATAGTAACTAGAAAGAATATGGAAACGCGTCATGGTACTGAAGGTGTTAAGTGGATGTTAGG
>NC_059285.1:12296277-12298777 GCF_017591435.1 Portunus trituberculatus
AGAGGGGGGGAGAGGGAGGGATAAGGGCGTCAGCTGTAGAGTCTCTGGTTGGCGTCTAAAACCTTTGGTATTGACAGCTGCTGACACCAATACGACGGCGGCGGTGGTGGTGGTGGTGGTAGTAGTGGTGGTGGTAGTGACAGGGGAGTGTATATAGTTGTGATGACCTTCCTAGTGCAGTGTGGTGGTGGTGGTGGTGGTGATAGTAGTAGAAGTAGTAGTGGTGTTGGTGGTGGTGGTCGTGGTGGTGGTGGTGGTGGTGGAGGTAGTGGTGGTGGTGGTGGTGGTGGTAATGTAAATCTCTTATTAAATTTACATCTTGAGCAATGCGACCATATATACAATTAAGAACTCCTCTCTCTCTCTCTCTCTCTCTCTCTCTCTCTCTCTGTGTTACTCTCCATCACAAAACAATAATCTCACAGCGACATCACAATTCCACACACACACACACACACACACACACACACACACACATCTAATCGGCCAAATCTGTCTCATCGGGCGGACAAGAGAGCATCACGGCTCTGAACACAAAACCACTTTCTCCATCTCTCTTATGGCTCTCTTTTCTTTTACTTCGGTGAGTGGCGCGGAGGGTTCGAGGCGCGGCGGTCGACGTGAAGGTGCGGAAACAAAAGCACAGCGGCCAAGCGACACTTGAGAGGGCGGCGGGGGAGCATAGGGGTCTATAAACCTATAAACGCAGGGATTCTGTACAGGAAAGGGCGGTATTAGCAGGGAACTGTGTAAAAGAAACAGGGATATTAGTAAGGAATTCTATAGACAGATTAGATTTATTAGTAGGAGTTTAACAGACGAAACAATGATATTAGCAAAGGGATTCTATATATGAAAGGGCGGAAATAGCAGAGAACTGTGTAAACGAAAGAAGAAATATTGTAGTAAGGAATTTTATAGACAGATTAGTAGTA
Source organism: Portunus trituberculatus (assembly GCF_017591435.1). Lineage (NCBI taxonomy): Eukaryota > Metazoa > Arthropoda > Malacostraca > Decapoda > Portunidae > Portunus > Portunus trituberculatus. The sequence goes on from NC_059285.1 coordinate 12,297,213, forward strand.
TTAGTAAGCTTTTAATAGACGAAACGGTGATATTAGCAAGGGATTCTATATATGGAAGGGCGGAAATAGCAGAGAATTGTGTAAACAAAAGAAGAAATATTATAGTAAGAAATTCTATAGACAGATTAGTAGTATTAGAAGGGAAATTATAGACGGAAAAGTGATATTAGCAAGGGATTCTATAAAGGAAAGGGCGGAAAAAGCAGGGAATTATATAAACGAAAGAAGAAATATTAGTAAGGAATTCTATAGACAGATTAGTAGTATTAGTAAGTTTTTTAATAGACGAAACAGTGATATTAGCAAGGGAGTTCTGTATAGGAAGGATGGTATTAGTAATGATGTGTATAAAAGAAACTAGATATATATAAGTGAGGAATTCAATTAGTGAGTGAATTCTTTAAGCAAAACAGTGACGTTAGCTAAAGATTCATTGTATAAACCAATGAATCCATTAACTCATTTGATTTGTATGGACGTGAGAGAGATGAAATTCGCGTCAGGAGTAAAAATTAATAAGTGTCTTCTCTGTCTCCCTTTCCTCCCTCTCTCTCTCTCTCTCTTTCTCTCGCAGGAACAAATTAGAACGACAGAATCCTTTAACGTGTGTAGGATTTTTTTTTCCGGGACATGAAGGAGTTATATCATTAACAGCAAGAGTAAAAAATAAGTAAATAAATAAATAAATGAATAAATAAGAATACAATGTGTGTATTTTTTTCTCTTTTCCTTCTTTTCATTTCAATTTTAATTCTTTTTCTTTTTCGATTACAGAAAAAAAAACAGCGAATTTTTACCGTCAGGAGAAGAAATAGGTACGTTTTTCCTTCCTCTTTCCTTCTTTCTCTTTTCCTTCCTCTTCTTTCTCTCTTTTCCTTTCCCTCTTCTCTTCTTTCTTTTCCTTCCTCCTCCTCCTCTTTCTTTTCCTCCCTCCTCTCTCTTTTCCTTCTTCTTTCTCTTTATTTCTCTCTCTCTCTCTCTCTCTCTCTCTCTCTCTCTCTCTCTCTCTCTCTCTCTCTCTCTCTCTCTCTCTCTTCCTTCTCTCTCTCTCTTTTCCTCCTAATTGACCTCTCTTTCCTTTTTCCTCTTCCCTCTCTTTTCCTTCCTTTTCCCCTCTCTTTTCCTTTGCTTCTTCTCCTCTCTCTTTTTCCCCTCTTCCCCCTCTCTCTTTTCCTCCCTCCTCCTCTCTCTTTTCCTCCCTCTTTCCCTCTCTTTTCCTCCCTCTTTCCCTCTCTTTTCCTCCCTCTCTATCTCTCTTTTCCTTCCTTTTCCCCTCTCTCTTCAGAATACATGCTAATACGTGTTTTTAAATAAGAACACGATTTCCAAGGGTCGTTTTTACGGTTCTAGTGATAAAATAGCAAGATTTCTGCATTGTCAATTTGGAAGAGAGAGAGAGAGAGAGAGAGAGAGAGAGAGAGAGAGAGAGAGAGAGAAGCTTGACTGTAATCCATTAAAACTGAAGCCGGAAAGCGAATATACATTTTTGCCAGACATTTTTAATTTATTCTGGAAGCGTGGCGGGACTGTGGAAACATGATAATGAAAATAGTTAGAGAAATAAT
>NC_059285.1:12303777-12313777 GCF_017591435.1 Portunus trituberculatus
GAGGAGGAGGAGAAAAATAAATGTGAGAGAAGGAGGAGGAGGTGACGGAGGAGGAGGAGGAGGAAGGAAAAACACTGGAGGGTGAAGAGAAGGAAGATTTTGGTGTCAGGTTTTGAGAGAGAGAGAGAGAGAGAGAGAGAGAGAGAGAAAATAAGCTTCCCTAAGAGCCATCTGTTTCCTAACCCTCCTCACCCTCTCTCTCTCTCTCTCTCTCTCTCTCTCTCTCTCTCTCTCCCTTCTTTCCCTTCCTGTGCCTCCCTATTTATCTCCTTCCCTCTCTCCCTCCCTCCCTCTCCCTCTCTCCTTCCTTCCTTCCTTCCTTCCTCAACTGCCAATTAATCACACACTCGACCACTGTTTAGGGTGTCACTGGCAATGATGGATGGGCTGTGTAGGGTGTAGCAAGGTGTACTGAGAGAGAGAGAGAGAGAGAGAGAGAGAGAGAGAGAGAGTGTGTGTGACAGAGTGATTGAAAAGCGACCTTAATAACTGTCAAGAATTGTAACTCTCTCTCTCTCTCTCTCTCTCTCTCTCTCTCTCTCTCTCTCTCTCTCTCTCTCTCTCTCTTCTGTGTCGATAGTTTTAATATGTATGCTAACTAGTATCCCTGACCGCCTCTCTTCCTCACTCCCTTACTTATTGAATTAACCTGCTCTCCCTGCTTTCCTTACACCCTGCCATTCCTACTCCCTGCCACACATACACCCTTTTCACTCCTCTCTATCACTCTACTCCTACACCCTGCCACACCCTTTCCACTCCTCCCTGTCACTCTAAATACATCCTGCCACACGCACCCTCTCCACTCTTCTCTGTCACTCTACTCCTACACCCTACCACGCACCCTTTCCACTCCCCCCTGTCACCCTGATGCTTACTCCACACCCTGAGACACACTTTCCTACCCTCATGTCACTCTAATACACTATTCCAGCTTCTTATTCATTCTAACTTTGTCTTTCTTGTGTTTTGCATCTTTTAGTGTGACTCTCTGGTGTGTCTTGGTTCTTTCACTCTTCGTTCACTCTAATGGTGCTGTTTTTTGTTTTTTCTTATATAGTGTGTAGTTTCATCCTTTTATTTTGTTTTCGTGTGTGTGTCTGTCTATCTGTCTGTCTGTCTGCTTGTATGTATCTATTCACTTATCCATTTTTTTATCTGTTTATTTGTCTGTCTATCTGTCTATATACCACGTGTTTATGTATGCTTGTTTCTTTGTCTATCTATCTATCTATCTATCTATTTATTTATCTTTCTATCTGACTATTCATGTTTCTATCCATCTATCTTCTTTTTTTTTTATCTGTTTATCCGTCTATCTATCCATCTATACCGCTTGTCTATCTATACTAATTTCTCTATTTATCTATCTATCTGTCTATCTATCTATCTATGTATATATGTTCCTTTTTTATCTGTTTATCTATCTATCTACTTGTTTCCCTCTTAATCTATCTTTCTATCTATCTATCTATCTCAATGTACCTATTTGTCAGCAACTATCTATCGAAATTTACTTATATAACTCTCTCTCTCTCTCTCTCTCTCTCTCTCTCTCTCTCTCTCTCTCTCTCTCTCTCTCATCAGGAAACAGCGGGAAAAACAACCCCAATCAAAGTTACAAGGCGGGCGAGACTTAAGAAAACATGTGACAGTGGTAATCCGCTTAACCTTCCCTCCCCCACCACGCAAAATGGACCCTACCCCCTCAGCCCCTCCCTTCCCTCCCTCCCTTCCCTCTTTGCCTCCCTTCCCTCCTTCTTTCCTATCCCTCCTCCCCTTCCCGTCCCGTCCCGTCCCGTCCCTTCCCGTCCCTTCCCTTCTCCCTGTGGTTTTTCCCTTCCTCTCTCTCTCTCTCTCTCTCTCTCTCTCTCTCTCTCTCTCTCTCTCTCTCTCTCTCTGTTTTTCTTTTTCGTTCGTCTGTCTGTCTGTTTCTGTCTGTGTTTCTGTTTCTCTCTCTCTCTCTCTCTCTCTCTCTCTCTCTCTCGCTATGTAAAGATGGATAAATACGTAGATAGACTGACAGAGAGAGAGAGAGAGAGAGAGAGAGAGAGAGAGAGAGAGAGAGAGAGAGAGAGAGAGCACGCAATATCCCCATGTCGGGAGGCCGGCCAGGAGCCAGCTCAGCGACAGCTACAGGACCTAACACGCCACACAGAGGGTGCAGAGTTACCAAGTGAGACATGACGCAGCCTCAGCTGCAGAGGCCCACATAGTGGATGGCGCCAGGGTTGGACAGTAAAGACACAACAAGGTGAAAATATGCGATCACGGCGAACGATATTTGTTTAGTAGAGATAAGGTAAAAGATACTCGTTGTTTCGCTGGGAGGCCCCTCGCCTCCAGCTGCCCAGTGTCAAGGACAGCCCAGGATAAAGTGATCAAGTTATGTGTAGTAGCGACCGATGGTATCGTAGGATAGGTGCAAATATAAGGAGAAGCACAGGACGAAAAGATTTCTATAATAGACGTAACGCTCAGTAACCACAAAATTCCATCTTGCGCCTGGGTCAAGCCCCAGTGACTTTACCCTCTTACTGAAGCTCCCTTCTTATCACCCATCTATTCTTCTTCTGTTCCCACTTCCCCCTCCCCATCTTTCCTTTTCTGATTCTGTTCTGTTCTGTTCGAAAAGATTAACTTTTCTCTGGCTCAAACATTTCTTCATTTTATTTTTTTTCGGTGTTAAACATCACCATGAAGACTGGGTTCCTCTCTGCTTCGCCTTGCTAGTAAGTAGTAACTTAGAGTAATTTTCCTAAGTGTCATAGAGCTTCGTGCGATATGTACTGTGGACGTGGAATGGACTTAGAATATTTTTGGTGATCCTTCGCATGTAGTGATCACACATGTGTTGTACCGTAGGACTTTATCGTGCTGGATAAATGAAGTGAGTAATCTCAGATACTTTGATAGAAAGAAGTGGAGACGCACGGTGAATTATGTAACAATATGTGATTATGTAGTATTGTATTGCTCTTGTGTTTAATTGTGGTGCTATTCTATATGTTAAGTAATAAATTTAGTTGGCTTGAGCTGTGTTTGTGAAATATCCCACAAAAGAATTAACTCGCCTTGGCCATTCAACCATACCTGAGTTAGCAGGTAAGCAGTGTAAAGTAAAACAGCTCACATGTGTAACTAGCCATTAAAAGGCCGGTTACGACACCCAGAACAGAACGTATTTGTAATTAAAAACAAGACTTATTTTAATTAAAGCTGCAAATAACTGTCTGCCTTCATTGCCCTCCCCCTCTCTCTCTCTCTCTCTCTCTCTCTCTCTCTCTCTCTCTCTCTCTCTCTCTCTAAGTGTGTGTGGCGACAGATTGTGGCTTAATGTTTGTTATTTCTGAATATCAATGAGAGAGAGAGAGAGAGAGAGAGAGAGAGAGAGAGAGAGAGAGAGAGAGAGAGAGAGGAATATGGAAAGGAGGAAGTTAGGGAGAGGAGAAGTGTAACGAGCAGTGTACAAGTGTAGTGAAGTGTATTGAGAGTGTGGTGAAGTGTATTGAGTGTGGTGAAGTGTATTGAGAGTGTGGTGAATTGTATTGAGTGTGTGGTGAAGTGTATTGAGAGTGTGGTGAAGTGTATTGAGAGTGTGGTGAAGTGTATTGAGTGTGTGGTGAAGTGTATTGAGTGTGTGGTGAAGTGTATTGAGAGTGTGGTGAAGTGTATTGAGTGTGGTGAAGTGTATTGAGTGTGGTGAAATGTACTGAGTGTGATGAAGTGTATTGAAAGTGTGTAGTGAAGTGTATTGAGTGTGGTGAAGTGTATTGAGAGTGTGGTGAAGTGTATTGAGTGTGGTGAAGTGTATTGAAAATGTGGAGTATTAGCAATGTACCTAGTTAACCCCTTCAGTACTGGGACACATTTTTACCTTGCGATTTGTGTACCATTAGACCGTTTTACTGACATCAGGAAGGGTGTATGGAGGCCAGAAGATTAATGGCCCCAGTCTTTACTATTCTAACTCCTTCAGTACCGGGACAGATTTCTTACCTTGCGATTTTTGAACCATTAAAGTTAGACCGACCATTTTACTGACATCAGGAAGGGTCTATGGAGGTCAGAAGATTAATGGCCACAGTCTTCACTATTTTAATCCCCCACACGAGTTTCTGAAGCTGTACAGAATCACCAAATAGTAACCAGAATGAATATGAAAACGTGTCATGGCACTGAAGGGGCTAAGAGTGTAGAATTGTGTATCAGATTACGGGGAACGTGTCGAGGATTACACACACACACACACACACACACACACACACACACACACACACACACACACACCTGACATGCCACTACCAAGAAATGAACAGTGGCTTGAAAGGAAAGTAAATAGAAAAGAAGTGAGGAGGTGGAGGAGAAGGGAGTGGAAGAGAAGAGAGAAGTAAGGAAGAAAAAGAGAGAAGAGAGAAAAATAAGAGAAAGAAGTGAGGAAGTGGAGGAGAAGGGAGTGGAAGAGAAGGGAGAGGAGGAGAGGAAGGGAGAGGGAAGAGAGAAAAGGGAAGGGTTGAAGAGAGGGACGCAGTAAAATGGAAAAGGTTGCAACAAGAATGGAAGAGAGAGAGAGAGAGAGAGAGAGAGAGAGAGAGAGAGAGAGAGAGAGGAGAGGGAAAGAGTGGAGGGGAGATGCGACACACGTCTCTTATCTCTTTGCACAGACAATGTAGACACACACACACACACACACACACACACACACACACACACACACACACATGCTCTCATCTACATACCAAGAGAGAGAGAGAGAGAGAGAGAGAGAGAGAGAGAGAGAGAGAGAGAGAGAGAGATACACATCATAAATGGCCATCCTCAAAATCTCTCCCAGTATTTTTTTCTGGTTAAGCTGACATTTCTATTATACACCTGATCTCCCTCTCTTGCGCCCTTCCGCTCTCATATTTCTTCTCCTCCTCCTCCTCCTCCTCCTCCTCCTCCTTCTCCTTCTCCTCTTTCTCCTCCTCCTCCTCCTTCTCTTCCTCTTCTTCTTCTTCTTCTTCTCCTTCTCTTCTTCTTCTTCTCTTTTATTCTCTTTACTATTTTGTATTGTTATTTGTTTCATTCTTCCACTTTTTCTTTTTTATTCATATTTCTCCTCCTCCTCTTCTTACTCCTACTTCTTCTCCTCGCCCTCCTCCTCCTCCTCTTCCTCCTCCTCCTCCTCCTCCTCCTCCTCCTCCTTTTCTTCTTCTTTCTTTCTTTTCTTTACTACCATTCTGCATTTCATTCCTCCACTGTCTCTGTCTTTATCTCTCTCTCTCTCTCTCTCTCTCTCTCTCTCTCTCTCTCTGTGTGTGTGTGTGTGTGTGTGTGTGTGTGTGTGTGTGTGTGTGATGTATCGTAGCGGAGCGGTAAGATCAAAGCTGTGACGTCAACAATCCCACAATACGTTAAGAAGGTGATTGTTACAAGGGACACCTCTTCTCGTATCTCCTCTCTATGTTATCCTCCTCCTCTTCTTCCTCTTCTTCCTCCTCTTCCTCCTCCACCTCCTCCTCCTCCTCCTTCTCCTCTAGGTTTTCTTCCTATTCCTTATTCTTTTCCTAGTCTGTGTTCTTCTCTTCTTTTTCATTTTTCTTTTTCTTTTCTTCTTTTTTTCTTCTTCTTCTTCTTCTTCTTCTTCTTCTTCTTCTACCTCCTGTTTTTTTTCTTTCTTTCCCTTTCGTCTTTCTTACCTTTAAAAAATTTGGGTTGTAATATTTTTTTGTCGTTTCTCTCTCTCTCTCTCTCTCTCTCTCTCTCTCTCTCTCTCTCTCTCTCTCTCCTCCTTTGTGTATTGTTCCGCTTTTTAACTCCTGGTGTCTTTGTGGAGTGAGTTTCCTCCCTCCCTCTTTCCCTCCCTTCCGCTATTTGCTCCATGCTCCTCTCTCTCTCTCTCTCTCTCTCTCTCTCTCTCTCTCTCTCATACGCACTAAAATTTTAATGTTCTTTGTCCGATACTGGTTGAAATTCTTGTATGGAAACTCTCTCTCTCTCTCTCTCTCTCTCTCTCTCTCTCTCTCTCTCTCTCTCTCTCTCTCTCTCTCTGGTGCCTCCTTGTCCTTCCCTCCTCTCTCTCTCCTCTCCTTCTCCTTCCCTCCTCTCTCTATCTCCCTCTCTCCTCTCCCTCTCTCTCTCCTCTCTCTCTCTCTCTCTCTCTCTCTCTCTCTCTCTCTCTCTCTCTCTCTCTCTCTCTCTCTCTCCCTCTGTTAAATGGTAATCTTTCCGTGATAATTGCAGTCTTCCTTTTCATCCCGAGCGCCCCAAACATTACGTACCGCAGCTCTCTCTCTCTCTCTCTCTCTCTCTCTCTCTCTCTCTCTCTCTCTCTCTCTCTCTCTCTGATTTTTACCCATTCAATCTAATGTTTTCCTTCTCCGTCATTCGAGTTTGTTTTTTAATAGTAGTAGTGGTGGTGGTGGTGGTGGTGGTGGTGGTGGTAGTGGTGGTGGTAGTAGTAGTAGTAGTAGTGGTGGTGGTGGTAGTAGTGGTAGTAGTGGTGGTGGTGGTGGTGGTGGTGGTGTAGTGGTAGTAGCAGTAGTAGTGGTGGTGGTGTGTGGTGGTGGTGGTAGTGGTGGCAGAAGTTGTAGCAGTAGCAATAGCAGTAGTAGTAGTAATGGTAGTAGTAGTAGTAGTAGAAGTAGAAGCAGTAGTAGTAGTAGTAGTAGTAGTAGTAGTAGTAGTAGTAGTAGTAGTAGTAGTAGTAGTAGTAGAAGCAGTAATAGTAGTAGTAGATCAAACTTCCTAAACTTCCTGATTTAGAAAAGGAGAAAAGAAAAATAGATATATAAAGGTGACGTGTGTGTGTGTGTGTGTGTGTGTGTGTGTGTGTGTGTGTGTGTGTGTGTGTGTGTGTGTGTGTGTGTGTGTGTGTGTGTGTGTGCAACAATCTGGGCTGATACGTAAGTCAACTTCTATAACAGAAGGAGAAGAAGAGAGGGAGAGAGGGAGGGAGGGCGGGAAGGGCGGGAAGAGAGGGAGGGCGGGAAGGAAGGAAGGAGGGAGGGAGAGAATGCTTTGGTCATAACACAAGAGTGATTTTCCAGATGGGAGGAGGCATCAGATAAACGATCAGGCCTTTAGAATGAGGGAGGAGGAGGAGGAGGAGGAGGAGGAGGGATTGCGGGAGGAAGAGAGGAGAGGAGAGGAGAGGAGGAGGAAACGCAGGGAGGAAAGGGAGAGAGAGAAGGAAATAAGAAAGAATAGGAGAGGAAAATGATCAACAGGAGAGGAGAAGAGAGGAGAAAATAGAGAAGAGTTGAAAAATTAAATGAATAAATGAGAGTAAGAAAGGATAGGAGAAGAAACGATGAGAGGAGGAAAGGGATGGAGAGAGAGAGAGAGAGAGAGAGAGAGAGAGAGAGAGAGAGAGAGAGAGAGAGAGAGAGAGAGAGAGAGAGAGAGAGATAAAGGGAAGGAAATTAATAGAGATAAGAGAGAGAGAGAGAGAGAGAGAGAGAGAGAGAGAGAGAGAGAGAGAGAGAGAGAGAGAGAGAGAGAGAGAGAGAGAGAGAGAGAGATCCATCTTATCAATGAGGAACACAATACAACACAACCTTTACCTAACCTCCTCTCTCTCTCTCTCTCTCTCTCTCTCTCTCTCTCTCTCTCTCTCTCTCGGTAAGCAAACGTAATTTCTTCCCAGGAAATTTATTATTGTACTGAGCGGAAGAACGGTCTGGAGATATTTCTGAGACGGCTTTCCTCACTTCTTGCCAGCCTGCACAGAGATTAGGAAATGAAAGGTGAGGGGGAGGGGAGAGAGGAGGCACGGCTGGGTTGGTGGTGGTGGTGGTGGTGGTGGTGGTGGTGATGTTGGTAGTGTTTTTGTGTGTGTTTGAGGATGTTTTTCTTTATTTTTGAAGTTTTAGAGGTATTTTCGCTGTTCTTGTTGTTTGTGGTGGTGATGGTAGTGGTGATTGGTGGTGGTAGTGGTGTTATAGTAGTAGTTGTTGTAGTACTAGTAGTAGAAGTAGTAGCAGTAGTAGTGGTGGTGGTGGTGGTGGTGGTAGTGGTGGTGGTGGTGGTGGTGGTGGTGGTGGTGTGTGGTGGTGGTGTGTGGTAGTGGTGGTAGTGGCAGTGGTAATGGTGGTAGTAGTTAGTAGCAGTGGTGGTAACAGCAGTGGTGGTAATAGTAGTGGTGGTGGTGGTGGTGGTGGTAGTAGTAGTAGTAGTAGTAGTAGTAGTAGTAGTAGTAGTACCAGCAGTAGTATATGTTGTCGCTATTATTGTCATTGTTGTTGAAGGCAGTGGCTGTAGTAGTGGTAGTGGTAGTGGTGGTGGTGGGATGTGTTCCTTCTACTGTGCTCCTGTGTTTCCTTAGTCTTAAGTCTGTATATTGAAACCTGGATATGTTAGTCACTAGAGTTTTGCATCCTTCATCCCGCCTCGCTCCGTCCCGCCCCGCCAGTCATCCAGCCAGCCAGCCAGCTCGTCGCCTTTCACGTGATGAGCGCTGGTGTTGCTCCCACACTTGTTAGCGCCTCCAGCAACACCGGCCCAGTGCGGGAGGGTAGAGGGAAAGAAACGGAGGGAGGAAAGAAGAGGAGGAGGGTGAGAGGAGAGGAAGGGAGGGAAGGGAAGACAGAAGGGAGGGATGGAGATAATCACTGCCACGGCTGTCTGACCCACGGCGACAGCTTGAGGCAATAGGAACGAACACACACACACACACACACACACACACACACACACACACACACATACTGATAAAATTTTCAGAGAATAGCATTTCACTACATGGACAAAGAAATGATGAAGAAACTGATAAGAACTATAATAAGACCCAGATTGGAATATGCAGAAGTAGTGTGGACCCCTCACAAAAAGAAACACAAAAGGAAGCTGGAGAGACTACAAAAAATGGCTACAAGAATGGTCCCAGAACTTGAAGGGATGACATATGAGGAGAGACTAAAGGCTATGGATCTTCCAACATTGGAGCAGAGAAGAGAGAGAGGGGATCTCATACAATTTTATAAATTGATAAACGGAATGGACCAAGTGGACAATGAGCATCTGATCCTGAGAGAAGAATATGCCAGTCAAAGCACAAGATCGCATAGTAAGAAGCTGAGGAAGGGAAGATGTGTAAGATATATTAAAAAGTATAGTTTCCCGCAAAGATGTATTGAGATGTGGAACAGTTTGAATGAAGAAGTAGTGTCTGCAACGAGTGTGCATACTTTTAAAGTAAGATTGGATAAGTGTAGATATGGCGACGGGGCCACACGAGCATAAAGCCCAGGCCCTGTAAAACTACAACTAGGTAAAACTACAACTAGGTAAATACATACACACTAATACCCACATCTCGTGACCTGGCAAACACACACACACACACACACACACACACACACGCCCGGTAGCTCAGTGGTTAGAGCGCTGGCTTCACAAGCCAGAGGACCGGGGTTCGATTCCCCGGCCGGGTGGAGATATTTGGGTGTGTCTCCTTTCACGTGTAGCCCCTGTTCACCTAGCAGTGAGTAGGTACGGGATGTAAATCGAGGAGTTGTGACCTTGTTGTCCCGGTGTGTGGTGTGTGCCTGGTCTCAGGCCTATCCGAAGATCGGAAATAATGAGCGCTGAGCTCGTTCCGTAGGGTAACGTCTGGCTGTCTCGTCAGAGACTGCAGCAGATCAAACAGTGAAACACCGCGTAGTGTAGTGGTTAGCACGCTCGACTCACAATCAAGAGGCCCGGGTTCGAGTCCCAGAAAGCGGCGAGGCAAATGGGCAAGCCTCTTAATGTGTCGGGTGTGTTCACCTAGCAGTAAATAGGTACGGGATGTAACTGGAGGGGTTGTGGCCTCGCTTTCCCGGTGTGTGGAGTGTGATGTGGTCTCAGTCCTACCCGAAGATCGGTCTATGAGCTCTGAGCTCGCTCCATAAATGGGGAAGACTGGCTGGGTGACCAGAAGGCGACCGAGGTGAATTACACACACACACACACACACACACACACACACACACACACACACACACACACACACACGTACCTGTCTTGACCTGATACT
>NC_059285.1:12326277-12331277 GCF_017591435.1 Portunus trituberculatus
ACCACCACCACCACCATTACCACCACCAACAACAACAACAACAACAACAACAACAACAACAACAACAACAACAACACATCTCTCTATCTGTGCTTCAGTCTCGCCTCGTCATTATCAACAAGGTCGTTAATGCCTTAATTAATAATTCTGACGCCGCCCTTATCGTCTCCACGCAGATTGCGATGTGTCCTCGGAGGAAGGGAGGGCGAGAGGGAGGGAGGAAGGGAAGGAGGGAGAGAGGGAGGGAAAGATAGAGAATGGAGGAAAGGATTTGTGTATCAATGAACAAAAAAACAAAGGAATGAAAGGAAGATGAGAGCTTGTTCCTAAAACCAACGATTATCTCTCTCTCTCTCTCTCTCTCTCTCTCTCTCAGTCAGTCAGTATACGTATATGTTTAATTGTCTCTCATCTTCCCTTTCTCTCTCTCTCTCTCTCTCTCTCTCTCTCTCTCTCTCTCTCTCTCTCTGATTAAGGATGTCTTTAATAATTTGTTTTCTACGTTAGTTGAAACTGTAGCAAGTAAAGTCACTCCCCCACCTCTCTCTCTCTCTCTCTCTCTCTCTCTCTCTCTCTCTCTCGCTGTCATAAGTCACGCCTCCCTCTATCTCCCCTCGTGCCTTCCTTTCCTCCCTCCCTCACCCTTCAGTTTCCTCCACATGATAGCATTTTTCTCTCCCTCTATGATGCGCGGGAGAGGGACGGATTTGATACTTGATTTCCTCTCTCTCTCTCTCTCTCTCTCTCTCTCTCTCTCTCTCTCTCTCTCTCTCTCTCTCTCTCCTCTCCATTCCTCTCTGCCAGTAAAACAATTTCAAACAGATTCTTATTTAATTACACACAACTTGCCTCGCCGTGGTTCTCTCTGTCCTTCGCTCACACTCACAATGTTTCGCCCACACCGCCGCCAGGGAAACTTTCATGGTGAACACAACAATAACGACTACTGGTACTGCTATTACTACTACTGCTACTGCTGTTGCTGCTACTGCTACTACTAGTAGTGTTGTTATTGTCATCATTATTACTGTTATTATTATTGTTATTATTGTTGTTGTTGTTGTTATTATTATTATCATCACTATTATTACTACTACTACTACTATTACTACTGAAATTGCTACTACCACTATTACTACTATCACTACTACTACTACTACTACTACTACTACTACTACTACTACTACTACTACTACTACTACTACTACTACAACTGCAACTACTACTACTACTACTACTATTTCTACCACCAGAGCGACGACAATTATAGAAACAAGAAAAGGAGGAAGAAGACGAAGACGAAAACGAAGAAGAAGAAGAAGAAGAAGAAGAAGAAGAAGAAGAAGAAGAAGAAGAAAGAGAAGAAGAAAAGCAAGATTGTAATCATTACTGTCGTTACTATCATTGTTATCACCACCACCACCACCACCACCACTATCACCACCACCACTACCACCACCACTGACATTTACAGCGTATCAAAACTAAATACACAGAAAAAAAAAACGATATATGAGTTTTCCTGAATTGAATTGAGATTACTTTCCTTTCTATAAACTGGAGAAAAGAAAAAAAAATGGCTGAGTGTGTGTGTGTGTGTGTGTGTGTGTGTGTGTGTGTGTGTGTGTGTGTGTGTGTGTGTGTGTGTGTGTGTGTGTGTGTGTGTGTGTGTTCCAATCCTCCATCTCAGGCCAAGCGTTATAAAAGAAAGTAGGGAAGGAAGGGAGAGGGAAGAGGGGAGAAGGGGAAGAGGGGAAAGGGGGAAGGTGGAAGAAATAAAGAAGATCCTTTTAAAGTTTTTCCTCTCTCTCTCTCTCTCTCTCTCTCTCTCTCTCTCTCTCTCTCTCTCTCTCTCTCTCTCTCTCTGTTATTAGTTTTCGGGATATTTTTACTGTTCCCTATATTGGTTAAAATTCTTGTATGGAACCTCTCTCTCTCTCTCTCTCTCTCTCTCTCTCTCTCTCTCTCAGCACTTCATAACAAACTAATTCATCTATTCACTTATCTTAACACAATCAATTTCTCTCTCTCTCTCTCTCTCTCTCTCTCCCTGGAATGGGTTTTGCATACCATTAAAGGCGACGTTTTGCGGCATATATTGAATCTACTTAATTAATTCTATTGGCTGGCAACGCTACGGCGGCCAGGCTGACACCGCCACCCTCCCGCCGCCGCTGACAACGCTGGCACGCGGCTGACAGTGTGGCAAAGGCTGACGGTCACGTTAAGGTTCATCTTCTCAAAGTTTTCTCTTTCAACCTTCACTATTTCAAAAAAGCTTTATCTAAATTTACGTGAGTTTTTTTTAAGGTGTTTTTATGGTTCTAGAGACAGATTGACGTGATTTCTACATTATTAATTGGAGAAACGCTCTTGAAAATCCCGTTTTTCATCTCTATAGCCTTGAAAATCTCTCGTGGTGAGAGAATAAAGCGTTTTTAACGGTGTTTTAATGGTTCTAAAAACAGATTGACAATATTTCTACATTATTAACTGGACAAACACTCTTGAAAACCCCGCTAGTCATCCCTGTGGCCTTGGAAAATACTCATGGTGAGAGAATAAAGTGTTTTAAGGATGTTTTTATCTTTTCATAGGCAGATTGACATCTTTTCTTCATTATTAATTGAATAAACACTCTTGAAAACCCCGCCAGTCATCTCTGTAGCCTTATAAAATAGTCAGGGTGAGAGAGCAAAGCGTTTCTGAATACGGACAGAAGAGCTGGCAATGTGACTACACCTGACATCCTTTAGGGGCTGACATCATGGAACTGACAGTATGAGTAACACATGACATCACTGCGAGAATGACACTGTCCCTTCAAACTGACACAATTGATAAGGGGCTGACACTGCAGACACCTGACACAACACGTCCTGACAAACTCAATAGTTGCTGACATTACAAAACTGACAATATGACTGACAGCACTGCAGACACTCGACACAAACTAGCGATCATGACATCACTAAAAGACTGGCTGACATCACATATGGATTGAGCTGACAACTTGAAGCAAATCTAACCACTGCAAACTCCTGACACAACGTCTTAGCCCCTTCGGTAATGGAAAGCATTTTTTACCATGAGGTTGGGGTGTGATATAGACCATTTTATCCACATTACATTAGTGTTTATGAAGGTGAGAAATTTATTATTTTTTTTCTATATACGGAAGAGGGCCAGCCAAAGGAAAAAAAAAGAAAAGATTAAAAAAAGGCCCACTTGAGTGCTGGTTATCCACAAAGAGGAAAAGCGTCACCCAAAATTAGGGAGGAAATGCCTCGATACCTCCCTCTTAAAATTGCCACATGCAGTCTTCACTCTTTCAATCCCCCTCACATAAGTTTCTGAAGCTGAATAAAACCACCAGATACTGAACACAATGAGGCTAACGTGGTACAACATTCGCTTTGCTATACTAGTTCCTGACATCACTGCTGCTGACAAGGGGGCCAGCACAGAGCACTTAACAAGGTGCTGACAGCGGCGGTGGCGGGGCTGACAACACAAATATTATGGCCGTGCCGTCAGCAGCAGGAGCTAGAATTTCCTATTAATATTCTGACAGATAAGAGAGAGAGGAAGAGAGAGAGAGGGGGAGGGAGGGAGAGGAGAGGTAGAGGGAGGAAGAGAGGAAGGGAGTACGTACGAGAGAGAGAGAGAGAGAGAGAGAGAGAGAGAGAGAGAGAGAGAGAGAGAGAGAGAGCTGATGAATGGTGGTAATATTGTGAAGAGGGAGAGGGTGGCGAAGAGGAGAGGGGAGCGTGCCAGGGTGTCAGAGAGAGAGAGAGAGAGAGAGAGAGAGAGAGAGAGAGAGAGAGAGAGAGAGAGAGGAGAGGAGAGGAGAGAGAGAGAGAGAGAGAGAGAGAGAGAGAGGAAGAGAGAGAGAGAGAGAGGAGAGAGAGAGAGAGAGAGAGAGAGAGAGAGAGAGAGAGAGAGAGAGAGAGAGAGAGAGAGAGAGAGAGAGAGAGAGAGAGAGAGAGAGAGAGAGAGAGAGAGAGAGAGAGAGAGAGAGAGAGAGGGGCAGGAAGGGCAGTGGTACACAAGTCACCTGAAATGTGACAACGATCTCGACAGGTGACGGAGAGAGAGAGAGAGAGAGAGAGAGAGAGAGAGAGAGAGAGAGAGAGAGAGAGAGAGAGAGAGAGAGAGAGAGAGAAACACAAGACAAGACGATAGAACAGGAAGCGATAAAGGAAAGTTGAGAACAGAGAGAGAGAGAGAGAGAGAGAGAGAGAGAGAGAGAGAGAGAGAGAGAGAGAGAGAGAGAGAGCCTATCACCCTCGCCCTCTCCCTCAGAAGGAAGGAAAATTTCATCACACGTGTCAAACAGGTTTATAAGAGAAGCTAAATAGCGCCCCGGGAGAGGAAGAAGAGAGGAGGAGGAGGAGGAGGAGGAGGAGGAGGAGGAGGAGGAGGAGGAGGGTTACGCCTTTCCTCCATGATAAACAGCTGGCTGGAGATAGAAACTTCCTAACTATTACCAAGGGAAGGGGAGAGGAGGAGGAGGAGGAGGAGGAGGAGGAGGAGGAGGAGCCCTGATTGAGGGATTTAAAGGGACTGTGTGCCCGCAATTCTGTTTGTTTTTATAATAGAGAAAGACTCCCTCTCTCTCTCTCTCTCTCTCTCTCTCTCTCTCTCTCTCTCTCTCTCTCTCTCTCTCTCTCTGTCAGTCAGTCAGTATACGTATCTGTTTAATTGTCTCTCATCTTCCCTTTCTCTCTCTCTCTCTCTCTCTCTCTCTCTCTCTCTCTCTCTCTCTCTCTCTCTCTATCTGCCGCAGCGGTGTCCAGGGAGAGTGTAAGAGTCTCAAGGGAGGACGCACCTCAGTAAAGGGAGGACAAAGGGAGGACAAAGAGAGAGAGAGAGAGAGAGAGAGAGAGAGAGAGAGAGAGAGAGAGAGAGAGAGAGAGGGGGAAGACTAAAAAGAGAGGTTAACTGGATGTGAAGAGAGGAGGAAAAAACAGGAAGGGAGAGAATACTGAGAGCAAGGG
>NC_059285.1:12336277-12346277 GCF_017591435.1 Portunus trituberculatus
TGAAGCAACACTGGACATGGCTCGCAGTTAGTAAACAGTCCTCCCACCCCAGCCGACCTTCCCCCTCCCCTCTCCCTTCCCTCCTTTACTCTTACCTTCCTAACACCCCCCCCCTGTGATGTTACCAACTTGCCAACTAATGATGTTTGTACAATTATTATTACATTATCTTCATTATGATTTTTTTTACTCCTTCATGTTGCCTTTCTGTTTGACTGTGCACTGCCACACTGTAAGCTGGGCAAAGATATTACGAAGAAAAAACAAACTGATATGTAAACCTGATAACACACACACACACACACACACACACACACACACACACACACACACACACACACACACACGCCCGGTAGCTCAGTGGTTAGAGCGCTGGTTTCACAAGCCAGAGGACCGGGGTTCAATTCCCCGGCCTGGTGGAGATATTTGGGTGTGTCTCCTTTCACGTGTAGCCCCTGTTCACCTAGCAGTGAGTAGGTACGGGATGTAAATCGAGGAGTTGTGACCTTGTTGTCCCGGTGTGTGGTGTGTGCCTGGTCTCAGGCCTATCCGAAGATCGGAAATAATGAGCTCTGAGCTCGTTCCGTAGGGTAACGTCTGGCTGTCTCGTCAGAGACTGCAGCAGATCAATCAAACAGTGAAACACACACACACACTTTATTATGCCTTAGTATTTATACATATGATGTTCAATATTTATTATATAGCCAATTTTAAGCTATAAAAACAGCTTATAAGCAGAGAGAGAGAGAGAGAGAGAGAGAGAGAGAGCATGGGGATTGGGAAGAGACGGGAAGTGGGGTGTGGAGTGGAGAGATGAAGAAGGCTATCTAAGGTACACGTGAGAGGCAGTTCTAACCAATGACAGCTGCCATGAAAAAGAATAATAGGTGTCACTTATTTATTTTTTATGGAATAGTGGAAGCTGGCCAAGGGCAACAAAAAATGAAAAGAAAAGACCCACTTGCTTGCCAGTTCCCTAAAAGATGAAAAGAGTTAGCAAAAATCTGAGACAAATGTCTTGAAATGGATGTATAAGTAGGAAAATTGCCTCGTCAAGTAGGGAGCTGAGTGTATATAGCACGTCACATAATGGTCTTGTGGCAGACTTTTTTTTATGTTACGGCCTATAGCGCCTGTAGGCATACTTGAAGAGTGTATGTGGGAAGCGTTGTTCACCTTCCGCCTATTAGTGGCGCAGGCAATTTTCTTTTTAATGGTAGCCATATTAGGGCCCATATCACCACCTAAGTGCATCTTTGGTGTAACCACCTAGAACCTGTGTATCATGGTGACATGTAGGTAACATCAAACCACTCGATAAATGGCATAGCTTCAAAGCGGTATGTGGTGGGATTCGAACCTACAAGTGGAGGTCTGCTCGATCCCACGCTCACCACCTTATCCACTACGCCACCGCCTGAAGGCTATAGGTTAATTGCTGGCCATGGCACCACGGCACCACGGCACCATGGCACCACGGCGGCTCGTCGGTGTCAGTGCGGGGGGAATTGTGGTGTGCCAGCGGTGGCGACAGTAACCTGAGCGTGGCTCCATGGCTGCTTTAAGTGTCTCGAGCGCGGCGCCAGAGGCAAAGGCAATATTATGGTGACGGTGCCTGGCGCCTTGTCACTACTGAATGCGATCACAGCTCCTCACTGACAGGTCATCAGCAGGGCTGTGGTGGACGCCTGGCCCAGTGAGGGATTGTGCACTGTGCAGGTGCTGAGTCAAGGACGATACTCAAAACCAACACCTGGACCGATTTGGTTTGTATACAGAACCGTCTCGGCGTCTTGGCGTTCAGCGGAGCAAGCTTTATCCAAAATTCTCTCTTTTTTTCAAGGATTTTCTATGACTGCAGTAATATTTTAGCATGGGCTTCACACCACTTAGGAAAATACAAATGGCCACCAAACAATCATCGGTGACATTTAAAAACAGTCTTGGTGAGAGAACACCGCGTTTGTGAACACGAGCCCTGGTCTGCTACTACACCACTGTCAACTGCCTCGTATGACAAGGACTGTCAACAGACCAACGAACAACGAACATTGGAGATAGGGGTGACAAGGTGACATGAAAGTACAAGGAAAGAAAGGAGAGGAAAGGAAAAGACAGAATAAGATGGATAGATTGTGTAGAAGGGAACATGAGAGAGAAGCTAGGAACAAGTGAAGGTCATTCGGCAGAAGCAAACAGCGACTCAGTATGAAGACGAGGTCAATAACGCATGTTCAGTACGTTTGATTTATTATCGCAAGTGTTTTTCGTACTTTTTACACTGCAATCAATTTACTCCCCCGGAACCGTGAATAATGTTGCTGGAAGGATTAAAAGCAAAAATGTTGATATTCATACTCGTATTTTACAGTCCACAGCTGATCTCACAAACATATACTTAAATGAATGTGCGTACGTACAGTACATAGAGTAAACATGTAGGATAAAACTCCTTAATGAACTTATTAATGAAAAAAAAAAAAATGTTATGGAGATTATCGAGAGATGAAGAGGGGAAGGTTGCAGAGAGGTGGTGATAATGAAGGTGGTGGCAGTAGTGGTGATGGTGGTGGTGGTAGTGATGGTGATGGTGGTGATGATGATGATGGTGGTGGTGAAAGCTTCTCATGTGGAGGTGAGGTTGCTGATAGTGATGGTGATGATGACTCTCTCTCTCTCTCTCTCTCTCTCTCTCTCTCTCTCTCTCTCTCTCTCTCTCTCTCTCTCTCTCTCTCTCTCTCTCTCTCTCTCTCTCTCTCTCTCTCTCTCTCTCTCTCTCTCTCTCTCTCTGGCTCAGGTGTTTGGCTTACTAGTCCCAAGGGGCGTGAGTATAGCCAAGGGTGAGAGAGAGAGAGAGAGAGAGAGAGAGAGAGAGAGAGAGAGAGAGAGAGAGAGAGAGAGAGAGAGAGAGAGAGAGAGAGAGAGAGAGAGAGAGAGAGAGAGAGAGAGAGAGAGAGAGAGAGAGAGAGAGAGAGAGGAATGGGGAGGAGGGAGAGGGAGAGAATGAGAGGAGGGAGAGCAACGAAGGGTGATAAATGGTGGAGCAAGCCATGACAGGAGAGAGGGAATGGAGAGGAGAGAGAGAGAGAGAGAGAGAGAGAGAGAGAGAGAGAGAGAGAGAGAGAGAGAGAGAGAGAGAGAGA
The DNA here is from genome assembly GCF_017591435.1 of Portunus trituberculatus. Taxonomy (NCBI): domain Eukaryota; kingdom Metazoa; phylum Arthropoda; class Malacostraca; order Decapoda; family Portunidae; genus Portunus; species Portunus trituberculatus. The sequence goes on from NC_059285.1 coordinate 12,339,424, forward strand.
GAGAGAGAGAGAGAGAGAGAGAGAGAGAGAGAGAGAGAGAGAGAGAGAGAGAGAGAGAGAGAGAGAGAGAGTGTAATTCACTGTTTGATCTGCTGCAGTCTCTGACGAGACAGCCAGACGTTACCCTACGGAACGAGCTCAGAGCTCATTATTTCCGATCTTCGGATAGGCCTGAGACCAGGCACACACCACACACCGGGACAACAAGGTCACAACTCCTCGATTTACATCCTGTACCTACTCACTGCTAGGTGAACAGGGGCTACACGTGAAAGGAGACACACCCAAATATCTCCACCCGGCCGGTGTGCGTGTGTGTGTGACCAGCAAGTAAAGGTGACAGGCTGATAGAGTGAAAGGGTGAGGTGGAAAGGGTGACAGGGTGAGAAATATAGCACTGACACCCTATATACGTACATTCCACTTGGCACTTTACAGGGAAGCACTTATAGCTTGGCAGGGTCCGCGGTGACAGGAGAGAGGGGGAAGAAGAGAGAGGGGGAGAGGAGGAGAGGGGGAGAGGTGAGAGGGACAAAATAAGGGGTGAGAGGGAGAGGGGAGATGTCTGGAAGTGTTGAGTGATGTATATTGTGGGTGTACTGAAATGTGAGGGCAGGGGTGGTGTACGTGTGTGTGTGTGTGTGTGTGTGTGTGTGTGTGTGTGTGTGTAGTATAGGGAGCTTGTGGTGGCGTAAACTGTAGAGAGGGAGTATGTATTGATTGGGGGGGCGGAGAGGACAGGACCCACATAGCAGCCTGCAAATGTCCTGCAACGCTGAACTGACTACACCACCACCACCACCACCACCACCACCACCATCACCACCACCACTACTACCACCACCACCACTACGAAACAACGGCGTGTTACAACAGATAGGCGTGTTATTGCATAGAGAAGACAGACAGACACACACACAGGCAGAGAGACAGACGGATGGACGGACAGACAGATAAAAAGACAGACAGACAGACAGACAGACAGACAGACAGATAGATAGATTGACAAATAGACAATAAAGACCACCAAAACAGAAGATAGAAAGCAAGAGAGAGAGAGAGAGAGAGAGAGAGAGAGAGAGAGAGAGGGGAAAGGGGGGGATGGATTAAGGACAAAGAGAAAGATGAGATGATGGGATGAAACAAAGGAGAAAAATGAGCAACAGAGGAGTTGAATTGCTTCTTCCCGAGACGGACAGATAGATAGACTGATAGATAGACTGATAGACAGACAGATAGAGACAGACAGATATAGACAGACTGATACACAGGCAGATAGACAGACAGATAGATAGACTGATACACAGACAGATAGAGACAGACAAATAGACACTCTGCTATACAGATAGACAGAGACAGACAGTGCGGCAGGGTGGTGTGAAAGGTGCCAGAATGTGATATCGACTTGCATGTATGACTGAGAGTTGTGGGGGCGTGGTGGAGAGTGCCAGGTTATGCCAAAGTGCCAGGTCATGTTGGAGAGTGCCAGGTTGTGACTAAGAGTGCCAGATAGTTACCAAAAGTGCTGCAATTTTACTTTTAATAGACTTCCACAGTTTGTCATAGAGTGCCAGGTTGTGACGGAGAGTGTCAGAAATTACAACAGATACTGGAGAGTCATGCAAGTTTGATAGAATCCCGCGGTGTGACAGACAGTGCCATCGTGTGGCAGCAATAGCCAGTGCACAGTAACCCAAGGTGAGCAGTGCCATGGGTGTGGCGTGCATGGCGAAGGCACTCCATCCATCGCCTTGACGCTCCATGAGGGCAAGGTGTGCCTGCCCCTCCGCGAGGCCCGGGCTGAGTGGGCAGTGGCGGGGGCCAGTGCCAGGGCCAGTGGTGTCCTTCCCTGCGGTGCTGGTGTTGTGTGTCAGGACAGTGAAGGGGACGTGGCGGGAACAAGCGCGTGTTTCCCTGCTAGCACGATGCCTGGGCAGTGATGGCGGGCAGCGCGCGCCCTGCCAGAGACGAAGAGAGAGGCTCAGCAGCAGCAGCAGCAGCAGCAGCAGCAGCAGCCGGTGGTCGGACCGGCATGGAGGCTGATCGATAACGTGGGTAAGAGAGGGAGGCTGGTCAAGGTGACCTTTAGCGCCTCTGGTGTCACCGTGACCTTGTGTTCCAGGGTGAGGGTTCGTGATCCCGTGGTCCTCACAGGGGCTCCACACACCAGGTGGTGGCCCAGTGCTCTACACCGGGACTACCGCACACCTGGTGTGCGAGTGGCCCTCAGTGGTGGAGAGGTAGCCTTTGTGTACCATTGTTTGGCTGGCCACCGCCGCGGCAGTCGGTGGGCCATGGGCAGTGGGCGGCGGGGCCTGTCGTTATTAAGCCATTACTCCACTTGCTTATAGAATGATGAGAGAGAAGTGAGTGTCACCGCCATGCCATGGTGTTGATAGAATGGGTAGCGCCGCCCTCTGGTGGTGGCTGCTGCATGCGCGGGACGAGACCTGAGGATTCCCATACCGTTACGAGGGATGCTGACGAGGCGACGCCAGCATATCCCTGAGCCAGTGGCGATGCTTGGGAAGGATTAGCCAAACGCCTCGTGTATGTTTCTGCGGCGTGACGAAACACAATAGTCACACTTCAATGATTAGACACCGGAGATAAGGAAGAGAGCGTCCGCTGTGGGAGTGTCGGGACGAGGCAGGGGTCAGCGAGGCGATGCGGTGACTGGAGCACGGCATGATGTGGCATCAACCAGTGCCCATGGCTGTGGCCAGACAGAGATAATGGTGGAGGTGCCAGTGGGCCAACACTACACACCGCCTGCCCTACACTACACACAGCCTGCCCTACACCACACGCCACACACCGCCTGCCCTACACCATACACAGCCTGCCCTACACCACACACCACACACCACCTGTCCTACACCACACACAGCCTGCCCTAAACCACACACCACACACAGCCTGCCCTACACCACACACCACACACCGCCTGCCCTACACCTCACACCGCCTGTCCTACACACAACGCCTGCCCTACACCACACACCACACACCGCCTGCCCTACACCACACACTACACACCGCCTGCCCTACACCCCACACCACACACAGCCTGCCCAACACCACACACCACACACCACCTGTCTTACACCACACACCGCCTTCCCTACACCACACCACACACCGCCTGCCTTACACCACACACCACACACCGCCTGTACTACACCACACCGCCTGCGCTACACCACACACCACACACTGCCTGCCCTACACCACACACCACACACATCGCCTACCCTACAACACACACCACACACCGCCTGCCCTACACCACACATTACACACCGCCTGACCTACACCACGCACCACACACCGCCTGCCCTACACCACATACCGCCTGCCCTACACCACACACCACACACATCGCCTACCCTGCACCACACACCACACATCGCCTGCCCTACACCACAAACCACACACCGCCTGCCTATACACCACACACCACACACCGCCTGCCCTACAGCACACACCACACACCGCCTGCCCTACACCACACACCACACACAGCCTGCCCTTTACCACACACCACCTGTCCTACACACACCGCCTGTTCTATACCACACACCGCCTGTCCTACACACACCACCGCCAATGACACCAGCATCTCTGTAACTCCATCTACACCCGATAGCAATCCTGACACAGACTCTCGCGCCCTGCAGCACAACCCTGCCCGTGGCCTCCGGGTCAAAGCAGTACGCCCTGCAACACGTACAGTCAGGTGAACACGCGTAGGAAAGGAAAGGAGAGGTACAATGGAAGGTCAGGCAGCAGCAGCAGACCTATTGTCCCTTACGAGGTTGTCTGTAGTGAAGTTACAGTACGTGATCTCAGTAAGTCAGAGATGCAAGGTTGTCTATAGTAAAGGAGGGATTCCCGCTGCGCCGCCGCCCGTGCCATCGCCACTGCGCAGCCTGACGAGGCTGGCAATGGAATGGCGGGGCTGACGATGTAATGTTGGGGCTGACGAGACAGAGGAGGGCTGACAAGAGAATGGCGGGGCTGACAGTGGAATGGCGAGACTGACGAGAGAATTGCAGGTCTGACAAGAGAATGGCTGGGCTGACAAGAGAATGGCAGGGCTGACAATGGAATGGCGGGGCTGACAAGAGAATGGCGGGGCTGACAAGAGAATGGCTGGGCTGACAAGAGAAATGCAGGTCTGACAAAGAGAATGGCGGGGCTGACAATGGAATGGCGGGGCTGACAAGAGAATGGCGGGGCTGACGAGAGAATACTTCGCTCAAACGTTTTATTTTCCACTGACTTTGCATGAGGTTAATTTTCTAAGTAACTTCTGTGACATATACCATCATCTGACGAGGCACACGGAGGTAGAATTTTGATACGAGATGTGGCCGTCTCCTGCCTGGCTGGCGTACACGTGTCCTCAGCAGTGTGCCGCAATACACGCCTTGTCAGCTGCCTGGTAATTCCGATCTCCTTGGACCGCATTGGGAAACACTTGCGCCGCTCCTATATTCAAAGCACTGCGTTCAAAAGACTCTACTTGAAATTACACGGTTTGTTATAAGGATGCTTTTATGTTTTTAGTGGCAGATTAACAGAGTTTGTACATTATTAGCAGGGGAAACAATCTTCAGAACCCTGTTAGTCATTGTTGTCGTCTGTGCAAATAGTCGTAGTGAGAGAGTCGAGCGTTTCAGAACACCGGCCTTTATCTATAAGTGTTGTGATAACCGCCTTCTTGTTACCTGCTTTTATAATCGCTTCTTGAAATGTGTAATGGTCCGAGTGTCAGTATTCCTCTCGGCGGTCCCGCCTTATCAGGGCAGTGATAGCTTACTGGTAATGCTGCTACTGTTTGTGTCCTTCTCTTGTTTAGTCTTTCTATTTTGTTATTCCCTTCTTCATTTCTTTCTTCTTCATTCTTGTCTCATAGTCTTCTTTCTTCCGTGTTTCCTCTCTTCCTTCTTTTACTTTAGTCATGTCAAAGGGCCACAGTGAAGTAGTGCCGCGCGGTGAAGGCCAGTAGCACAGTGAAATACAGTGCCATAGTGAAGTAGTGCCGCTGTGAAGGCCAGTAGCACAGTGAAATACAGTGCCATAGTGAAGTAGTGCCGCTGTGAAGGCCAGTAGCACAGTGAAATACAGTGCCACAGTTAATTACAGTTACTATGAAATGCAGTAGCAGAATTAAGGTGCCATGGTGAGACAGTGCCAAGGTAGAATTCAGTATAGCACAACTCAGTCCAACGCTATGGTGAAACAGTGCCTGGGAGGAACACAGTGGCACAATGACATACAGTACCATGGTGAACGCTTAGATGCAGTGCCACAGTGGAATATAGTGTCACATTGAAATAGTGCCGTGTTGGGACACAATAGTTCAATCAAATGCAGTGCCCAGGTGTAGTTGTGCCTCGTTAGAATAGTGTCATGGTGGAATACAATACCACAATGAAACGGTGCCACAGTGAAATAGTGCCACGGCGCAATAGTCTAATGCAGTTGAATACTGTGCCAAAATGGAGTAGTGCCACGGTGATCATAGTAGTATAGTAACAAGGAATACTGATATCATCTTGTGCCAGAGAGTGCCAGGCTGACCTGTTGTAGATTGGTGCCTACTTGGAGGGGAATAAGCTTACAACATAAGGCCTAAACTGTCTTCACTGTAGTCTGCTGGGCCGAGTGAACAACTGAAGGTCAAATATAGTGTCTGTGGATGCCCTGCAGTGCCATTCATTACAGTACATTATAGTGACGGTAGTGCCTAGTAGAGTAGTGCCAGCTTGGTCTACAGTGCCAACGCAGATAGATATGTAGAGTCGAATGAAAAAAACTATATACAATACAAAATATATTCATGGTGCTAATGAGTTGCAGTACCATGGTATTGAGTGCCAGTGACAGTGACGCAGCGGCAATGGCAGTGAGCATCAGTGACATTAGCAGTGTGGAGCGAGTTACAGTAGAGAATTACAGCTAGTACAGTTACAGTATCAGTGAGTTACTGTAAGAACTGCAGTGCAAGAATTAAGATGATTTCAAAAAGAGCACTGCCAGAGTTACAGTTCGGAAGAGTTACTGTATTAGTGAGAATTACAGTGACAAAGGTAGTTACAAAGCCAAGGAATTAGAGTCACTGCAAAAAGCTCATTGCCACAGTTAGTGTCACTGTAACAAGCACAGTGCCACAGTTAGTGTCACTGTAACAAGCACAGTGCCACAGTTAGTGTGACTGTAATAAGCACAGTGCCACAGTTAAGGTCACTGTAACAAGCACTGTGCCACAATTAGTGTCACTGCAACAAGCACAGTGCCACATTTAAGGTCACTGTAACAAGCGCAGTACCAGAATTAAGGTCATGACACAGTGGCGGGGACATACAACACAATGAAGGTTGCAGCGTTACAGTGAGCGGTACAGGAAGCTACAGTACTTGTTAAGCCACAGAGGGAGTTGAAGTGCCAAAAAATAGTTACAGTGCCATAGTGTTAAGAAATTAACTGTAGTACAGCTGGGCAAGAGAGAGAGAGAGAGAGAGAGAGAGAGAGAGAGAGAGAGAGAGAGAGAGAGAGAGAGAGAGAGAGAGAGAGAGAGAGAGAGAGAGAGAGAGAGAGAGAGAGAGAGAGAGAGAGAGAGAGAGAGAGAGAGAGAGAGAGAGAGAGAGAGAGAGAGAGAGAGAGAGAGAGAGAGAGAGAGAGAGAGAGAGAGAGAGAGAGAGAGAGAGAGAGAGAGAGAGAGATTACGGTGCTCAAGAAATATAGTGGGGAAAAGAGAGATGTGATGGAATAAGGATTCCAAAGATAAGTAGTATCAGGAAAGCTAGAGAGTGAAAACAAGGTATACAATGTACAGAGGAAACAGC
>NC_059285.1:12351277-12356277 GCF_017591435.1 Portunus trituberculatus
TTTATATAAGCGAGGCACCAGACTGCGCCAACGACAAGAATGGCAATAGGAACGAAAAAAAAAAAGAAAAAGAGAAAAGAAAAAAGCCCTACTGAAATGTCACTCCCTGTAGAGAACTCCATATATAGAATAAAACAAGAAGGTCATCTCAAATCGAAGGAAAAAAATGCTGAGAGAGTTCAAGGAGGGGGAAATACAGAAGTAGGCAAGGAGTTCCGGACTTCGATTTTTACCTTCCCTTCTTTCATAGTTAAGTGTCACGCTAATCTCACCGGTAATGCTGTACTAAGATGCCCCCAGATAAGATTTCCTCCTATAATACTGGGATACACTTTTACCTTGATATCTGTGTACGATTAGACCATTTCATTGACATTAGGAAGGATCTATGTAGATCAGAAGATTAATGGCCACAGTCTTCACTAGTTAAATCCCCACACATAAGTTTCTGAAGCTGTACAAAAGCACCAGATAGTCACCAGAATGAATATGGAAACGCATCATGGTATTCAAGGGGTTAATGCAATGATCGGATTGACACATAAACATTTTTTCCTTCAAGAATGCAAAAATGTGATGATTCGATGCTTCTGTTGCTACCTGTGCGTGCGTGTGTGTGTGTGTGTGTGTGTGTGTGTGTGTGTGTGTGTGTGTGTGTGTGTGTGTGTGTATCAGCCTTATCATGTCGTCTTACTTAACCTCCTTCCAGGGACTGCCACGTGTATCCCTGGCGCCTTCCTGAAGCTTCCTTTAAGGCTTAGTTTGTTGTATTCATGTTCTTTTGTCCCCACGTTCCACCCACACCTTACTGGGAACATGCGGTGCTGTATTTTCCGCCTCACACTGCAGAGGACAGCAGAATGAGAGGCTGTCCAGCGAGGGGGCTTTTAAGATGATGCCTGCCCCACGTCATTAATCTCGCCAGGAAACACTGCCACTATGTTTCCTCACGAGAACCATCGACCCTCAGTGTGCGATGAGAACCATACAACAGCTTCCCTCTCCTTCACTTTTCACCTAAGCAGAATTTCAGGTTGCCTTTATGAAGAAGTGTGTCAAGTTTGTGTCTAGTTTCTCTCTCTCTCTCTCTCTCTCTCTCTCTCTCTCTCTCTCTCTCTCTCTCTCTCTATAAGGATAAACTAACGCTACGTGGCCTTCCAAGAAACAATGTCCCTGAAGTTAACTTATAATCGTCTTAGGTTCGTATTCTCAAACACTTCTGCGCTTCACCTCCGCTAATTCAAAAGGCTTTATTTAGATTTACACGAGTTTTAAAGGTGTTTTTTATGGTTCTAGAGGCAGAGTGACAAGATTTCTTCATTAATAACTGGAGAAACTGGATGTTCTTCAACCAATCATGAAATGAGAGACTGCTGGTAAAAGGTTCGTTCCTAACAATAGCTTAATTCCTTCAGTACCATGACGTGTTTTCATATTCATTCTGGTGACTATTTGGTGATTCTTTACGGATTCAGAAACTTTTGTGGGGATTAAAATAGTGAAGACTGTTGGCATTAATCTTATGACCTTCATAGATCCTTCCTAATGTCAACAAAATTATCTAATCGTACACAAAAATCAAGGTAAAAATGCGTCCCCATACTGAAGGGGTTAGAATCATCTTGTTGTCAAAGATCTTCTTTTCCTCTGTTGTCTAACGTCACGAGAAGACACAGTTTCCTTCATGGACAGATTTTTTTCTGTAAACAATCAATCGGAGTGCCAGTCAAGTGACATCGGTGACCATGGATATCCACTCCGTTCTTTCCTTACCCAGTCTGATTAGCTCCACAGTCCTCCCTCCATCTCCAAGTTGAACCAGTAATGCATTTATATATTTGATTATCTGTCTTCCTCTAGATCCTGTACCTTCCACTCCTCCTAATAAACGATTTCTTTCAAGTTCCATCTGCTTTCAAATATACCGAACAAAGTTTAACCCCGTCAGTACTGGGACACATTTTTACCTTGAGATTTGTGTACGATTTGACCATTCTATTGACATTATGAAGGATCTATGGAGGTGAAAAGATTAATGGCCACAGTCTTCACTATTTTAATCCCTCACACACGTTTCTGAAGCTGTATAAAATCACCAAATGATAACCAAAATGAATATGGAAACCCGTCATGGTACACTTCTTACGTATAGTTTTCAGTAGACTTCTCTCTCAACCCCAGCTCTTCTTATCTCTTGAATAGACACTCATTTTTTGTAACACACCGAACACCTTCACAACACGGACATGACTCCACCTCTCTCTCACACACACACACACACACACACACACACACACACACACACACACACACACACACACACACACACACAATAAGCTAATATACTGATGTTAAGCCTCCCCTCAATCCCCATATGTATATTTTCAGTATGTATGTATTGCAATTCCTAATAAACCGTATATTATTATTATTATTATCATTATTATTATTATTATTATTATTATTATTATTATTATTATTATTATTATTATTATTATCATTATTATTATTATTACTATTATTACACACACACACACACACACACACACACACACACACACACACACACACACACACACACACACACACACACACACACACACACTCACACAATCAGTTATCCTTATTGTCTTTCTTTTATCAAGTCACGCCAACCATTTCCTCCAGTTAACTTATGATTGCATCTACTGTTTTTACGTCATTTATTTAGTTAATCATTACTACTTTTTAAAATTCAGTACAGATCCTCTTGTGTGTGTGTGTGTGTGTGTGTGTGTGTGTGTGTGTGTGTGTGTGTGTGTGTGTGTGTGTGTGTGTGTGTGTGTGTGTGTGTGTGTGTGTGTGTGTGCTCTCTCTCTCTCTCTCTCTCTCTCTCTCTCTCTCTCTCTCTCTCTCTCTCTCTCTCTCTCTCTCACTAAGATGGCTCCTGGCGGGTCTAAGCGGGGTACTGTTAAAATGTCCCCACAATTTAGAACTCTAAGGAACATCGTTAGCTGGAACCACACTCGCCTTCACCCTTTCAGTACTGGGACACATTTTTACCATGAGTTTTTGGGTGTGATTAGACCATTTTATTGACATTAGGAAGGGTCTATGGAGGGCAGAATATTATTGGCCAGAGTTTTCACTATTTTATTCCCCACATAAGTTTCTGAAGGTGTGTAAATCGACAAATAGTCACAAGAATGAATATGGAAACACGCCCTGGTACTGAAAGCGGTTGACTATTTTTAGAGTACCGAGGCCAGGTGTCGACTAAAAATACTCTCCATTTCTCTTTTACAATATCTCTTTTTCCATTCATCTCTCTCTCTCTCCCTCTCCCTCTCCCTCTCTCTCTCTCTCTCTCTCTCTCTCTCTCTCTCTCTCTCTCTCTCTCTCTCTCTCTCTCTACTATTAACTTATTTCTATTACCTCATTCTTGTTTATTCATTTTTTCATCACTCATTTATCTTCTTCCTTCTTTTTTTTTTTTTTTTTTTTTTTTGTGTGTGTGTGTGTGTGTGTCGGTAATGGGGCGTGCAAATTTCGTGCCCAGTATGTGACAGAATGTGTATGTTTCAATGAGAGAGAGAGAGAGAGAGAGAGAGAGAGAGAGAGAGAGAGAGAGAGAGAGAGAGAGAGAGAGAGAGAGAGAGAGAGAGAGAGAGAGAGAGAGAGAGAGAGAGAGAGAGAGAGAGAGAGAGAGAGAGAGAGAGAGAGATCCTGGGTATTGATCCTCTCTCTCTCTCTCTCTCTCTCTCTCTCTCTCTCTCTCTCTCTCTCTCTCTCTCTCTGGTTATATCCGTGTTATTCAACCTTCCTTTGCTCAATCCATTCCTTCACACATGTTTTTCCTTCCTTCCTTCCTTCCTTCCTTCCTTCCTTCATTACTTTTCATTGGTTCTTTTTTATTTATTTTCTTTCCTATTTTTTTCCCGATTTTCCAACATTTTATTCTTTTCTCTTTTTCCTTCATTCATTTACCCTTGAGTAATCTTTCCTTTACGTTTGTTATTCTTTATTCCTTTCTTTCTTCATTCATTCATTCATTCCTTCACTCATTTTTTTTCTCTTCCTCACTTTTTTTTATTTCTACTTTTTAATAATTTTTTCATTTTTTTCTTTTTCGTTTATCCTTACCATTTATCTTTCCCTTCTTTTCTGTCTCTCCATTTATTTACTTTTTCCTTCTCCATTTTCTTATCTTTTTTCCTTGTCTTCCGTGCTTCAGGCCTGTACAAAACATACGTATGCCTATCCACACCTATCGTTTTCATGCCTATACATTTGTCTAATCTTCTCTTAACCCCCTTTCATTGCTATGACGAGGTTTCATATTCATTGTTCTTATTATAGTCTGTCTCCTCTGAACTGTCTCCTGGGTCTCTGTGTGAATGGTGTCCCAGAGAATGCGTGGTTGTCAGATCTTGAGGCAAACCGTAGTCTATCCTTGTGTTGAATGTGGTGATCAACAGAAAGCAAGTATTATTCACATTAAATCAATAAGCTGCAATAATCTACGACATGTTTTAAACCCAGGAGTCACTTTAGAGTAGACACGCTATATCTGGCCATTTTCTACAGCCTCAGAAATTTATGGGGGTATTAGAATAGTAGATAATCTGGCCATTAATCTTCTGACCTCCATAGACCCTTCCTAGTGTCAATAAATTAATTTAATCATACCCAAACTCATGGTCAAAATGCGTCCCAGTACCGGAGAGTTTAGAGTTCCCAGGTGTCTCAGTACAAATCATCTAATTACTGACTCCATTCCTTCCTATTTCCTTTTTTCTTTTCTATATATTTCTGTTTTTAATATAACGTTTTTCCAAGCTTGATTCCATTGTTATTAGCCTCGAAAAACCAATAACTTCCACCAGAGCCAGTGTCGAGACATGAGACTTTGAAATGTTCGCCAATTGCATTTTTTCTTGATTCAAACGGTAATAACAACAATAGGAATGCCAGGAAAAGAAGAAAAGTAAAGGAAGAATAAATGTACTTGCTCTATTATT
>NC_059285.1:12363777-12381277 GCF_017591435.1 Portunus trituberculatus
GCGTGTCCCCTCTTAGTGTGCAGGCCAGCCAGCTCCACCCACACCAACCTACCACCAATGGGAAGTGTGGAGTAACCCTCGCTAACACCTTCAGAGTCTCCTCCTTACCAGCAACATTCACCACACTATCTCACCACAAACCATGCAGGAACACTGACCACACCGCCTCACCACAAACCAGAGACATTCACCACTCCGCCTCACCACAAACCAGGGACATTCACCACACCGCCTCACCACCTGACCACAAGATCAGTACACACCTCATAACTGGCTCATGTGTGAAGGTCGATAGTTTGACGAGGAGAGTAATATAACTGACATATACTAATTCACAAACCATTTTATTTTCCTGATTTATTATACTTGTTTTGTTAATCTTCGCTTATGTATTTGTTATTCTAAAAAGACATATCAGTGCACACACACACACACACACACACACACACACACACACACACACACACACACACACACACACACACACACACACACAGAATGAAAATAAAATAATTATAATGATTTGATGTTAAAATTTTGATAAGTGATTAGTTAGAAGTGGGAATAGTTTACCTAGCCGTGGGGAAACATAAGCAAGTTAACACACACACATACACACACGCACGCACACACACACACACACACACACGGCCCGGTAGCTCAGTGGTTAGAGCGCTGGCTTCACAAGCCAGAGGACCGGGGTTCGATTCCCCGGCCGGGTGGAGATATTTGGGTGTGTCTCCTTTGACGTGTAGCCCCTGTTCACCTAGCAGTGAGTAGGTACGGGATGTAAATCGAGGAGTTGTGACCTTGTTGTCCCGGTGTGTGGTGTGTGCCTGGTCTCAGGCCTATCCGAAGATCGGAAATAATGAGCTCTGAGCTCGTTCCGTAGGGTAACGTCTGGCTGCCTCGTCAGAGACTGCAGCAGATCAAACAGTGAATTACACACACACACACACACACACCAGTAATTTTCATGCTACACATCAGCTAAACATGGGACCCACACCCCGCTGAGAACTTTTTTTTTTTTATACCATGTGGGCTTTTCACGGAAATTTATGGGCTAAAGGGGGTACTTTTTGGGGTACCACCTATCTCAAAGCCCACCCGCTAGGAAACCGTTGCCCCGAGAGAGGAAGCCCAACCTACTCTCGGACCGTGGACAGGATCCGAACCCGTGTGCTTAGAGACCCCGCGGACCCCAAAGCACGCATGGTTCCACTGTACTATTTGGCCAGTGTAAAGCCGTGTGCCCTTGTAACATACATCCAAATGCTATGTATTGTATAGCTTGTAAATGTGAGAGAGAGAGAGAGAGAGAGAGAGAGAGAGAGAGAGAGAGAGAGAGAGAGAGAGAGAGAGAGAGAGAGAGAAAGGGGAGCGTATGGTATGCTGATGGTAATAAATCTGTATGTGCTCAAAAACATCCTATTACTACACCTGCTGTAATAATGATAACATCACTACCATCACCACCACCACCACCACCATCACCACCAACAACAACAATAACAACGCGGTAATCAGTGAGGAGTTCGTGGGTCGTTAACTGAAAGGGAGTGTGGGGAGTGGGGAGTGGGAATGGGAGATACTGGGGCGCGTCACTCACTCCCACGCTCTCACTCCCACGTAGAATTAATAAAGGGGGAAGACAGCGGCTGTGTGTGTGTGTGTGTGTGTGTGTGTGTGTGTGTGTGTGTGTGTGTGTGCCACTCGAGTAACGCTATTTTATGAGGTTTTCTTTCCATTTTCTGCTCTACAACTGTGTCTGGCTTGCTGAAAGAGAGAGAGAGAGAGAGAGAGAGAGAGAGAGAGAGAGAGAGAGAGAGAGAGAGAGAGAGAGACCCCTTGACTTCTGCAGGAGAGAAACGCCGTGGCTACACTTGAATGATAACGTCTTGAGTAAGCATTGTTTTGGGGTGGGATTCTGACCTCAGCCTATTAGAACCCAGCCCGCAAATGAAAGCAAAAGCGTTATTGTAATACGTATTATCAAATGTTCGTCTTCCTGTAAAAAATCACACTAAGATCCATTTCACTAATAAGGCAGTGATGCAGAGATCAGTGAGGCAAAAAAGTGTCTTTCGTCCCAAATCGAAGACAGAATGGTGAAATTCTGCAATACAAAATCTGTCGGGAAGAAAAGGCTAGGCTATACACCTCAGCGCTGCACCAAACATTACACACATACCTTCTGCACGAGACTCGGAGACAGAAGGAACACGCTACTGATCACGTAAGCAAGGTCTTCATGTGGTCACTGTGACGCAACACTGACAGAGGATGGCTGGGATGCTCCTTGCGTTAGTACGTAAGTCAGTACGTACTGTGGTGGCACGACTCAGGAGCCAAGTGGGTTAATCAGTCTCCCGTACTCATTTTTTGTGCTTTTGTTCTCAATGACAAGTCTTCTGATCTCTTTAGAATTTGCTCTCTATTTCTAAGGAGATCGTCAGCAGCAAACCCTGTAGCTTTCCGAATTCACTTTTGCCATTTTCCTGTTTATAAGATCGTCAGCTGACCAGGGTTTAATTAATGAGAGAACACGCCCATGCACCACAGTGTGAGGCGCAGGTTAACCACTCGGATACGAAACAGACTGGTGAGAATCAAGATATTCTGAGTTTAATGGCGGAGTTGAGTTTCCTTGATTACTGAAGCAACGTCCGCAACTATGACTGAGTGTGTTGCTGAGAAACAAGACCACAAAACGAAACCGTAAACCAGCCAGCATCAGAGGTGGCGTTGCGAAGCCCGATCCTTCCGACCTACAACCAGAACCCAGAATATGTATATATAAATCATGTTTGATAACTTTATATTTCAAAGAGAAACAGTATCATGGAATTACTTCTCAAATAGAATGGATTGCAATCTCCCCGCCGTGTCTCGATTATGCCAACAGGCTCTATGATGGAGTCACCGTGGTTCGCAAAGGTGTTTTCATGAAGAGGGGTAATCTAACATGGATTCAAGCACCATCAGTGTTAAAGACGCTCGTGATAACCCGACTCATCATTATGAGGTGTCTTTATCGATTATCCCAATTGGCTCTTACATAAAGCGGAGATTACCGTGGTTCACAAGTCTCGGCGTGACTTAAATGGCTAATGAACAAGAAGTTAAACACCATCAGAGTGTAAAACTCGGGAGAACCCCATGTAATCATTACCTGGACTTGGCAGGTTGACAAACATAAATTTCTCCGTAGATGTCAATCTCTTTATCGATGGCTCAGGGAGGTGATAAAAGAATAACATCAGCAGGAGTCCGAACACTGCCAGTAGCCTTGAGCACAGGCGAGGCGAGGGAAGGAGCGTCACTGTACTGTACCTGTGGTTTCCTTACACGCTCATCGCCCGCACAGCCTCCCGTCTCTGGCCATGGAACACTTCACACAAGTTGTATACTCTTTTCCATTGAAGATCGCCGCATTGACGCAATACATGCAGGAAAAATCTAATCAATAGATTAAATAAAGCTTGTTTTCCTATTATCGCCACGCCAGTAGCAAAGCTACGCCATGTCTCCCCCTGTCCCGCACCTCCTGCTCCGCCACTATTGTCTTCTTTCCGCCACAGTCACAGGTCACAGGGCCTCGTTGTTTGTTGTATACCTATTGTGTGGATTTTCTCTACCTACATATTTTGTATTTGTTAATGTTAAACTGCATTCGCCATCTGCCTGTTCATTCGTTCATCTTATCTAAATCTGCCTGCAAGACGAATAATCTACCTATCTTCGTGTCATCTGCATTTTTACTAATATCACTGCTAATTCCACTACCTAAATCATTAATATGTATTTGAGATAGCAAGGGCTCTAAAGCTGATCCCTGTGGCACCTCACTAATTACTTGGTCCCACTGAAAATTAAAGTCGTTTACTACAACTCTCCAAGACTTGATTCAGCCTAATATTTTCCCCTCTATCCCGTGCATTCTAACCTTTTTCGTGAGTCTGATGCGGTACCTTATCAAATGCTTTACTAAAATCTAGGTATAGGATGTCTTAACTATAAATGATGCGTTGTTGGCCGGTGTCCCGCTGCACTGGTGTACCGCACCGCCACTGCATTCACAAAGTTTTAGTTACAATGACAATACGTTTTTTTCTATGATTGTAGTGACATTTTAACATTTCTACATTACTGATAGAAGAAACATTTTTGAAAATCTTTCTCATAAAAGGAAAGCACTTGAGAATATTGTACTAGTTATAGTGAGACTTGTTAAATAGAGAGTGAGAGACCTAACCTAACCTAACCTATCCTATCCTAACCTATCCTAACCTAACCTAACCTAACCTAACCTATCCTATCCTAACCTATCCTATCCTAACCTAACCTATCCTAACCTATCCTAGCCTAGCCTAACCTAACCTAACCTATCCAACCCTAACCTAACCTAGAGACTATGAGTGTGTCACTAGCCACCACCTCAAGGTCTGATGGTGACCTGTGTGGCGGTGACAGTGTGGTATAGCTTGTGGTGACCCTCCATGAGTGGTGGTCGGTGTGGTGTGTTGTGGTGGTGTTCCGTGGCAGTAGACTCAGAACCACTCCAGGGTCACGTGGTGCATAACTAAGATGAAGGCCATGGCCTGCGCACACCGCAGCAGGCTGTTCACTAGGCCTCTGCCACCCCGCGGGATGTCCTTCCCCTGCTTGGAGAGGGACAGAATGGAAGGCTGCAAGACATCAGAGGACCTCCCGCGGGGCTCTCCTCTCCTGTGGCGGAGCCGGGCCTGGGGAGCGACCCACCTCTCACCATCCCCGAGGTCACGGTGTACGACCTCGGGAGTCTCGCCAGTCTGAGGAACAAGTTCCCTTTCCTGAGAAGACTGGCTTTGGGGAGCGGCCCACCTCTGGCCTTCCCCGAGGTCATGGTGCACGACTTCTTGTGTCAGGCTGGCCACAGTCTCGTCAGCCTGAGAAATGCGTTCCCGCTCCTGCCGGGGCTGGGCCTGGGGAGCGTCCCACCTCCGGCCATCCTCAAGGTTCATCAGTGTGACCTTGGGGGTGAGGACACAGTACGTGACCTCGGTGATCATGCTGGGTCCGGAGTTCGTGTAAACAGCAAATGGAGGCAGGATGAGCTGGATTTCACCAGCCTGGGGGGGCAGGCTGGCGTGCTGCTCAGTTTCTGCTGGTTCCTGCTTGTCCTCCTTGGTTGTCCGTGGCTCGTCCAGGAGCCTTCCGCTGCAGAATACGGCGACAGGGGCTTGGTCTTGGGCCCGGCTAGCGCCGCCTGCTGCATCCCCAGCTTTCAGGCTGAAAAACAGCGCAGAGCGGCGCCCGATCCTGTTTGTTTTGAGTCCTGCCAGCAGGTCAGCCAGCGGGATCTCACGGCGGGCCACAAGAGTCTCTCCCGCCAGGATGTCCACCCTGACGGGCGTGGCACCGTCCTTCTTGGCGACCTTCCCAACGGCCACCAAGGTCCTGCGGGCAGACAGGTGCTGGCCTGCCCCGTCCCCCGCGCTGGGGAAGCTGAAGTTCCCCAGCAGGCGCCGGCCACCTTTCCCCCTGCTGCGGGGCAGACAGAGGGTGAGGCGGTCGGCGCCGCCACACTGGCCCACCACCTCCAGGTGGGCACACACTTTGAGAGTGCTGCACTGCTGCCCCATTGCTCCAATCAATTTATCTTCTTATTTTTCTTTCTTCACTTTGATATAGATTTAAATGTTTCTTCGGAGCAGTTTTGTCAAAATATGTTGAAATAAGATGGCGGCTCAACCGCCGCTGCCGTCACTCATTCACTTACTCACTCACCGTTTCACATACTTACTGAGAGAAGAACACTGAACAGTAGCAGCAGTAGCAACAGCAGTGGCAACAGCAGCAATAATGGAAGTAGTTTTAGTAGGAAAGAGAGAGAGAGAGAGAGAGAGAGAGAGAGAGAGAGAGAGAGAGAGAGAGAGAGATAAGGTTTAAATGTTCTTTTTCTTCATTCTGTATTCCGAAATGTGTCTAGTTAATTCAGAGCATACTTCGATATACTCAAATGCATTGTTTTCTGCATCTAGTAACTCTAAAATGTGTCTGTTTTACTTTCTTTCACTATATGGTGTCTTCTACCGCATTTGGTTTTGTAGATTTTTTTTTCCGTCCATGTATAAAAAGTTGAAGTAATAAGATCGCTGTGAGCCAGTCAAATTTAGTGAGCAAACAATTAAACTGTCACTTGGTAGCCACGCACCGCCTTCTGTGAACCGTTTACCACTGCTTCTCATTATCATACCATTGCGTAATACAAATATCATATAAACACACAGATAAATTGATAAGTGTATCTACACACACACACACACACACACACACACACGTCCGGTAGCTCAGTGGTTAGAGCGCTGGCTTCATAAGCCAGAGGACCGGGGTTCGATTCCCCGGCCGGGTGGAGATATTTGGGTGTCTTTCCTTTCACGTGTAGCCCCTGTTCACCTAGCAGTGAGTAGGTACGGGATGTAAATCGAGGAGTTCTGACCTTGTTGTCCCGGTGTGTGATGTGTGCCTGGTCTCAGGCCTATCCAAAGATCGGAAATAATGAGCTCTGAGCTCGCTCCGTAGGGTAACGTCTGGCTGTCTCGTCAGAGACTGCAGCAGATCAAACAAACAAACACACACAGAACTTTAGTAGTCACATAACAGTGCATCACAGCAAACATTCACCATTGCTCATTTTGTTTGCCTGACAGCTGTCTCACCACGCCCCTTTCCTTCTTGGAACTGGAGAAAACGTCAGTCATAACTTTTCTGCTTTGTCAAAACTGTTGGCGGGAAGACAAGCATACAGCATTATGTGTATTGGTCAGGCATGGGCAGAAAGAATGCCGCTCCTTCCTGAAGTCATTGCTGTGTGTGTCTGCATCATTCTACTCTGTTACCAGGTTTCAGGGGTTGCAGTAATTGTTCTCACATCCATCCTTCTCCTTCTCACATTGCATATTCCTTTAGTTACTTCATTACTGCTATTTCACGGGCAAATTACACTTTACCAGGCTTAAACATCTAATGAATAAAACATGTTCATCAATGTTTACTTTTATTGTTCCCAACTACTGCTATTGTAATTCACTCTTGGTGTTTGGCTATTCATTGATGATATTTCAACATTGCTAAACAAGGAATATCATACAAGTACATTTTCAGCACAAATTCATATAGAACTACACTCTATTCATCTCACTTCCTGCCATTCACAGCAATGAACCGCTCTGGGTTACAGCTACTCTGGGTACTGTATTGTACAATGGACTGATACTTGACAAGCCATCACAGCTGCACATGTCTGCTGCTGCCTGCCCCTGCCAGGCACAACCCTAACTCAACAACTGTTGGTCCCAATGCATATTCACTTAATTGTATCTTACCACTGTATAATATACCTTTCAATAATTATATGCGTGCACACACACACACACACACACACACACACACACACACACACACACACACACACACACACACACGAGCACGCGCACGCAAATGAAGACAACCCGTATTTGACACAGCATTACTGTGGCAGCATATCTATAGGAATGGATGAGAGGACACAGACAGTGTTGCACTGCACCACTGCAACACAACACTTGCCAGCCACACCTCACACATTCAGTAAACAAGCTGGGAATGGTTGAAAAAATAAGTAAATAAATGTTTTGCAAATTGCTTCATCCAATGACAAGTATTTTGTGAACAACAATATTATCCTACAGTTCCATAAACTAACGAAATAAATAGGAGATAAATATACTAAATATCTAACATAATAAATAGAAGATGAATGTAATAAATATCTAATAAATGAGTTAATAGATATAATGCCTCACAGACACTAAATTTTCAGCCGTCAAATGAGAAAACTAAGGACAAAACTCACAATTAACCAGCTTGCAGCCTTCCTTTGTGGAGTAACTGTCCTTTATGTACCACCAGGATCAACAAACACTGCACATAACATGAGGATCAACACCTTAGGGTATATAAATGTACTGTAGTATATCGTGATGTACTGTAGAAAATTTAAATGCAAAGCACACCAAGTATGCACATCAAAGAAATAAATATAACGACAACAACAACAACAACAACAACAACAACATTTAACAATAAACTTTGCAATATAAAACAACTTTCCATCTGGATTAAGTTTCACTGTTTGTATGAGATTCACAGACATCAAGCGTATCTTTGAATATTGACAGCTTATACCTCCAGAGTAGACCAATCAGTAACATGGAGGGGAGCAATGGTAGCATTCTTAGAATAAGGAAGACTGATGGAATGATGAATGGTGAAGCAAGCAGTGAGAGGCACACTGTTCCTCACCACTGCCTGTGCTTCACTCCTCGTCAGTGCAAAGAAAGAAGAGGGGAGTGATGAGGGTACTGTGCATCAGTGCCGGCTGTGCTGTATTCCCTGTCAATAAGGTGATGAAAGCAGTGGAAGCATGGAATGAGGAATGAGGAGAGAAGCAGTCATCCCTCCTGGCTGTATCTCCATCTTTCAGTGATTAGTTAAGTCAGGTCAGTGGAAGCATGGAATGAAAAGTGCCATTCATCACTGTCAGGAATACACTATTCTGGAACACTTCTGCACTGCTCTAGTTGAAGGGACAAGAGTTTTGAAGAGTGTCTTTAAGGTTTTGGTGGCAAATCAATATTTGTACATTATGAACAAAACAAACAAAGTCAAGAACTGAGCTCATCATCTCTGTGACCTTTGAAAACTGTCACGATGATTGAGAGAGAAAAGTGTTTCTGAATATGGATCTTAGTGGTATCTACTCTTCGTCACTAAATAAGATGCCAATGGTAGAGGGAGCAGAGCGAGGCAAGAACCACTCACCATCACAGCAGATATAACTCAGCTGCCTATGACGAGTTGTTTCCTGGTAAGTGATGGTGTACGAGTATTATTGCTAGCAGTAAGATGATAGTGCCTGTTGTACAAACAATGCTGACACCAGGACTATGCTTGTGAAGGGAACATGCAAAACATTAAACACTGACCTTCATGGAACTTTAAACTTCATCAACACCTCTCCATCTCAAGCAGGTAACATTTAAAGAGCAGCAGCATTACAGACCCTTCGACCTCCAACACTGCCTTCATGGAACCCTCAACTTCATCAATGTCTCCATCTCAACAATAGCATCAGACACCCTTCAACATCACCTATGCCTCCCCAATAAGTAATACATTATATGAATCTTGTCACTACAGAGAACATTCACACTCTCCATGGACCCATGAAAAGCCACAGTAGGCCAGCAGAGCACAAGGGTATCACATTATTCATTACACTGACACAACAGGAATGTTTCACCACAGCACTACACAGCCTCGTTTCTTCTCTTTTCCTTTTGCTATTTCCCTAATCCTAGTTATGGAATGGTGCCATAGAAGTGTCTTCTCCACTTGTCCCTCATGTTTCTCCTCTGCCTTCCAGCAAGAGAGCAACACATTCCCCATACCAGCACCACAACACCCACCCCTTCACTCAGCCATCCTACAATAATACTCTCTCCACTTCCTCAGGTAGCTTGGTTTATGTACGTATACAACTCACATCAATAACACTACAGCCAACAACGACAGGTGAAATGTGACCTACAAAGGAGTCATTATCTTAAAAAACAGCTCATAAAGAGAAAATATGTAAATTCATATTAACTATAAATAATATGTTGTATATTCTTATATTCAATGTATAACTCTGAGATCAATATTTGAGTTTCTTGATTATGTATCCAAAGTCTGCACCTGAAAATCAGAATAAGTGTCATAATCATTTCTTCTGTAACTTTTTATATCTAAAAATGAGACATCTGTAAATTGCAATCTGTTTTTACATACATTGCCTGTCTCTATCCAATCAATTCCAACCACCTGTCCTCTCTCTCTCTCTCTTTCTCTCTCACCCATTAGTCAGTCTTCTTGGTGGTGGTGGTGGTGGTAGCTGCCACAGGAGGTGAGGGTGCCACTGCTTCCCTCAGCTTGTCTGGCACCTCAGAGAAGACCAGAGTGCCGCCAAACACAAGTGCTGTGCCCAGCCAGTGAGTGACAGTGAAGGGGTTGCAGAAGTATGCGATGGAGAAGAGAAGAGAAAGAAACTTGCGTAGAGTGAGCACCAGCGTGACGGTGAGGGAGGTGCACTCTGAGGTGAGCCGGAACACAGAGCTGATGCACACAAACCTGCCGGAGACACTAGCGTCAGGAGGAAACACGAGTGTGGTGAGGGTGACAGGAGTGACAGGAGGTGCAGGGAGTGAGGCACCAGGAGGTGAAGTGATGGGAGATCTGACTTGAGATGCTCCCTATAATGAATGAACTGTCCTAAGATTGAGTGTGTCCACTGATCCTTCATGGTGGCTTCAGTACAGCGGGTGGCACTTACTGTGTGAGGGTGTTGCCCAGGAGATAGAGCCACATGTGAGGAATGGCTGACAACACTGGTACAGAGGCCAGAGAGGGCAGGGGGGTGGAGGAGGTGAACCTCTGGGCATGGTCTGCTATGCTGCCCACTGTCAGCAGGAAGCCAGGAAGGGAGAGTGCGTGCTGTGTGGAGGAAGTGGAGGAGATGCAACTTGATATAACTGAGGAAAATGGAGAAGACTGCAAAGAGCCATCAGGCCTACACATGGAGCCCTGTATGAAGCATTTGATTATTTCCACTTGCCAACCAAATTCCCACAAACCACAATTCCTCACCATGACATGCAAGCATAACTGAAGGCATAATATGACATCACACAAGTCACCTGTTTCTTCCCTCATACTGGCAAAGGTGATGTAATATGGAATCATGGAACTAAGCACTACATTACAAGCACTTCACTACCATCTAGTTGTAGGTGAAAGGTACACAGCTAATAAATTTCCAGGAAAATCTGTGAAGTAAACAGCATGTATGTCCCAATACCTTCACAAATACATGTACTTAAAATGACAGTTCACACTGAAGGAAAGTGAAGAACAGCCTAGACAAGGCATCTACATCATTATTCAGAGAGAGCTGCACTGCTCCTCATTCCTCTCTATGCCTTGTCTCCTGATAAGAACAAACATGCAGAGGAAGGAGTACCCAATTTCCTCACTCTGTCCTTATTAGTTGCCTCTTCAAGCCCAAAGCAGGTACAGTGACATGTAGCCTGTGACAT
The DNA here is from genome assembly GCF_017591435.1 of Portunus trituberculatus. Taxonomy (NCBI): domain Eukaryota; kingdom Metazoa; phylum Arthropoda; class Malacostraca; order Decapoda; family Portunidae; genus Portunus; species Portunus trituberculatus. The sequence goes on from NC_059285.1 coordinate 12,374,940, forward strand.
AGTGACAGGAAATAGTGCTGTTTCACTCATAACCCAGAGCATAGCCACCCATGGCTGCTGGTTACCTCTCACAACACTGGGTAGAACAAAGACACAGCCTGATGTGACAATGAGGTGCAGTGGTGGTGCTTCACTCACAATATAGAACAGAGCCTCCCACGGGTGCTTGCCATAGCGGGCATACAAACACTCCTGGAAGATGCCCATTCTGGCTGATAGGAACAGAGCAAAGGTCAGCAAGGCAATGCCTCCCAGCCAGGTCATCAAACTGGGCACCACGACTCCACTGTCCTCACCACTGCCTCCGTCACTACTTCCTCCTCCTCCACCTTCATACTGTAAGGTAAAGATACAAATCCATTTTGCCAGAAATATTACAAAACAGTCTATATGTTGTGTATGTTCATTACTTCTGCACATGTGACTATTTTTCTATCTTTCTATACACCAGGACAGGAATCTCACAATGCACACTCTTAGCTTTGTTGGTGAGAGGTGAAAAGGTAGCCTTACATACTGATGACAGTACTTTTAGTGCCAGTAAGTGAAAGTACATGTATGTATGGATATTGTAGGCATCAGTAGCTCTATATCACAGTGCAGATAACTTGAGCCATGAGGCAAAACACATGAATCATCAAGTATATTAGAAAGTACTGACACCAATGACAGATTGAATGAAGGAGGGGAGATGCCCTGACATCACCATCATGCGGTGTCACCACCAGATGATAAATGCAACCAAAACTGGCTAGGCAAAAAAAAGTTCAAAACAAGTAAAACAGTAAGGGTTAAAACATACTAAGACACAAAAAATGGCAAGAATTAAAAGGAAGATGAAATAAAGGAAAATACATTTTAACACACACACACACACACACACACATGACATACTGTCAAGTAGATTGGAATTGCAAGACTATATGATAGTGGAGAAGCCTGATATCGTGTGTTTGACTGAGACAAAATTGCATGAAAAAACAAAGATAAATTTGGATAATAAATATAATATATGGAGAAAAGATAGGGAGAGTAAAGGTGGAGGAGGAGTTATGATTATGACGAAGAAAGAAAGAAATGTGGATAAGGTTTGGTATGGGAAGAACAATGCAGAAGTGATAAGCATAAGGATAAAAAGTGATGGAAAAGAATTAATAATCATGGTGACCTATGTACCTCCTAAAACAAATTCTTGGACATTAAGGGAATACGACAATATGATCAAGGATACTTTACAGAGTTTGGAAAGTGTATTATCTGGAAAAGAAAGGTGATACTAGTAGGAGATTTTAATTGTAAGGAGGTGGATTGGGAAAATCTAGTAAGTGGTGTTGGAGAGGAAGCATGGGAGAGAGATTTCTTAATCTAATGATGGAAAATATGATGGAACAGAGGGTGAAGGAAAATACTAGATATAGAGGAGATGATGAACCGGCTAGACTGGATTTGGTGTTAACAAGAGAAGTGTACCTATGTGGAGATATACAATACAAGTGTCCTTTGGGAAAGAGTGATCATGTGGTTATGGAAATGCAGATAGCAACAACACAGCGAAGGAAGGACGAGACATACAGGAGTGGTAGATTGAATTATAGAAAGATGGACACAGAAAGTTTGAAAAATTATTTCAGAAAATTAGATTGGGAGGAGATGTTACAAATCAGAGAAGTGCAAAAGAAATATGAGATTTTTATGAAATATTATAAAGAAGGAGTTATGAAATTTGTACCAAAGTATAAACCAAGAGAGGAAGGAAGAAAGGATTGGTTTAATGCAACTTGTGTTAAGGCTAAGGAAAAGAGAGATGTGGCTTGGAAAAGATGGAAAAGAGCAGGAATATACTAAATAAGGAGAATTATAGAGTGGCAAGAAATGAGTATGTGAGGGTAAGGAGGAGGAAGAAAGAAAATTTGAAAAGATATTGTAGACAAGAGTAAGGAACATCCAAAATTGTTTTACAGGTTCATAAATGGTAAACTTAAAAGAGAGAGTCCATTGAAAGATTAAAAGGAGAGCAAGGGATAGTAGATGACCCTAAGAATATAGCGGAATTGCTAAATAATAGGTTTCAGCAAGTATTTACTAAAGAAACAATGTTTGTAAAGCCTCAGAATGTACAAGGAAATGTGCACATGGATGACATTAAGATACCTAAAAGGAGTTATATAAAATGTTGGAGGAACTTAAAGATGATAAAGCGATGGGACCAGATGAAGTTTCAGGAAAATTATTGAAGGAGTGTAGAGAAGAATTGATTGATCCATTATATGATATTATAAGGTGCTCATTAGAAACAGGGAAGTACCAGTAGAGTGGAAGAGAGCTGAAGTGGTGCCCATTTATAAGGGAGGCAGTAAGGAAGAGCCTCTTAACTATAGACCTGTGTCTCTAACAAGTGTGGTCGGTAAGATTTGTGAGAGGGTGATAAAGAAATATTGGATACGGTTCCTGGAGGATCATAAGTTATTATCGGATCATCAATTTGGCTTCAGGAAAGGGAGGTCATGTGTAACAAATCTACTGAGCTTTTATTCAAGAGTGGTTGACAAAATACAGAGAGAGAGGGATGGATGGACTGTGTATATTTGGATTTAAAGAAAGCTTTTGACAAGGTACCTCACAGAGACTGTTATGGAAAGTAGAGATTTATGGAGGACTGAAAGGAAAAGTGTTAAAGTGGATGGAAAACTACTTGAGATGGAGGGAGATGAGAACGGTAATAAGGGATGCAAAGTCGGACTGGTTGGTGGTGGAGAGTGGAGTCCCACAAGGCTCAGTGCTGGCACCAATACTTTTCCTGGTATATATAATGACATGCCAGAGGGAGTAAACAGTTATATTAATTTGTTTGCGGATGATGCGAAGTTGTGTAGGTGTGTGAAGAGTGAAGAAGATTGTGAAATTTTACAGGCAGACCTGGATAAGATTTGGGAGTGGAGCAAGAGGTGGCAAATGGAATTTAATCTGAGCAAAAGTCATGTGATGGAGATGGGAAGAGTGGAAGACGGCCAAGAGGGTCATATAAGATGGGTGAAGAAGTAGTGTTGAAAAAGGTGGAAAAGGAAAAGGATTTGGGAGTGATAATACAAGACCATGGGCAGTTTGAGGCTCATATTGATAAGATGTTTGGAGAAACGTATAATTTGATAAAAATATTGGATTAGCCTTCCATTATATGGATAAAGATATGATGAAGAAATTAATTAGTATGGTAATTAGACCAAGATTGGAATATGCTGGAGTGGTTTGGTCCCCTTATAAAAAGAAGCATATAAGGAAGTTGGAGAGATTGCAGAGAATGGCAACAAAAATGGTTCCGGAATTGGCAGAAATGACCTATGAGGAGAGATTAAAAGAAATGAATTTGCCTACCTTGGAACAAAGAAGAGAAAGAGGAGATTTAATACAGGTTTATAAACTGTTGAATGGACTGGATGAAGTGGATAATGAGCAAATGATGTTGAGAGAGGAAAACTTAAATAGAACTACAAGATCGCATAGTAAAAAGATAGCCAAGGGAATATGCTTGAAGGATGTGAAAAAATATAGTTTCCCACAAAGATGTGTGGAGGTGTGGAATGGTTTGAGTGAGGAGGTGGTGTCAGCAAGGAGTGTGCATAGTTTTAAAGGAAAGTTGGATGTGTGTAGATATGGAGACGGGGCCACACGAGTATGATACCCAGGCCCTGTAAAATTACAACTAGGTGAATACAACTAGGTGAATACACACACACCAGGGTCTGGGCAGACGCGTAGGTACACACGAGGGTGCCGAGGGTGATCATGCCCACACTGAGACACTTGGAGGGTGAGTAACGGCGGCCAAGCACCACCACTGCCATCACCATGTTGGCAATGAGGCCTCCCTGCACACACACACAATGCTGGATATCAGTTACTGTCACCAGTACTCTTACTAAGAACATATGATTAAGTGAAGCTGCTAGAAGTCATCAGGCCTACATGTGGCAGTCCATACTGCTATTACTTCTACTTGTACACTAGTAAGAGATTTTCTGGTCTTCCTAACTAAAAGAGTATGCAAATAAATGTCTTTTGTCCTGATTTGCAAACGTGAAACTGACATTCTTTCTTTTCTTCATGTGACAAGAAATCTGACTGGCCAAGGAAACAAATAGTAGGAGAAAAATCCTCAATTTGCCATTCCCTCCAAAAAAAAGTGTTCACTACAGAAAGTGTTTCATTTAGAAAATATAAATCTCACAACACCAAGCCCAGAAACATGATCTACTTATAAGCATTTTCAAAGTAATGCAGTTTATATAGTATCCCCCTCAGTCACTGGCAGTATTCAAGCAACCTTCCTAACCTGACCTGTACTTCCCCACACCCCTCATCCCTTACTCCTTGCCCCTTCTGCTGTCATTACCCCTAACCATAACTTCCCCAGCACCTTCTCTCTTTTGTTTCCATCCTTCCATCCTCCTCCTTTCCTTTTCCCTTACTTCCTCAGTCTTAATATTTACTCCTTCTCCCTCCTCTGCACCTTATTCCCTATGGTCCTCCTCCTGCCTCTTATCCCTTCTCTCCTATCTATCCATCCCTCCCTCCCTCCCTCCCTCCTCCTCCTCCTCCTCCTCCTCCCTGACAACTCACACTGCGGAATATCATATGGAGCGGCATAGAGATTTTGAATGCAAATGCCAGGTTGTTGCAGACGTTGACCACAAAGAACAGCACCACCAGCACCATGTAGTCCCTGTGAATGGTGTTGGCAGTGAGCAGTGGTGGTATTAAAACATAAAAGCATAAGACTAATACTATTAACTAGGTAGCCTACCTATTTCCACCTATCATCCTCATCCTTGAATTTGTCTAATCTACATATTTTCAAGGCTCCCTAATGATGCAGCACTAACAAGCTGATTAATGAGTCCATCTACAACTCTATTTGAGATCCAATTCCTTGCTAGATGACCACACCTGATGGGGACAACATTCTTCTTGGTGCCCAGCTGTGTGGTGAACAGGAAGCCATAAAGAGCGATGAAGACAAACTGGGCACAGGTGATGATGTTCCCACTGCCTGGCTCCTCCCTGCAGAATGTTACCTTAGTTAATTCCAAATATACTTTCATTACCTATCTTAATTATGCTGTAATATTTCAAGACACTTCTCAAATTTTGGTAATACTTTTCTGATTATACTCCTTAGAGACTGGCACCTGCAGTGGGTCTTTTGTTTTTTTTTTGTTTTTTTCTTTGTTGCTGTACATCAAAACCTTCTTACATTGCAAGAACAAAAATGTGTCTAATGTGAGAACAAACAAGATGGAGACAGAACAGGGAGTGATGCTCTGGTGCCACTGCCATTCCAGTCCCGGAGAATTAATGTGAGGTGACATAAAGGTAAACAGAATTAATATATGCTAGATGACAGTACTCACTTGACCAGAAGCTCCAGGAACACCACATTGGTGCAACACCCGACAAACACCAGCACGATGGCAGATGTTGCTCCCATGATGCTTCTGCAACACATCCATGTTTCATTTATCTCCAAACACTCACAGGAAGGAAACCCGATGTATAAGTACATACTATATAGAAATCAGTACAATATTACAGTCTTCTATGAATGTTAAGCCTGCAGTTACACAGCTGAGATGCAAGACACTTCCATTACAATGTAGACCACACCAGCAACAGTGTTACTTCTCTCAACACCCCACCACTGTGCAACCTCAGAGTGCCACCTACCTACTATGTCACTTTACCTTAGAATGCCACCCAATGTGTCACCATACCACAGAATGCCATCCAATGGGTCTCTATAGGTCAGAGTGCTACCTAATGTCAACCACACATCAGTGCCACCCAACATATCACTATACGTCAGAGCAATTAACAAAATGTAACTTTACCTCGAGGAAGCAGCAGTCCTGGCACACAATCTTACAGTGCCGCGTGCTGGGGTGTCAGTGCCAGTGTGCAGTACAAGCAAACACTGTGCATCAGTATCCCAGGCAAGGCGACAGCTACTGCCCGGTGTGGTACACACTCCTACGTGGCGGCATTGGTGCACACTAATTACATCACATACCAATGGACTGAACACACCACCGCCTGATGGAGTCTCACCTGTGGCCGCCTCCTCACCACCCAGACTCAGGTCATGCCGCCTCACGCTGCTGCAGTGCTGCTGCTGCTGCCTGCCCCTGATGTCCAGTGCTGTCACGTCTCGCGCAGAATCTCCACAACTGAATTTAATACCCATCAATACTTAACATAAGTTAAAATGCATATGTATATTGATAAAATACACCATAATCACCCTGGTGTTGAACGTCAAGCTTCCAGGGTCAACACACTGCAGG
>NC_059285.1:12386277-12398777 GCF_017591435.1 Portunus trituberculatus
GATGAGCCGGGAGAGGTAGTGCGTTCGCCACCCCGTGCCAGGTTGGGCAGCACCTCTGGTGAAAGTCTGGAGTTAACAGTAATAAGATATTCAGTGAAAGAGCATTGACCGCTAGCGGTTCTGGATGATTATTTCTTTAGGATATTCACCCGAGATTAACCGAACAGCGAGGGAATTGGAGCTTTGCATGAAGCCAGTTAGATTTTCTTTGCACCGCTCAGCCATTGACGGTATTCATGAATGAATGGAGCGGTACAGCGTCATGAAGGTGGACGGAACACTGGCACGTTATTGTCTAAAGTTTTAACTCCTTAATGAAGGCTCGCTCCGCATTACGTCATGGCAGAACTCATCACGCATCCTGTGGGACAGCAGCGAACAGTGTGATGACTCACTCCTGCTGGGACCGGCGGTGGGCGGCGGGGCGGCCAGCAGTGACAATGGAGCCTCATCAATCTCGCCCGGCATGCTGCTGATGGATGGCCATTCTGGAACGTTTTTGCGCCGGTGATGGAGCGTGGGTGCGTGTGCGTGCTTTGTGGCGTGCATGAGTGTTGGCAGTGGGCAGGGAGAGGGTGCCGGTGGAAAGGCTGGAGGGTGACAGAGCCGATATAGGCTACAGATGCAGGGGAGACATTGTTTGGCTGTGACTCGTGGGAGTAACACCAAGAATCATATGAATGAGGAATTAAGTGTTTGTCATGAAACAGGTGAATGAAGGACGCCTGGGGACAAAGGCGCAGCGTCATAGAGATGAGGATGAAGGAGAGCGAGGGTGTGCTGGGTGGGGAGGGGTGATGGGTGTGGGGTGGATGAGGAACGATTCACAGGCATGTGGGTGAGTAATGCATCCAAACATGACTCTCTCTTTTCACCGAGCAATATTAGCTTGTATGGACGAGTTATTATATCATACAATAGGAGGTGGATGATCATGCAACTCATAGAGTCGTTAAAAACATGTGTTTGTGAAGTGAATGGCTGGCTATAGTGCTGGCTGAGACTGGCAGGCAATCCACCTCCTACTGAATGGTGGTGGCGTGGCGTCAACAGGCCGCGTTGTGTGAACAAGACGTAATGATTCGCGTATTGTGCTCACTAATTGGCGATGATTGTTGTCAGTAGAAGCTAATGAAAATGTTCCGGGGACAGAATTAGTAACTTCTGTGATGTGATCCACTGAATATGAATAATCCAGGACCTGCCATTAGTAAATTTACGCGGTCCTTGTGTTGTTCATCATCTGGCCAAAACTGCACACCACTCCCTGAGGAGAGAGACTTCGCGTTGGGACTGGGTCTTTTGGTAATTAAAGTGAGTTGCACCGAGGGAGCTCGGCGTCTGAGGAAGTCTGACAGCTTGAGTGTGTTGAGTCATGCATCTGTGCAAGACTCCGTGACAGCTTGACTCCACCTGTGACATCTCTATACTGAATCCACTCTTTCATAACACTTCAAAACCCTAAACAAGGATCAACAAAAGTATTATAGTATGTAATTTAGTTCGTGCCGCATTTAATTCTCACTATACCACTATGCCACTCTACGGTCTCTTAAATGCATGGTGAAGCCACTCTGTGTAAGAAACACTGGATTTGTGGGCTTTCTCATCGCCCTGTATAGAAAGTATTATTGGTTATTCCGCGTAGTACAGAGAAGACTTCTATACCATGTCAGAAGGCGTTTTTGCTCTCGGTGATATTTTTTTTTTTTTTCTTTCTTTGAGATGATGTTTGTACCAACGAATAAACGACATAAAAACAAGGGTATGCTATGTCTAGAATAAAAGCATATAATAATTTCAATTAACATATCATATTCATATCATTTGTTTTTTTTATACAGAAACAAGTGGAAGTGTTGAGGAGCGCGGGCAGCACAGCACAGGGCTTTATGTGTTTCTCGACAATGTGTTGCACCAAAGTAATTGTTTTATTTTTCCACTTTATTGTTGTTAATTAGACAGCAGCCATGGTATGCGATGTGGTGTGGACAAAGGAACAGGGAATGAATGGTGGTGTTGGCAGGCCCAGGCAGGGAGGCGTGTGGCCTTGCCTCGCCACTCGCAGCTCGCTGTGCGCTGCTTCCGGGAACAGTGCTCAGGTGATTCTTCCAAGTACAGTCTCGAAGGGCTGTGCCGGATTCTGAGAAGTTGTGAGGTAGCGTTCATGGTTTAGTGATGAGCGAGGCGGCGTGGCCTTGTAACTGTGTGCGTCCCTTGAAGGTGTTCCCTCTCTGCTTCGGTATTAGCCATGACGCACCGCCTCACGTCGCGGTGCGTTGCGTCACATTGCTATATAGACGTGGATGTCAAGACTGTGGGTGAACCTCAGGCCACAGGGGCAGGATGTTGGCATGACGCCCCACCACACAGGAGAACGTGGCCCCTTCCTGCCCTCTGTTCCTTCTTAAGAGTTGTATAATTTTCCTTCTTGGAACGTAACTCGTGGACCTTGTTGCCATGAGTCCCAGCTTTGATGGGACTGGCCTGCCTAGAAGATCTTGAACAATTAGACAGCAAGTAGTCTAGCTTGAGCACGGAAGATCTTTATACTCTGAACTTGTCTGCTTCATTGTGATTGAGGGCTGTGTTCAGAAGGGCAATAAATTGAACATAATTCCCCACACGATATGGTGTCGAAATGCTTGACTCACTACTCCACAGTCACCATTCACCACAACCACCACCACCACTTCCTTCCCCCCTTGTATGTAAAACGTATGACACACGTGCACCCCGGGACCTGGGGCGGTGTGGAGTGGACGGAAGCCAGCTTTGTGAATCTGTTTGCTGTTGGTTTCAGCCACTTTAGTATTTCAAAAGACTTGACTTCAGGATGTTTATACCACTAACGTCAACATTTGCAAAGCATGCGAGACATGTGGCAGTGGTTGTGGATGCACGCCGCACGAAGAGATGTTCCAAGGCAATGAGAAGGGAATTGGGAGTGTGTTATTCACCACGGTCGTCTGCTGGTCACTCAGCCAGCCTTTCCCCTTCGGAGAGAACTCAGAGCTCGTAGTGACCGATCTTCGGGTAGGACTGAGACCACACCACACTCCACACACTGGGAAAGCGAGGCCACAACCCCTCGAGTTACATCCCGTACCTATTTACTGCTAGGTGAACAGGCTACACATAAAGAGGCTTGCCGCTTCCCGGGACTCGAACCCGAGCCCTCTCGATTGTGAGTCGAGCGTGCTAACTACTACACTGTGTGTGTGTGTGTGTGTGTGTGTGTGTGTGTGTGTGTGTGTGTATTTACCTATTTACCTAGTTGTAGTTTTACAGGGCCTGGGCTTTATGCTCGTGTGGCCCCGTCTCCATATCTACACTTATCCAATTTTTCCTTAAAACTATGCACACTCGTTGCTGACACCACTTCTTTACTCAGCTGTTCCACGTCTCAACACATCTTTGTGAGAAACTATATCTTTTAACATCTCTCAGACACCTTCCCTTTCTCAGCTTTTTACTATGCAATCTTTTGCTTCGAATGTCATATTCTTCTCTCGGGAGCAGTTTCTCATTATCCACTTGGTCCATTCCGTTGAACAATTTATAAACTTGTATCAGATCCCCTCTCTCCCTTCTCTGTTCCAGGGTTGGTAGATCCATAGCCTTTAGTCTCTCCTCATATGTCATCCATTCAAATTCTGGAACCATTCTTGTAGCCATTTTTGTAGTCTCTCCAACTTCCTTATGTGTTTCTTTTATGAGGGGTCCACACTACTCCTGCATATTCCAATCTGGGTCTTATTATAGTACTTATCAATTTCTTCATCATTTCTTTGTCCATGTAGTGAAATGCTACTCCAATATTCCTTAGCAAATTATATGTCTCTGAAAATTCTATCAATATGGCTTACTGGTTGATTGTTTTCTTCCATCGTCACTCCTAAGTCCTTTTCTTTTTTACTTTCTCCAGTTCTACTCCATCTCCCATCTTATAGATTCCCACTGGTCGTCTTTCACTCTTTCCCATTTCCATGACATGGCTTTTGTCCACATTGAATTCCATTTCCCACTTTTTACTCCATTCCCAGATCGTATTTAGGTCTTCCTGCAGTATTTTACAATCTTTTTACTTTATAAATCTGCACAGTTTTGTATCGTCTGCAAACAGATTTATGTAGCTGTTCACTTCTTCTGGCATGTCGTTTATATATGAGGAAAAGTATTGGCGCTAATACTGACCCCTGCGGCACTCCGCTTTCTACTGCTCTCCACTTGGATTTCATATCTTTAACTACTGTCCTTATTTCTCTCCCCCTCAAATAATTTTCCATCCATCTCAATGTGTTTCCTTCTAAGCCACCCTTCTCCTCTAACTTCCACAGTAATCTTGCATGTGGCACTTTATCAAATGCCTTTTTTAAATCCAAATAAATACAGTCAATCCATCCCTCTCTCTCTCGTACTCTATCAACTATTCTAGTGTGTGTGTGTGTGTGTGTGTGTGTGATCTAATTGCTCTTAATGCTGTTTTGCTTGTGTATTCATACTTTTAGTAGCATTGTTTAGTTAAATCAGCCCTGACGATGAGATTGTCTGATTTGTTTCTCGGGTGCACTTCTCATGAAGGCTGTGTGGATGGTGTGCCTACTGGATGGTCAGGAACTAAGAATTGATGTCACAGCCAGCAAGATAATTGATAATTAATGATAAAGTCACCATATCTGTGTGTTATGTGCCCAAGGAAGCCTTTAACACACACCTATCTTTTGCAATGATGTTTGCTTTCACCTTAAAGAGATATAGAATAATGCTGACACCTTTTGTGCCGACAGAATGAAGGTAGTGGGCGTGGCAGTGATGATGGTGATGGTGGTGTCGACAGCAGCAGGCCATGACTGGGGCTGGGGTTCATGTCCTTCTATAAAGACCTTCCCCAATCTGGATGTAGACAAGGTAAGGTTGGCCTGAAGGAAGGGATGACTTCTCTTGCTATACAGATCAGCAGGAAAATGTGTGAAAGTTGACAAAATAGAACTAGTGAGACATGATTGTTGTAAGAGTAGCACACACTGTACCTAAATGAGAGGTTCATGGACTTTTGCTAAATTTTGTACACATGTGAGAGATATATTGGTGTTTTGATAGGAGCAGAAATCCAGGACACTTGACTCCCTGCTCTTGTGTATGTGGTAGTTCATGTATATGGTGCTGGGAAATCAAATATACTTTCTATTTAAAATTGCACCATACAGTTTTCCATTCTGGCTGGCTTGTACAATGTTCCCCCAACTCCCACACCCAGTCTCCACATGCACTAATGGCTTTGCTCTCTTGTGACAACAGTTCCTTGGGCTGTGGTACGTCATCCAGCAGACAGACACCACCTCCTCCTGCCTCACCATGGACTACTCCCGTTCATCGCCTACTCAGCTCCGCGCCACCAAGTCCCGTCAGCTCCTGGTGCTCGACTCCTTCAGCATTGAGCACACTAACTCCTACACTGCCAAGCTGGACATGCCAGACCTCGATAACCCAGCTGCCATGAGGGTGAAGTGGCCCCTCAGTAAGTATTGGGAAAGGAGAAGATGAAGTGGTATTGGGAGGGTGTCCAGGGAGAGTGAAGTGGCCCCTTCCCTCTCATCATCTACTAGAGTGATTAAGAGACTGAGCATCCTTGTGTTGCAGACCTGGCAGGCAAGGCAGACTACAAAGTGGTGGACACCGACTATGACAACTATGCCGTGGTGTTTGAGTGTCAGAAGTTTGCCAATTTCCTGCACCGCAAATCCACAGCCATCCTGGCCCGCTCCCCGTCCCTCAGCAACGAGATCATTTCTGAAGTAAATGTCCTGCTGGTTTAATCAATTAATTATTATTATTTATTTATTGTATCTGAGAGAGCCACTGCTGGTCTAGTGCAACAAAAAGAATGAAAGAAAAAGGCCGGAGATTGGTTAATGACTAACATTTAGCATCATGGAAGTTAGACCAGATGAATTGATTTTGCACGAATGTCTTAATGCTGTGCTGAAGTCTTAGTTGAGGATGTGTATTTATGTGGCTGTGAAGGAAATGCTCTAAAGACTAACATTAGGGTCATGAAAGCTAGACCAGACAAGCTGATTGTGCCAAAATGTCTCTGTACTGTATATGTGTAGAGGAACTGCTCTTGCAGGAACATCTCTGCACTGTGTAGGAGTGACAGTTTGTGATGTGTATGTTTATCTTGCCTTGTCCTGCAGGAGAGGAAGGCGCTGAATGACATGGGCATCTCCACCGGGGACCTGGACGCCATTGACCACAGTGTGTGTGTGCGGCGGGAGGACTCTGGACTCAACATCGACATTGACGAGGAGACCATCAAGAAGATGCTGAAGGACGCTTCCCAGAGTGTCAGGAACATTGCTTCCCAGGTAATGCTCACTCTGCATCAGTAGCTTTTATTATTTTTATTTCTATTTGTTTTCAGATAATGGACTGACAGCTGTGTATTTTTTGAGGCAGACATACTCAACATGATATTAATGGATCATCCTTTAACCCTTTCACTGGTATCTGACACATCTTTCCTTGATTACTTGCCACTCAGATGTCTTGTCTTGTTCTGCAGCCACTTTCAAACATTGCACAGCCAAGTAATTGCAAAATCTATACTTCTTTCCCCTTCTTTCATGTTGCTGTTTATAAGGATTCCATACATTGCTTTAGTGCAGTGAAAGGGTTTAATGTGTTTCATTATAGATACAATATGAATGTAGATTTTTTATCAAGTAACAAGTGAGGAGATGCCTTGCATGAGTTGCATAATAAAGCTGCTCACCAGACTGTTTTGTGGTCAGTCTTAGGAATCACTTGTACATAATAATTGAGTGAGGTTGGCTATGTTGACAAGGGAGCATCAGCTGCCTCAATTGTCATATCATTTCCCTCCAGATCCAGACTGCAGGAACACAAACAGCTCTTGAGGAATAATTTTCAGTTATCTAAAGGTGTTACTGTAGATTTTTCAACTTATGTGGTGCTGGTACATACTACTCTGCTTCTCTGTAGTGACCATCAACCAATGCATCACAGAATGAACAAGGACTAACTTTACCTCTGTAGTGTTGTTTTACCAATTGTTGGATCACTCACTCTCTTGTTTAGCATGGTAGTCAAAGAAAGGATGTAGTTTCTTGGGTCAGTCACCCAGTGGTACAAACAGTCATTAATGAATATTTACTCTGCATAGGTTGCAATGGTTATTGCCGCTTAGTTGTATCTGTACATATGTAGATATTAACTACTAAAATCTGTAGACCAAAACCAAAACTCTAATGTTTTTTGAGTTGTGTAATGGTTTCATTGCATGCTTACTAATTTATTAAATGTTTTCTTGGTTTATTGTGTAGCTGCATTGAGTGCTAACTGTTGCTATATTTGTTACTTGCGATGGATCCCCTGTACATCAACAGTGAAGAATACCCGTGGCCACGACTGAACCACTGTGGCTCTCTTGCAAGATAAAGGCAAATTTTGAATTGTAACATTGCTGCTTACAGTGAAATGTTGTAAGAGTTATGTGAACATGTGTGTGAAAAACAGTATAGAATGAATCTTTTATGAGTTGCTTTTGAAGTGACCACCATTGTTCTGTTTACCGTCATAGATATATTGAATTATTAATGTACATTTCCACAATCTTTTTGTTATTGCCTACCATGCATTGCAAATAAGGAAAAGAAAATGGAGTAACTTGGTTCCTACTCTTGTACAACAGCAAGTTCAGACTGCAATGGTTCATATTGTTTCACCACTTTTATTATTTGGAAACAATAAGATTATTATCCCAAGGACATGCACCTTTATCAAAGCCATTAAGTACAGGGGATTCACCTCAAATACTTGGCATGTTTAGATGACTGACCATTTCATATCTGAGCTTCATTGCTGCATGTTGTGTGCTGTACTTCCCTTTACTAACCCTTGGTGCTGTGTGCTGCTGCAGCTCCTGATTCTTTTCCAGTTGGCTGGGGGTGCTAGCGACCTGGCAGCCAGCCTGGCTGAGCTCAGCAGGACACTGGCAAGCACCGGCTCCAACCAGGAGGCTGTAGCCATCATTGACTAGCAGACGTCCCTTCTCACCTTCCGTCAGAGGATGTGTCCTCTCCAACTGCCCACCTACACACAGCACACACGGCATGACTGGAGCTGCCCTTTGAGACACACTTACTTTTGTGTGGCAGGTGTACCAGTATGATTCAGATTAGTGAGGGAATCATTTTATTCAGTCTACTGACTTGTGCAAAATGCAAACATTGCAAAACAAGAAAGAGGTGCTTCTCACCTGGTGGCTCTAGTCAGACACACACTGTCTGTAAACCCTATACAGTGAACACAAAAGTGCCTTTTACTTGATGGGTCAGTCATTTTTTTGGCTTCCCAGAGTACATGTGGCAATCTTAGATCTATGCCTACATTAATTTTCTATCAGTTTTAGTTTCCTTTGTCTTATATATAAACTTTGTACAGTAAAAGTTTTCTGCACTCCATGAAGGACAGCAGAAACAAGAAGCTTACACTCACATATTCAGTCACAGCCTCAGGGATCCCTGGAGGCCAAGAAGTCACTGTGAGCACATGTAGGTGTCTTGTCTCGGCTTATCCTCTCCACAAGAATGTCACACTTGTCCCTAGATATCATCAGCCTTGTTTCATGTTGTCTTGAGATGTACTAAATAGTTTCATAAGATATAGAAGGAAAGGCAAACTTGATTTTTGTGTCTAGTCCTTTTGTGAATTTTTAGAATTTTAAAAATTGTAGTCATGATATACAAGCTGGGTACTAACACAATCACTCATTCATTTCAGCAACAGCAAATTCCAGATTTTTGGATGTGATTTCTTTAGTGATTTGAATTTTTTTTTAAATATCACAAACTTGCATTGAGACTGCAGACCAACATGTCATGCTTGTATATGTAGAAGAATTTCAAGAAGTTTGTGAGTTTGTAAGTGTGGCAGATAATGTTTTAGTTTGCTGTCATGAATTTTTAATGTAGTGCCCAGCTATGTTCATTTTTATATTTTATATATAACAAAACTCTAGAAATATTTTAATCTGTTGTCATTTTCTCTGACCCACTGATGAGAGCATTGCACTACCTGCACTGCACCTCCACACTGCAATCACATTCAACCAAATATGATGAAGTAACAATAATTATAAGGTCGATACAAGAATCCTGATGTAAAAAAATCGTAAATTTTCCATACAATATATATATATATATATATATATATATATATATAAACTAGTTTGAATAATAATAGTTAAGTCTTATTGGGTGTCTTCTATACCACAGGATAGCCATGAGAGAGAGAGAGAGAGAGAGAGAGAGAGAGAGAGAGAGAGAGAGAGAGAGAGAGAGAGAGAGAGAGAGAGAGAGAGAGAGAGAGAGGTGTTGGTGGGTGGCTGGTGAAGGATGGGCGCTGCAAAGCCTTGCCTTCTTTGCTCCTCACAAAGCGTCCACAATCTGAGAAGTTTTTCAACAGTTCAATGGGATTCCACTGTATTGGGTTTCATCTTAGCCAAGGAGCAAAGGTGTAGCTTAATAACTTCTCAACTCCTATTTGTACAGTGTACTATTTAGTGATATGTGAAGTAGAATGTTAACCAAACACTGACATCAGGAAAAATGGTACACAGGTAAGAAATAAATTAAATAAATAAATAAAAAAATATTATTTTGGATTGCATTGTCCCTGATCAGCCAAAGCCAAGGGTAACAAATACAGTAAAATCTGAGGTGACATGATGTAGTACGAGTAGCTGCTAGAAATCTTGCATTACCTGATTGGTGAAAATGCTTTGTTATTATCTGAGGTTCTGAGTATTAGTGTAATTGCTTGCTGTGACGGCTTCCAGGACAGAGAGGTGACTCACATGCCACACATTCCATCTTGCCCACCATCTTAAAATCTTATAGACTGACTCCCCACCAACTGTGAATTAACCATATACATCTCATGCATTTCTCCATCTGTGACTTTATTTCATGTACACAGTACCAACCCTTATATTTCAAACAGTGAACTTTACCCACACTTTGCTAGAAGGTCGCTGCTAACTTGTTGATCTCTCCTTCTTTAAATCATTAGTATTATTATTGAACTTCATAATGAGGTTATCATGACCTCTAGCTTTGGTCCACTGAAAATGCATGTAGCCCTCTCTGTCCTTAACCCTCATAATATGTGGTGTGTGTGTGTGTGTGTGTGTGTGTGTGTGTGTGTGTGTGTGTCCAATGGTAACAACAGGCTGTGGAGGCTGCTTCTGGAATTCAAGTCTCCCCCTCACCGTGTCATCGTGAGAACATCTTGTAGAATCCCTCAATGACAGTCTTGGCAGAGGAGCGGCGGCGGCGGGTCCAGCGACGCCTCACCACATCCCGGTGGAGCTCTGTGAAGGCAGCCTGGATGGACGGACCTCCATCACTCGCAGAAGTGAAGAACAGAGAGGCACCGAGCTCACCTGCTAGACTCACTGCCTCAGCCTCACTGACAGAAGTGATGTGACCTGCAATGGCACACTCACATGTGACTTAAATTGTCATCAGTGCATGTGAAAAACACAAGAAAAGGACCGGAAAAAAGAACAAGTAGACCTATTATGAGGACAGAGTAAGGCTGGATATTTGAGATAACCAGAAAGGTTAAGAGATGGCAGACTTCAGTGGTATAAATAACAACAGTATCCAGCACAGAAATACATAAAGATGAGTAAAAGTAAACTGGACAAAATGATCACAAGGACACTCATATGAATGTGTAGGTCAGGCAGGCTCTTAGTGCTAAAGCCAAGCAGATACACACCTAGGTCAGTCTTGTTGGCTACCACGACACAGGGGAAGTTGGGTGTCGTCCTGGCCATGGCGAGTGCTGCGTGCAATGGCTGCAGGAAGGAGAAACTTGCACGGTCTGTCACGCTGAACACCAGGAGAAAGCCTTCACCCCACCGAGCCAGCCCCTCCCTCACTGGTCCATCACCCTGCACAAGGAGGATGAGCAACCGTTCACTTGTGCTGCTTGATGAAAACTCAAAAGAGGAACACTTGGCCCTTGTCAGGACTGCAGAGGCATGTGTTATGTACCAAGGCAACACAAGCAGTTTTCCCATCAAAGTTTAAGACATTTCTATTTTATGTATGTATAGTGACATGAACATATTTCTCACTGTAATGACGAGCTTTCTTCCCTCCTCCATCCTGCCTCATGACCTGTGACCTGTGTGTGCCTCACCTGGCCGGCTGTGTCCAGGATGTCCATGACAGCCACCTCGTCGTCCACCGTGGTGTGGTGGCGGTAGGCGGCCTCCAGTGTTGGGTCATACTCCCAGATGAAGCGACCCGTCAGGAATCGCACCACCAGTGCTGCAACACATGGGCTGTGAACAGTATGTGTCTATAGCTTGTCGTCTTAAATATTTCTGCATCCAACCCATGCTACTTTCAAAAGCTCTAGATGAAGTTAAAAAGGGTTTAAGGATATTTCTAAGGTATTAGTAACAAATCAACAAGATTATTAGCAAAAGAAATATTCTTGAGAACCGAGCTAGTCATCCATGTGGCCTGGGACAATAGTCACAGAGAGAAAAAAGTGTTCTAGAATAAGAAAGAGCATAAGTTATTCACTTCAAGGCAGTGCTACTATTTTTGTGAGTCGTTGTGTGTCAGTGTATGGGAAGCACAAGTCCTGATACCACCAACACTACCTGACTTGCCCACGGCCGGGTGACCCAACACAACCAGGCGGGAGTCAGGCGATGAGCAGTTCTTTTTGCCGCCGCTTGGTGAACTGAGGGAGGCGGAGCCAGACCACGGTGATAGCTGGTGACCGCTGCCGCTGCTGGAGTGCCCACGGCTAGGACTGGAGGAGGATGTGGTGCTGGTGGCAGGGGCTGTGGTGGTGATGGTGATGGTGATGGTGGTGGCGGTAGTAGTAGTGGTGGTGGGATGGGTGACATTTGTGGTAGTGCCGCTTGTTCTTGTGGCAGATGCATCAGTGACTGTGGTTGATGGTACTACATTTGTAGTAGTGGTGGTGGTGGTGACAGCAGTAGAGGTGATGACCGGGGTGGCAGGTGTGGCTTGGCAGGAGGTGGCCGAGGGTAATGGAGTGGCAATGGTAGTGGTATGGCGTGCTCTCCTCTCCTCTCTCTTCCTGCAACACACGTACACACACCCTAGTCACATTTCACACAGCTGATCTCTGAAGTAGGCTGAATATAAACATGGCAAGATTTCTCACAACCAACATTAGATAATTCTAACTTCTAGAATACTAAATATAAGAGGGAAATAGGGGTATGTATTAACTGACAAGAGCCTGACACGTGATAGGACAAGAGAGAAGAGCACATAAAACTCTAAATAACTTGAACAGAGGGTTAAAGAGTTAAGAGTGAATTAAGAATGAAGGGTGAAACGTCATTTCATCCTGTTTCCTTGCATAGTTTATCAGTGTGTTCCTTTGTAGGAATCAGTAACTAAAAGAGAGAGAGA
>NC_059285.1:12403777-12416277 GCF_017591435.1 Portunus trituberculatus
AACAACACTCCTCGAGGCCACGGGCGTCCCTTGCCGTGCACCTCAAGCCCCCGCCTCACACTGCGTGTCCAGCAGCCAGGTGACCCACCCATGTCAGGACATTAGTGCACGGGCGGTGCCTGTGTGGGTGATCCAACGAATGATGTGAATTACGTGCATGAAGGAAAGGCAACACTCAGTGATTGAGGACTCCCAGGGACACTGAAGGAAGGAGTCAAACAAAGAACGTCACCCTGTCGACCACAACACAACACAAAACAACACCCAAGCAAATACACACGTGTGACGCGAGAGAGCAGTGTGGCGCAGGCAAGAAGGCTCAAGAGTCTGCAGCTTCCTTGGCCGCAGGTGCAGGAGAGGGAGAGTGTGTGCGCCAGGCGTCACTGAAGGAGCTGAGGAGCGTAGCGGAGGCAGGAAGGCTCTCGCTGCAGCGGGTCGAGCAGCACTGCCGCTGCTGGGGGCGGGGGCCGCCACCCAGACACTCAGACCGGATTTGGAGTCAGTCGTCGGTAGTGAACAAGACGCCTGTGGATATGCGGAGTGCCCGTCCCCCTTGAGACTGAGGCCTGGCATGTGGCGAGCGGCGCGGCAACACTGGGAAGAGGGAGGCCAGGAGGAAGCTGCCGGCTACTGGCGGGGCAAAGTACACCGCAGTGATGACACCAGACCGAAAGGAACCACGCTAATACCACAACATCGAGAATAAGACAGTGCTGTGTAGGCAAGACACTCTAGTCTAGACATTAGAGAACTCGATCTAAATGACCTTGGTACAGCTAAGGCGCACCTCTACTGCTGCTTCCTAGCCTGTCTGCCACGGCTTCCCCTCCCTTCCCCCCACACAACCTATAGCTTTCAAAGATTAACATGACATATTAACCTTAAAGAACGGAGCATACGAACTTGACTCAATCTTGTGAAGATACTATTAGGTAAGAATACACACACACACACACACACACACACACACACACACACACACACACACACACACACACACACACTTACTTTGCCCATAGATCTTAGGCATCAGAAGCCAAACAGTAATGAGAACATATCAAGGTAGAGGCAAGGCAGCAAACAGTTCACCTTGAGTCCTCTCCTGCTTCACCACGGCCCTGCAGACATGAAGGGGCGTCAGCTGGACAGTCAGGGGCTCGGCGGCCACCCATGCTTTACCGATGGTCGGAGGTGCTGAAGTAGAGATGAGAGGTGAATTAATAAAGAAGACAGGTAAACAGTAGTCATATACAGCTGTTTTTATCTTCAAACACTAAGTAGGTAAAGATATAAAAGCAAGCAAACAGTGCAAACAACACATAAAAAGAGTGTAAACAATGCAAACAACGCCCACTCCTCCGACTCACTGGTGTCCGTAGTTTGTTGCAGTTCTTGTTAAAAGTACGAGTTTTCTTTGCATCTAACGCCTCAAATTTCTGGAACTAGGTAGTACGAAAGAGAATGTAAAAAATAGAGAGAAGGATTCTTATTTTGACTAAGAATAATTTCGCAATAGTTGTCTTTTGTCTTAAAACTTAAAGTAGTGTGTGAAAGGCGAATACAAGAACGCAAGCCACTGAGAACACAACACTTAAACAGCCGTCGAGATGCAAGACGAGCAACACAACACGAGATCTTTTTACTTTTCCGCGGCGGCACAAAAACATGACCTCGTCGCCTGGACACAGGCTTGTGAAGGCACGACCAGGGGACATATCCCTCACACACACACACACATACACACACACACAAAAAAAAAACACACACACACACACACACACACACACACAAAGAAGAGTAAGGCTTCCTGAGGGTGAAGGCCTTGTGGTGCGGGTTGGCCAGTACCTACTGCATAACTCTTCGACTTCCAGACTCCGATCAAGAGTCGCCAATGAATTCCTCGCTAAGAACACTACGAACAGAGAGAGAGAGAGAGAGAGAGAGAGAGAGAGAGAGAGAGAGAGAGAGAGAGAATGAAAATGTTGAGGTGGGGTCGGGGAGGCTATCTTGCGTTGTTACTGAGACTGGCGCAGAAAGGACGTGAAGAGGAAGGAGTGGCGAGGCTTGGGTGAGGGAAGAAGAGACTGAACGAAGGGTCAGGGTCAGGATGAGGGGTTAGCAAGTCAGAGCTGAGGGTGAGGGGAGCTCCAGGCGGTGTGCACCTGAAGGGCTTGAGGCCGCGGCTCCCCTGTGCACAGTGAGGTCCACACCACACACAGTGTCACACCAACACGATCACACTCCCGTCACAACACCACCTTCACCAGCAGCAGCAGCGGGAGGGTATGGAAGGTCGCGGGTTGGTGCTGGGCTGGGGCCCTCGGAGCAACAAGGACTCGCCCTTCCTGGAGCGGCTGTGGCCCGCCATGCTGGCCGGGGCGGCGTGTGGACGCGGGCTGCTAGTGGATAGCACAGTGTTGGACACGATGCTGGACGGCTGCGCCAGGGACTGTTTGAGCTCTCGCCGCCGGCGTGAAGAGCTGGCCTCTGCCCTCACCGTCATGGTGGAGACTGACGAGGACCCATCTGCGGCGGCCACGGCCCTGTTGGAAGCCGCGTTGGAGTACCACGCGGCGCGCCTCGCCGACAACGGAGGTGTGTGTCGCCTGGGCAAGTTTCACAACATTCTGTACGTGGCGGCGGCCGTGGCGGTGGAGCAGGTCGTGGCGGACAGTGCTGTGGTGGCACGCCTGCTGGCGGCATTGCATGCGTGTGAGGGCGGCCTAGACCGCCTGGTGGCGCCCGCTGTGTTGGGGCCGCGCGTGTCGCGTCTCCTAAGCTCGTGGCGCTCTGACGACGACACGCCAGAAGAGGCGCGTCTTCGCCTTGTTTTCTTTCTGGATCACGCCTGCCAGGCACGGCTCACCTTGCCACAGCCCGGCGCCCCTGCACTGCCTGTACTGACGGCCCCCTTACCCACGCTGCAGGGCGCGCCGCCCCTGTACGCTGCTGTGCAGGCTGGGGATGAAGAGGCAGTGCTACTGCTGCTGCAACATGGGGCGCCACCAGCAACGGGCGGGGCGCTTTGCCCGCTGCTGCTGGCACTACGACGTCTGTCCGCCCTAGCGCGGGCGTGCATGGGTCAGCGGGACCCCTGTTCCTGTCCTCATGACCTCTGTCCTTGTTTCTTCAGCTTCCCTCTTATCTTTCCGCCCCAGGAGGTGGGCGTGCTACGCCTGTTGCTGCGGGCGGTGGGTGGGAGGTGCATACCAGTGGATCCCACAGTAATACATCCACGGGTGGTGAGCGATGGTCTGCTGGGAACCACGCCCCGCCTCGCCCACTGGGCACGATACAGACTCCGGGCAACCCTCGCCGCTAACTGGGCACTGCCTCATGGCACCGCCAAGCTGCCCGTGCCCGCCGCAGTGCTGCCCTACCTCAACCTTCTCCTCGACTGAGCCATCACGATTCACGACCCTCACCACGCCGCTGTCCTGATGGTGGTGATGGGGCTGGCGCCTCATCCTGCCACTGCTCTTCCCCCGCCCCCCTGAGTCTCAAGTCAGTCTAGCTGGTTAGGCTGTCATGCCACCACATGCACCCGAGTACGCCGCTCCTCGTCGCCGATAATTTGTGATGCAATCTTTCCACACTATATTTGTCAATGCAATAAAATGTGTTACAATTATTACAATTATTATTACTATTATCATTACTGCCATGATCGCTGTGTCAAGCCAGGCTCTGTCCTGCCTCTGAGTCACGCCTGGTCCGGCCCGAGCCTTCCGCTGGGGCTTCAGCACCAGGCAGTGTCTCTCGCTGGTCGATACAAATCACCCCACTCATCAAACTAAAGCAAAGCAACTCTCGGATACCACCTAGCGCATCTTTCCTTTGATACAAACATACAGACGGTCTCGAAGGCGCCGCACTGGCAGGACCTGAGAGGAATGACCTGACGGCTCGCTGCTTCAATCTATTTGTATTCACGCTAGGGAACTCTAACACTCCTGCTGAAAAGAGGCATACACATAATACTCCACCTACACGCCGCTGTCTTGACACTGAAGCTGAAACCATAACAATGTACTCAGTATAGATAGTAGCTCAAGGCGGAGTGTTAGCAGCTGAACAATGACAGATAAGGCACAAAACGTACGTGAGAGAGAGAGTAATTCACCACGAACGTCTGCTGATCACCCATCCAGCCTTCCCATTACGGAGCGAGCTCAGAGCTCATAGACCGTTCTTCGGGTAAGACTGATACCACAACACATACCGGATAAGCGAGGCCATAACCCTCGAGTTACACCCCGTACCTACTTACTGCTAGGTGAACAGGGGCTACACATTAAGCGGCTTGCCCTCTTGCCTCGCCGCGGCCGGGACTCGAACCTGGGCCTTTTCGGTTGTCAGCCGAGTGTGCCAACCATTACACTACGCGACGTGTGTACTTATTTAGTTGTATTGTATTTACCTATACCTTATAGTTGTAGTTTTACAGGGCATGGGCTTTAGGCTGTGTGTGTGTGTGTGTGTGTGTGTGTGTGTGTGTGTGTGTGTGTGTGTGTGTGTGTGTGTGTGTGTGTGTGCGTGCGTGCGTGCGTGCGTGCGTGCGTGCGTGCGTGCGTGCGTGCGTGCGTGCGTGCGTGCGAGAGAGAGAGAGAGAGAGAGAGAGAGAGAGAGAGAGAGAGAGAGATTCACAACTGAAGTCCACAAATGTCATTGTAATGGGAATTAAATCACTTTAAGCAATATAAACAATTTCTGTAATATCAAGTTAATTAGAAACTAGAATAATGAAATCTAAAAAAAGTAAAAATTCAAATTTTAGAGACCATAAATCAAAAGTGCACCTTTGTATCTTAGCAGAAAAAAACACCAACAAAATAAAGAAAGCAATATGGCTTAATCATGTTTAAAAAGGAAAAAAAAGGGAGAAGAAAGAAAAATTATGAGAAGGAAAAACAAATAAATGTCAAGAAAACAGATTCATCTTAATTGTGAGCATTTTGTAGGTATTTAAGTGTGTTGCATCCACCAGTACAGTACACTGCCTCACCTTCACCTCCTCACTGTCCACTGGACACTGTGCTGCTTTGTGCCTTGCCTTCAACTGTTGCATCAGGAAGCTTTCAACACACATTTTGTATTTTTCTCTTTTTTTACTCCATTGTTTATGGACTGGCACCTTTTACAAGCAACTATTAATGTTGAAGCATGAAAACAGAAATACACTGTAAAGTATTAAGTAATGGACAAGTGTTAAGCTCCCTGCACATTGAAGGATTGGGCTACAATGTGAGACAGCTACACTAACACTTTGGAGAAGAAACATTGTGAAGGTAGGTATAAATCTCTGGTCTCCTTTACCTAAGCAATACCAACAATATGAAAATAAATGGGAAGCTGCAAGAAGTCATCAGACCTACACATGGCAGTCGTCCACAGATCAGACAGCTGGACTTTAGAATCACCAGGTCTTGAGATAATGCCTTCAGACTTCCATTAACCTCTTCAATACTGGCATGCATCTTTTGGGTATAATTAGATGATTTTGTTGACATTAGGAAGGAGGTTAGAAGATTAATGGCCAGAGTCTTCACTATTTTAATTTTAACTTTCTGAATCTGTATAAAAATCCCCAACTAGTAAGCACAGTGAATGTGAAAACACATTCCAGCACTGAAGAGATTACGAACATTAGTAGAGAGTAGCTAATACATTCCCTTGTGCTGCTAGGCACTTTTGGTGGACCAAAAATGCAAGATCCTGTATATTCAAACCGTGTTAAATGTTAATTACAGACCAATATACTCCAATGCATATGTCGCCTTTAATTAGAACATAAAGGCAGGATTGTCAAAATAAAACGTGCTGGAGATGTCATCCTCAGCTTCATTCAGTCTCACACTACAGGACGGACCACACACTGCACATCAGAGCAACACAGATACATACTTTTTTAATTTTTTATTTATACCATGTGGGCTTTTCACAGGGATTTATGGGCTAAGGGGGATACTTTTTTGGGGTACCTCCTATCTCAAAGCCCTCCCGCTAGGAAACCATTGCCTTGAGTGAGGAAGCCAAGCCTACACTCGGACCATGGATAGGATTTGAACCCGTGTGCTTGGATTGTGTTTCTCCTTAGGAAGCAATATTTTATCTTTAAGGCGAATTTCAAGACAAGCCATATAGTTTGAGCAAAGGGACCAATACACTTTGTAGTATTTCTATGTAAAAAAAAATAATAATCTTAAAAATTGTGAGGCACATTTGTGTTGTGCTTTCAAATTACCAAATACATGATATAACCAACCCTAACAAGAAAGGAGAGTCAATCCAGTACAATACATACAAATACTAGCCAGATACAAGATGAAAATAAGAACAGGGAGAGAAAGCCTGGCATGATTCAGGTTCTGCAAGTCAACAGGACACACCAACAATGTGGGAATAGCTTAGCAAAGTATGATGAAGTGGATGTTGTGTGGCATTACAGCTGCAGTGGTAGTCATGTCAATGCTCACAAAAACAATGACAAACCGATATGAAGATAGGATAGACTGGATGTGAGAGGCTTGGCTTTCAGTAAGTCCCACACCTTAATGCTCAAGTCAAGAGGATCACTGAGGCCTAAAGGAACACTGGTTGGTTCCGACTGCTTTCACCATTTCACTATGGCAGGACAGTGAAGGCCAACCAGCACCTGTCAGGTTCCTGGTGGTCCCTGACTGACATAGGGTAGTGTTGACTGTCCAGCCACCACACAAGGCCAAGTCAGACTCAAGGAATGTACAAAATATAAATAAACACACATAGGAAAAAAAATAAGGACGAACTGATTGTGGGGAAAAATGACGAGGAAAAAGGAGAAATTCAACAACCAGTGAGAATATAAAAATATTTGACAATACCAGAGGCCAATAGACTTTAGGACATCAAGATTGCTCATTCCACGACTAGTGCATGTATGAGTAAGCAGGAGCAAAAAATCCTAATAGGTAGTTTAGTCATGATCACAAGTTTCTACAGTACTGAGTGTCCTCCCTCCATCACAAGCATTCCACTGAACAGCTAGCAATCATGTCATCTTTCAGGAGACAACTGCATTCAGACTGACGAACAACACTAAAGTTCTAAACACAGTATAAGTGAATGCACTGACCTTCTCAACTTCTGCACTGTAATAACTACTTCCACAACATTCAAAAGACATTGGATAAAGTTATACAGGTTATCAAGAGCTTTTTTTATGGTTATATGATAGATGAACAAGATTTCTGAGTGTCCTCCCTCCATCACAAGCATTCCACTGAACAGCTAGCAATCATGTCATCTTTCAGGAGACAACTGCCGCACCGGAGGACTTCAGACTGACGAACAACACTAAAGTTCTAAACACAGTATAAGTGAATGCACTGACCTTCTCAACTTCTGCACTGTAATAACTACTTCCACAACATTCAAAAGACATTGGATAAAGTTATACAGGTTATCAAGAGCTTTTTTTATGGTTATATGATAGATGAACAAGATTTCTATACTATTAATAAGAGAAACACTCTTAACAACCAGACATAATATCTATGTGACCTTTGGCAATAGTCGTGGTGAGAAAGCAAAGTGTTTCTGAATATGCATGGAGCTACGACTACACCAGGAGATGCAAACTCCACCAGTGACACAGTTCAAAGGCAGAGTCTTGTATCAGCCACTCCCACAAAACTGTCCCTCCAGATGCTGCTCCTTGTATGATGCAGCTGGGAGGGGCTGGGTGGCCTGCTGCTTCCCATTACTTGGCAGGCTGGTTTAAATCTGCTCGGCCATCTCGGAGCTTCAGGATAAAGCTGAGAGGCAAGAGTTGCATCACACTGTCAAGGAGAGAGTCTGTGCTGTTACTGTGCACAATGCTATGCTGTCTGTGCTGTTACTGTGCACAATGCTATGCTGTCTGTGCTGTTACTGTGCACAATGCTATGCTGTCTGTGCTGTTACTGTGCACAATGATATGCTGTCTGTGCTGCTACTATGCAGAATGCTATGCTGTCAGTGCTGCTACTACTGTTATTGCTAACTGATCACAGATGACCACAGAGACAACCAGAACTGTCCAGACAAACACATCTGCACAACGACCAGCTACAAAGGAACAAGGTTCTCTTCTCCTCCTGTGGCTGCTTCCCTAGAGTGAGGGATTGGCCTCATGTACACAACTCTTCCATTTGTTTTCATCTCTTGCATATTTCTGTGATTCTCATCCTGTGTAATTCTACCACAATTCCATTCCTCCATCTCATTCTGTCTTCTCTTCAACCTTCTCCCCTCAGCTTCATACAAACACACAGACACCTATCCAGACATCTAACACTCAGCCAGTCATCCCACCACACCACACCCACATACCTCTTGGTCAAGCCTGGCATGTACTGGGAGCAATACATGATGATGAGCACCGGCTGTACTGCTATCCACGTCTCTGGCAGGTGATTGGCTAATGCCACAGCAAACAGCTCAGCACAACGCTCCGCCGACATCATCTTTCCTGTGCGTTTCTCACTCAGTTTCTGCAGAGGACGTGGGAAGAGTGTGTGAGGTGGGAAATGTGGCAATTTAAGGCAAAGTTTGTATTAATCCTTTCATTGTGATATGCAATGCTTCACAATACAAAAAGAACTACTACTGTATATCAAATTTTAACAAGTAGATATATACACACTACAAAGAAAATTCATTAGAAAGATGAGAGAGGGCAGTGAAAGAGAGAGACAAGTCAGACACACTGAAGGGACTTGTGAATGAGAGGAATGTAAGGAATGTCACAACATGAATGAGAGGAATGTAAGGAATGTAAGGTGTGACAAGTGAGACAGTGGATAAATTCTCTCATACATAAACTGTACATTACTTTCCCTACATCTATGACTGTGTCTCTCCTTCACTTCCCTTACCTCCCCTTCTCATCCCCTACCCTCCCCACCCCACAAGGCCTGCCGCCTCTCACCTTTTCTAGTTGGTCAGTGAAACAAGCCTCGTCCAAACCAGATACCACAGGCCCCGGGCACACCATGCTGATGGCCAGCCCACGTCCTATCTTCTCAGTGCGTAGACACTCAAAGTAGCCCTGGAACACATATCGGGAAGAAGGCAAAACATAAATGGTGATCACTGCAATTCATGAAAGATATGAAACCTCAATACTAATGAGAAACACTGAGAAGAGAAACAAATAAAAAGTTTAATGTAAGAAAAGTCAATATGGATGGTTGCATGGCCTAAAATGTTTGTCATGATCAAAGACAGAGGACAGAAATAGTAACATCAGCCACCAATAAACAGACGATAACACTGGCATGGCAGAAGCACGGTGTGTCATGATGGCAGATTACACCATAATGGGAATAAAGAATAGTGATGCAAGAGACAAAATTACAGGAATTTCAATATACATGTAAATACATTGTTTGTTATACATACATACATACATACATATATGAAGGCTATTTCCTATAAAAAGAAGGGAGTAAGCAAGATAGGGCACACAACTTTCACATTAATTCATCCACACATCACACAACACCACACCACTGTCTCAGTCCCTTGCCACCCACCCTTCACCACACAAGCCAATAGTACAGTCAACAAGTGCCCAGCCTGTGCCCCAACACTCCCTTGCCCAGTTGAGCGGCAGCAGCAGCCAGTACTCACATGCAGGGCGTGCTTGGCGGCAGTGTAGGAGCCAGACATTGGCACACCAAACTTGCCGGCAACGCTGGAGGTGATGGCAAAGTGGCCGCACCGGCCCTGCTCCAGGAAGTACCTGCACACCAGGCGACTCAGAGCAATGGTAGAGAAGACATCCACTTCAAAGAGTTCCTTGTCTACATCCAGGTGGATCTCCTCCCAGCGGCCACGCTGTGACCTTCCCGCATTATTTACCAGTACGTCCAGCTGACAGCCAGGGGGCAGAAGTCCAACATCAAAAGCCTGCTTGGCCCATCCCTAAACATCTGCTGAATTCTTCATACTATATTTCCATGATTCATTAAAAATAAGGTACTAAAATAATAATGAAAATCATTGAAATTACAAGTTAAAACTCTTATATATAATCATTGCTTTTCATGTAACAGACATAGACCTTCACTGGGCAAGAGCAACAAAAAAAGCATAGAAAAAAAAGGTCCACTGAAGTTTCAATCTCTATGGGAAAAAGTACATTTCAAAATGTCCCACTAGACAGCTGCCCATTGAAAGGCCAAGCCATGGCACTGGTGCGGCAAGATCAGTGCTCAGTGCTCACCTCACCAAAGTGGTGCAGCACAGTGTTGAAGGCGGCCTGGTGCTGGTCGTACTGTACCAAGTCCAGGGGCACCACCACCACCTGCTCCTCGGTCACACCACCCGTCCCTGCCACACACCAACACATCACCACAATGCCCATCATACATACATACCTACATACACACATGGTGTTTGTGGTGCAGTAGTGGGTGATCTACATGCTACCACTGCAGTCACCTGGAGGCAACACTGGCAGACATCACCAGCCTCTACACACCACCACTCACATGCTTTCACTCTTCAGGAACATAATCACAATAGACACTAAAAAATCAAACAACAGATATGTAAAATAAATTAAGCATGATCAATTAATAAGAGCTCACTTCATCCTCTTGAATACCACAAACCCTTGCCACATGCCACAAACCACATACCACACACCACACTCACCATTCATAGCATCAAAAGATAAGCATAACAAATTAATTCAGAAAAAAAAAAACAGGATTTGCTTGACTCAATCATGCAAAAATAAAATTAAGTAAGAACAACTGGGAAAAACCTCTCCTCAACCACCATCACCACCACCACCACCACCACACCAAGGCCTCACCAAGACACTGCTGCCTCACACTGTTGAGTTTCTCCACAGATCGTGCTGAGAGAGCCAACCTGGCACCGGCCCTTGCCAGCCTCACTGCCAGGGCGGCACCAATGCCACTCGATGCCCCAGTGATCCACACCACCTTCCCTTTCAGGCTCTCTGTTGGAGGCAATGCAAGAAGTTAATGATCTGTGATGAGAACACAAGAAAATAAGGGAAACCGCAGTAAACCATCAGGCCCACATGTGGCAGTCCCACCAGGAAACATGTCTATCTATTTCCGTCTATCTATGATCCGTCTCTCTCACATTTACCTACAATGCATAATTTTCCCAAGACACCATCATCATTATCTCCCCCCCACCTACACACACACACATTAGTATTCACCTTACTACCCCCTTCCCGTTCCTCCCCCAGCCTTCATCCCTTTATCTCACTCACCCGGCTGCTTGCCAAACACCTCATGGAACTTGAGCACAGCATCACAGTCCAAGGGCACAATGGCAAACCTGGAACAAACATACAACACTTACACTGTCTTATCAAATGTTTCACCATCTTGCCATCACTACATTTAACATCCTCAAGTCAAAGTTGTTCAGGTTTGAGGGTTGTTCTTATGACTCTTTAAGAGTACATAACTTTCAAAAATCCCTCGGTAAACTTGATTCAGCTGGTCACTGTTAATGTAATATGCCTTTGCTAACAGGAGCAGCTTACTCTGAAATACTTATTTTCCACACCTGTACTACATTCAAAAAGCTCTTCTTGAAGTTACATATATCTTTAACCCATTCAGTACTGATATGAATTTATACCATGAGTTTCGGGTGTGATTAAACAATTTTATTTACATCAGGAAGGGTTTATGGGGGTATGAAGATTAATGGCAACAGTCTTCACTACTTCATTCCCCACATAAGTTTCTGAAGATGTCAAAAATTGCCAAATAGTAACCAGAATGAATATGAAAACAGATCACAGCACTGAAGAGGTTAAAGGTGTCTTTTATGGTTCCAGTGAGAGATTAACAAGATTTACAAACCATTAACAGGAGGAACACTCATGAGAACCTAGCTAATCATCCCAGACACTCATGAGACCCACCTTATGAATGCCAGGAAGAGAAGTATACACACACACACACCCAGGGTAACACAGCCTGCCAGAGTCATGGCCCCACCCAGCACACAGGCCACCAGGAACCAGTCAACCATCCTTGCTGCCTCACTGTCACCACATGGGAAGAACACCTGAAATACAGACCAAGTGAAAACTGTCAATTCCATCCACCAGCCATTCTGTTACACCACCACCACCACCACCAGCATACCATACTCTGAAACATTTCTGTGCCTCACCTCCACTATTTTCAAAGAGCTCTAGTTAAAGTTGCATGGATTTTCAAGTGTGTTTCTGTATTTCTAGTGCCACATCAACAAAGTTTCTGCATCACCAACAGGACAAATTCTCTTTAGAACTCAGTTAATTGTCTCTGTGGTCCTTAAAATTAGACGTGGCAAAAGAGGGAAATGTTTCTGAATATGGCTTAAAGACAGGAAGGTGTGAAGACCTATGTATGTAGGCTCCATCCATCTCTTACCTAGGTGAGGCCAAAGCCCCATCTAGAAACACATGAAACCTACAACCAGGACTACAT
>NC_059285.1:12426277-12436277 GCF_017591435.1 Portunus trituberculatus
GTGCTGCTATCTTCTGATTGTGTTAACTGCTGCCTCTCCTCAGTCTCCTGCTGTTGTTGTGGGGTGGTGGTGGCGGTGACAAGAGGAGGAAGATGCTGTCTTTTCAACAACAAGCAATTCTTGAGAATAAATCTTACCAATAGCATCTCCATATACATTCTTTTGTCATCCCTTCTTACTCTTCACAACAAACATGGGGACTCGTTAGGAAAGTGGTGTGTTTCGGTGGGAAACTGAAATTAAGGAAATTTAGCCTTTCCTTGTTTTTATTGATTGATGAGCAAATGTGACTGAAATGTGGCCTCCAAAACCTAATCCAATGAAACCAATATGCTGCACTTTATTCTTCTTTACCTTCTGTGGTCACTTGATATTGTTGGTGTGTGTCACTGAGATGGCGAGCAGTGTCTTGAAGCAATGTGAATAGTGTCGTTAATTCCATTTGTATTGTATAGCAGGCAGGGGAGAGAGGGACGTGCCTCCTGCTTGTCATCCTCCCAGTACAACACTGAGCCAGCGTTGGCAAGCAGCTTGGGGAAATGAACACTGGTTTACTGCTTTGGAATTATGTATGATGGTTGTGAATGTACTTGTTTTGAAAGCTGCAGACTGAAGGTACAATGCCCAGATTGTATGGAAGGTCCCGTGTGTATTTAAAGTTTATTTGATCTGTTTTATAAAAGTTCTTTTTGGGATATGTTTATTTTCATTATTGTGTGGCATAGGACTTTAAATTTTCATTCCATATAAATATGTAAAATTTCAACAAATTATATTAACTATTAGAATGATTGGTTGGTCTTTCATCAGCACTCACCAGCCCGAAGATGTTGTCAGTGTTCAGTGCTGCCCTTCGCTCCTCTTGACCATTGCTGGTAGTTCCAAAAAATCACAAGTGTTCCATGGTGTCAGTGGGTGGAGGCTTTCCAGTGGTTGACTGAGTCACTGCCCCAGTGATGTGGCTGCTGGGGTGTGGTACAGACCTGTCACTTTTGCCTATGATAGTTGACATCATTTCAGGTGTGAAGGAGCATTGTAGGAGGGATGGCAGGTGTGGCAGTGAGCTTGGCAACGGGTGTGTGGTGTCGTGGTGCCCTCGACCCCACGCTTCTCTTGGCGCTGCGGCACAACTGGCCTGGGGTGAGTTGCTCTCCACCTGCTGTAAACAACTTAATTTATTTGTTGATGCTCATTTAACTCACAATACAGAATTGCACCAAGAATTTTTATTTATCTATTTGTTTTGTCATATATATATATATATATATATATATATATATATATATATATATATATATATATATATATATATATATATATATATATTACCATAAGGACAGGAAAGTAAATGAGGAAAGGTCAGTCTGGTAAAATTTCTGAGCAGAGCAATGGGGAATAGGGAATTTCAGAAATATGTAAATTGTTTATTGTAGGAAGTCAGTCAGTGTTGTCCTTTACAGTTGCTGGCAGAACTACGCTGACCTAATCTCTCTGTCAGTACAGATTCCATAGCCCTGATTTTCATTCCTCTCTTTGTATACCCCTGTCAGACTTGCTTGAGGCTGGGTGGCAGGAGGGGCCTGGCAGGGGGGCTGTGGGTGCCAGACACTCCTCGTCACCGGGACAGAGGTTTCCTCCAGCCTCGATTCATTTGTGTTGCAGGTGAGAGACAAACAGAGACATGAGGGTTGATTTGGTGCACATTCAGCTTATCTTTACTATCCAACACTTCTTACTTTAAATGAGATAGCTACTGTACCTTATCACAGACAGACTTCTGAGAACCAACAGGTCTTATGTCCTTTGTTCTTCCTTGGTCTTATAATATCCATGGCTAATGTCATTTTTTCAGTGTGGTGGCTAGTTGTTTTCAATTAATGTAATTTCTGAGATTTTTCTTATTGTTATGCTTCGTCTCATAAGTAATGCAGGGATATGGCAGTCTCATTTTTGACATGATCTGGAGTGTCTTTTTAGTATTGTATTGTTTCTTCAGTCAGCCTCAGCCATGAACACCTGAGGCAGCAATGAGGACATTAGTGTGTGCTGAAGACTGGACGAGACAGAGTGAAACAGCCACAGTCCTTGAAGGAACGTTGGCTAAACATAATTATTTAATTTCTCCATCCCACTGGCTACTGTTGTCCATTCAGCTGCTGTTCCCCTGATAAAATCCCAATGTTTTGTTGTAATCTGTTCTAAAATTAACATCCATAGCGATGTTATTGGTGAGATAGGAGAGAATTGGTTTTCAATTACTACAATGGTTGATGAATTAAGTAGACTCCATAATGAATCTTAGGATGAATATTGTTAAGACTTTTGTTGTATGGTTGGAGTGACATGTCTTCATTGTTTCAGAGTGTCGCCGAGGACAGCATGGGGCCCAACCAGTGGACACAACCTCGCTGCCACCAGCCACCAAGCCAGGCAGGACAGCAGCAGCAGCAACATCCAAGCTGCAGCCGCCATCCACATCTGAGATGAGGAGACTCTTTGCCCTCGCCAAGCCTGAGCGCTGGACTCTTGCATGTAGGTAAAGTGTGTGTGTGTGTGTGTGTGTGTGTGTGTGTGTGTGTGTGTGTGTGTGTGTGTGTGTGTGTGTGTGTGTGTGTGTATTTACCTATTTGTGATTACAGGGCCCGAGCCGTAGCTCTCTGTGTCCTGTCTCTTTGTCCACACTTGTCCAATTTTTCCTTCATTTGACTGACACTCGCTGCTAAAACAGCTTCTATGAAGTTAGGTGTTCTGAGGCGTCTCCACCAGTTTTTCTCGCCCCTCCAACTGCTTACTTTGTATAAGGGCCTTATCCGTCCCTGTATGGAGTACTCTTCGCATGTTTGGGGGGGTTCCAGTCACACAGCTTTGCTTGATAGGGTGGAATCGAAAGCTCTTCGTCTCATCAACTCCTCTCCTCTGACTAACTGTCTTCACTCTCTTTCTCACCGCCGAAATGTTGCATCCCTTTCTATATTTTATCGCTATTTTCATGGTAACTGTTCTACTGATCTTGCTAACTGCATGCCTCCCCTCCTCCTGCGGCCACGCTGCACAAGGCTTTCTTCTTCCTCTCATCCCTATTCTGTCCAACTCTGTAATGCAAGAGTTAACCAGTACGCTCAATCATTCATCCCTTTCACTGGTAAACTCTGGAACTCCCTCCCTGCATCTGTATTTCCAAATTCCTACAACTTGTCTTCTTTTAAGAGGGAGGTATCGAGGCATTTGCTCCCCTAATTCTGGCTGACGGTTTTGGCACTTTTTCTACTCTTTGGAGAGCCAGCGCTCAAGTGGGCTTTTTTCTAACTTTCTTTTTTTTGCCCTTGGCTGGCCCTCTTCCCTACGTAAAAAAAAAAAAAAAAAAAAAACACACCACATCCACGCTCAGTTTGTTCCATGCATCAATGCAGCTATAGTTCTTGATGTCACTTGTGCAGGAGTCCTTCAGTATTTTCTTAGGGTGTCTTCTTAGTTAATTACTGGATGCCATCATGATCAGGTTCTCCCTATCCAGTATGTCCACTCCATGTACAATTTTGAACATTGTTATCATATCCCCTGAGACTCTTCTTTCTTCCAACATGCTTAATTCCAGCCTATTTAACCTTTCCTCATACGGTACCTCCTTAAAGTGTGGTATCATTCTTGTTGCTAACCTCTGCACTCTTTCCAGTTTCTTGACATGTTTCTTCATGTATGGTGACCAAATTACTGATGCATGTTCCAGCTGTGGCCTAATCAGGGTGGTCAATATTTTCTTTATCATGTTCCCGTCCAGGTAATTAAATGCCCATCCTATACTTTGGAGCATGCTATACGTTTTTCCAAATATTCTATTAATGTGCTTTTCTGGAGACAGATTACTCTGTACAGTCACTCCCAAGTCTTTTTCTTCACTGACTTCAATTACAGTCTTCCCTCTCAGCTGGTAGTCTTTATATGGTCTATATTTACTTCTACCCATTCTCATTACACAGCTTTTGTTGGTATTGAATTCCATTTGCCACGTCCTGCTCCATTCATATATTTTGTCCAAGTCCTTCTGCAGTATATTACAGTCATGCATATTCCTCACTCTCCTCATAATCTTTGCATCATCTGCAAACATATTCATATAACTTCTCACTCCCTCTGGCATGTCATTTATATAGATCAGGAACATGATGGGACCAAGCACTGAACCTTGGGGAACTCCACTGGTTACCTTCCTCCACTCTGACTTCACTCCCTTCACTACCGTCCTCATTTCTCTACCTGTCAAATAATTTCTCATCCACTCCGTCAGATTTCCCCTTATTCCTCCAATACTACTTAACTTCCACATCAATCTGTGTGGGTGTGTGTGTGTGTGTGTATGTGTGTGTTTTGTTTGTTTATTTGTTTGTTATCTTTAGATGCCAAATTATCATGTTTTTCTTGCATATACACACACACACACACACACACACACACACACACACACACACACACACACACACTGACCTGACACCTTTTTTTTAGAAATCTGCCTTTTTATACACCTTCTCATTTGTCAAGTTTGTACCATGTGTCTCCTTCCCTGATAACCTACCTTTAACTTACTTACTTACTTACTTACTTAACCTCCCCATTTCCCATCCCTCATGCCTCACCATTACTCCTCAGTCCCTTATCCCCATCATTCTTCTATCTATTCATTCTCATTTTTCCTTTATTCTCCTCACCAATACACTCCCATTCCCATCCTAGAAACCCTACCTTCACCCCCCTATCACTCCATCCCTCATGCCTCACCATTACTCCCCCACACAGATGCCATTGGGCTTCTCTCAGTATCCAGCACCATCACCATGTCTGTGCCCTTCGCTCTCGGCCACGTCATTGACCTCATCTACACAGCCGACGGGGGCCAGGCCTTGAGTGGTGGCCTGCAGCGGGTGTGTCTGGCCCTCACTGGTGTCTTCCTTACTGGGGCAGCCGCAAACTTTGGCAGGGTGTACCTCATGAATGTGGCAGGTGTGTGTGTGTGTGTGTGTGTGTGTGTGTGTGTGTGTGTGTGTATTTACCTAGTTGTAGTTTTACAGGGCCTGGGCTTTATGCTCGTGTGGTCCCGTCTCCATATCTACACTTATCCAATTTTTCTTTAAAACTATGTACACTCTTTGCTGATACCACTTTCTCACTCAAACTGTTCCAAGTCTCAACACATCTTTGCGGGAAACTAAATTTTTTAACATCTCTCAGACATCGTCCCTTCCTTAGTTTCTTACTATGCGATCTTGTGCTTCTAAAGTCATATTCTTCTCTCGGGATCAGTTTCTCATTATCCACTTCATGTGTGTGTGTGTGTGTGTGTGTGTGTGTGTGTGTGTGTGTGTGTGTGTGTGTGTGTGTTACTGTTGCTGCTAATGGCATACTATATTCCTTCTACTACTACTACTACTACTAAAGTTCTTCATTCATTTGTTTTTATATAAGTTTTCTGTAACTTTTTTTTTTCTTTATTTTTTTTTTGTTTCTTCCTGCTTGTTTCAGTTGATTTGTCTGCTTTTGTTGTGTCTTTTTTTTCTTTCCTTGTTTTATGATGTGTGTTTTATTTGATTACTGTGTTCATGTTTGTACTTCCTTGTGATTTTATTGATGTATTTAATGTGCATGTTTATGGTCAATGAATCTATCCATCTGTGTGTGAGTGTGTGACCCATATTCTCCCAGTAATGCATCATATTTACCTTTCTTGCATTATTTAGCAGTTTCCTTTCATTCACCCCTTCCCTTATGTAATACCAAAACACAATATTGGAAAAGAAAAAAAATTATTATATCATCTTCCATCTGGTGTGTGATCTTAATGTCTCTCTTTCTTTTCTCCATTCTCTTCCTCTCTCCTCCTCCTTACATTCTCCCCTGCATTTTCCAATCCATCCCCTCCTTTCTTCCCCCACCCCAGGGCAACGTATCACCAAGTCCCTGCGAGTGTCAGTCTTCTCATCTATCATGCACCAAGAGACGGCCTTCTTCGACCACACCAAGACAGGCGAGCTGGTCAACAGACTCTCCGCCGACACTGCGCTTGTCTCTCAGGCCGTCACTGCCAACATCTCTGACGGCCTGCGCTCCACTGTCATGGCCCTGGCTGGTGTGGGCATGATGGTGAGGCTTAGGGTTGGGGTGTCTGTATCTGTGTGTGTGTGTCTCTGTGTGTTGTTTCTCTAGTCTTCCTTCCCACCAATGCACTTCCTTCTTTTCCTTGTCTTATTATTATTTTTCTTTGGTGAGGCTTAGTGTTTCTGTTAGGGTGATGGTGAGGCTCAGGGCTGGGGTGTCTTTCTTTGTGTCTGTGTCTTGTGTGTTGTTTCTCCAGTTTTCCTTCCCACCAATGCACTTCCTTCTTTTCTCTGCCTTGTTCTTCTTTTTCCTTTGGTGAGGCTTAGTGTTTCTGTTAGGGTGATGGTGAGGCTCTGTGTGTGTGAGCGTGTGTGGGTGTCTCTGTGTGTCGGTCTTGTGTGTTGTTTCTCCGGTCTTCTCACCAATGTACTTCCTTCTTTTCTCTGCCTTGTTCTTCTTTTTTCTTTGGTGAGGCTGTGTTTCTGATATGGTGTCAGTGTGTCTCTGTCTCTCATGTCTGGCTTTTTCAGTGAGTCTTCATGCTTATAAGTGTTTTTTTTTTTTTTTTTTTTATCTCATTCCTGTTTTCCTTCTCCTTTTTCTTATGCTTGTTCTCATCCTCATCATTTTATTATTACTCCATTTCCTCCTCCTCCTCCTCCTCCACATTTAACCTTCTCCAACAAATAATGGAAACAATAGATTAGATTACAATTTCTTCCTCTCCTTGTATACTGCAGTTGTTTAGTATTTTTTCTTCAATGATATAGTCAGTGTAGTATGATGAATCCCAGCAGCCTAGCAGGGACCAAAGAGACTGTGCTGCCTGTTTTTATTTTTCTTGTAATCTGTAAATCTTTATAAGTAACATTGGCTTCTCTTTCCTCCTGGTTGCCTGCAGTTCTACATGTCCCCTGAGCTGGCCATGGTGGGTTTGTCCATTGTCCCTCCCGTGGCCTTGTCTGCTGTCTTCTACGGCCGGTATGTCAAGAATATTACCAGGAAGGTCCAGGTGAGACTGTGTGTGTGTGTGTGTGTGTGTGTGTGTGTCTGAAGAAATACAAGAATGGGTATTTAGCAGTATGTATGTATTCACCATTACTTCCTGTATGTCTATAATTGATAGTGATATTTATTACCAAGACACATCATAATGGTTGGGTTCAGACAGTATTGACAGACAGGTTGCCAGAATTCAGTGACACAACCATGACTCCCAACACCACCACCACTGCAGGACACTCTGGCAGCAGCAACCCAGGTGGCTGAGGAGCGTATTGGCAATGTCCGGACAGTGCGAGCGTTTGGCAGCGAGGCAAGGGAGGTGCAGAGGTACCAGGCGAGGGCGGAGGAGGTGCTGCAGATGACTTACCGCGAATCCTTTGCCCGAGGAGTCTTCTTTGGTCTGGTGAGTGTGAGGTGGAAGGAGGCAGGGGAAGATTAGGCCAGTGGAGAAGTCAGGGGATCAGGGGACACATCACTGGAACTCCCTGCTTGCCTCTGTATTTCCCCATTCCTATGATGTATTCTCTCAAGCAAGGGAAGTCTCAAGATACTTCTTTAGATTTGGTTAACATTTTGGTTCATATTCTTCAGGACTGACAACTTAGTAGGCCTTTTTTTGTCACCTTTTGCATGTGTTCCTCTTACTTAAAAAGATATATGTAAAAAAAAAGTGAAGTGGTGATGAAGGAAAGGTTGTATGAAATGGCAACAGAATCAAGACATCCTCAAGTTATGGATGAACCTTTCAGGACTGGCACTCTCAATAGGGCCTTAATGTATCTGATTTTTGAAGGAAAGGTTGGATGAAATGGCAACAGAATCAAGACATCCTCAAGTTATGGATAAACCTTTCAGAACTGGCACTCTTAGTAGGACCTTTATGTATCTATTTTTTCCTCATTCCATACTCCTGCTTCCTCCTAGACTGGGCTGAGCGGCAATATAATCATCCTGTCTGTGCTGTACTATGGTGGTGGGTTGGTGACAGACTCGGCACTCACTGTGGGCCAGCTATCGTCCTTCCTGCTGTACGCCGCCTATGTCGGCATCGCGCTGGGGGGCCTGTCCAGCTTCTACTCCGAGATGAACCGCGGCCTTGGAGCGTCCACCAGGCTATTCCAGCTGATGGACAGAAAGCCAGGGATGCCAATGTCTGGAGGTGCGTGTGGTATTTTGGGATGTACTTTGTTGGGTTTTTGTCGTCTTTTGGGGTGTTTTGTTGGGTTTTTGTGGTGTTTAGGGGTGTTTTGTTGGGTTATTGTGGTATTTGGTGTTATGATGTTTTGGGATGTTTTAATGGGTTATTGTGGTGTTTTGTGGTGTTTTGGAATGTTTTGTTGAGTTATTGTGGTGTTTGGGGTATGATTGTGATGTGTGGTGAGGATGTGGTGCTGGTACTGCTTGTGGTCACAGTGCATTATTCACTATATGTTGGTGATTGTGTGGTGTGTGGTGAGAATGAGGGTGATGTGTTGGTCTTATAAGCATTCACAGAAGAAATGTTTGTCATGATTTTTGGTGGTTAGTTCATTGTGGTGGTGGTGGTGTTGACATAAACTCTTCAGATGTTTGTGGGAAAAAGGTGTCTGTTGGTGAACGAATTAATGATTGTGGTATCAGTGGTGATGGTGGCGGTGGTGTTGACATAAACTCTTCAGGTGTTTGTGGGAAAAAGGTATCTGTTGGTGAACGAGTTAATGATAGTGGTAGTGGTGGTGACTGTTTGCTTCTCTTCACTACCAGGTATCCAGCTTCCTCCTGAATCCTTCCGTGGTGAGGTCAACTTCTCAGGTGTGGATTTTGCCTACCCAACACGACCTGACACAGCCATCTTCAAGGGGCTTAACCTCAGTGTGCCAGCAGGTGAGTGCCGCGGTCACCAATGTCACCAGCATCACATGCTTTGGTGCGTTGGTTGGTGCCTTCGCTGACTTGACTTGGTTGCCTTTAACAGAGTGTAGTGTTGGTTATTGTTGTGGTTCTCAAGACTGTCTTTGTGATTCCAGTGTGGAGGCATTAAAGTTTTCAATAGTGTCTTCTTATTTACTATGATAGGATTAGCAGGTTTTTTTGACATTCTGATGGGAGTTATTAAGGTTTTGGGGCAAGTACTCACAATCCTCATGATAAAGTTAACTTGATGCCTTCTTAAAGATCTAGTGGAAGTTTTATTGAGGTTTTCAAGATTGCCTTCATCATTGTAGTGACAGTTGGCCCACGCTCCTGCATCATTAGTGGGGATCAATACCCATGGCAATGCAACAAAGCATCCTGGTGTCCTTTCAAAACACTCAGTGAGAATAAAACATTTCAAAATTCATATATTCCTTATACCAACCTGACCACTCCTCCCTCCCTCCCCCCACAGGCAGTGTGGTGGCAGTTGTGGGGTCCAGTGGGTCAGGCAAGAGCACTATTGGGTCACTGCTGCTGCGCCTCTATGACCCTCAGGCCGGGGAGGTCACTGTGGATGGCATGCCGTTGACCCAGCTTGACCCAACGTGGCTGAGGTCAATGATTGGTTCTGTGAGCCAGGTGGGCCTTCAGGCTGGTCATTTCTTGACTTGAAATTCCTTTTAAGATTCAAGACACTTGTCCTCCAATTCAGAATGACCCTTTTGGCCTTTTTGTAGTTTGCCCCAGGCCAGTGTCCTTATGACACAGAAAAAAAGATAAAATAAGCACACACACACACACACACACACACATACACTTACAGTTACCAATTTGCCATCCCCTCTAGGAGCCAGTTTTGTTCTCCACCACCATCCGAGAAAACCTTCTGTACGGTGTGGCGGAGAGCGCAGCAGTGACAGAGGAAGCCCTGCTGGCTGCGGTGAAGGAGGCCAACGCGCTGGGCTTTGTGCAGTCCTTCCCCGCCGGCCTGGACACGCTGGTGGGAGAGCGC
>NC_059285.1:12441277-12543777 GCF_017591435.1 Portunus trituberculatus
CACAGTTTGGTGGTGTCACACCCTCACCCTTCCTGTCACCACCATACACACCGTCACTGTTTGAGGCTACACAGGTGGTGGTCAGACGGCTGTACAGAAAGATGGTGATGCACAAAATAATACAAATTTATGAGAAAAAGATGTTCTCCTTGGTATACATTTGACAATTCTTGACAACTATACATTTCAAGACCTGCAAATACGTACTGTATGTAAAATATTTATACAATAGCTATTTTTCCTGATATATGACGTATGTAGGTGCTGAACAAGATGTATGTACTCCTTTATATTGATAAATAAATATGCTTATTATTATCTTTGTTTATGGAGGACTGGGATAAATTTTGTGTGTGTGTCTGTGTGTGTGTGTGTGTGTGTGTGATCACTTAACATTCATCCCAAAATGGCCGAGGCGCAATGGAAGTTTTACCCACAATAAAAAATAAAACAGACAAACAAGGTGTCAGGGAATTACCACACATTATGACCAGAGGGCAGGAACATAACATACTAACATGAGCAGCGCCAGCCAGCGCGGTAGCACCAGCGTGGGAGCACATTGGTGACGCAGACTCGTGATGTGTATGAGGGAAAGACAACAGTCCAGAGAACACAGAAAATGTATTGCATTACTGCCACTGCCTTACCTTACTCAGTGGCTGAAGGCAACGTGCGCCGCAGCCGTGGTCACTAACCCAGAGTGAGACAGGGTCCGCTGTACCCTGGAGGAAGGGAAGGGAGTGCCTCCTGTCCCAGCGGAAGCTGGGTCGGGGGCTATTGTGGGGCGTGGAATTGCATCACTTGGTCTTGCCCTCGAAGAGTGAGTTGAAGGCCTGGGGGATGCAGGGCAGCATGTCTGTGGTGAGAGTGCCGCGTCCCCGCTGGCTGAAGGCAAGGCTGGCTGCGCGGCGGGTGAGGGCACACGCGCCCCAGCCTGCCAGCACCGTGGGCGGGTAGATGGGCTGCTCCTGCGTGGCGGCCGCGGTGCCATACGCCCAGTACAGAAGGATGGCCGCGGCGCCGCTCAGCACGTCGCCCTGGCCGCCGCAGCGTCGTGGGGAGCCCCCCACCTCGCAGCGCATCACGCCGTCCCCACTGGCAATGATATCTACGGCTCCCTTGCAGGCGATGGTGACGCCCAGCCGCGTCGCCACCTGCTGCACGTGCTCCGCCGTGACGCCCTCGGCACGCATGTCAGCCTTCATCACGGCGCGGTACAGTCTCGCAAACTCCACCTTGTTGGGCGTGAGCAGAGCGTTGGAGTAGCCTTGGATTGTGTCATAGTTCTCATTCAGGTAGAAGAGTGCGTCGGCATCCAGCACCAACAACAGTTGGCGGTCCTTGGCGGCCTCCAGCACGTGGCCCAGCGTGGCGAAGGTCTGCGGGCGGCGGCCGAGGCCTGGGCCCAGCACCAGGGCGTGCAGGCGAGGCAGCCACTCCTCCAGTTCAGTGAGGGGATCGGCGGCGTCAAGCAGCGGGTGTACAATCAGCTCAGGCGAGTACGTCTTGAGAGGAATGGCTGCGTCGCGGTGACAGAACACGTGTGCCAAGTCGGCGCCCATACGTAGCGCCGTCATGGCACAGTAGAAGGGCGCCCCCGTGTACTCAAGCGAGCCACCCATGATGCCAATTCGACCTGCTTGGCCTTTGTGGGCGGCGGGCGTGAGAGGCGGCACCACCCCGGCCACCAGGCCCGCCAGGCTCGGTATCTGCGGCCCGTTAGCGGACATGCTGCGGACCGCGTCCACACACCTGCAATGACACCATCTGTTATACCCAAAGCAATGGTCACCACAAGCTGCTACACGCCACTCGCTCGCTCACTCACTCACTCTGTCAGTCAGTCAGTCAACAATTAACGCTTCCTGGAGCAGCAACGACTTGGTCATAACATTTAATAAAAATTATGTTAGTATAAAAAACATTTAAGTCATAAAGCAATATGTGAAGCCTGTAGTATTTTTCTGTGCACACTGAAATATGTTAGTCCTTCAAGTGAAGGCCGCCATCACCCCCCCTGTTGGGTCTCTCACTTGGAGGCACTGGCCGCTCCTCAGCGGATCTTGTCTCCGCTACGTGGGAGCGGGGGGGGGGGGGAGCGAGGAAGGGAAAGAGAAAGACGAGAGTAGTGTAATGAGGGAATGTCTACCCTAACGTGCCACCTGTTTTACCAGGTCAGCAGGATGACCAATTCAAAAGTGACGTGCCACCAAGTGACGCAGCAAACACTGAAGTGTTGAGGCGCGGCGGCAGGTTGCGGGGAAGGGAAGGAGGGAGGGAGTGAACGTGAGTAACGGGTGGCAGAAGCGATCACGCCCCGGCGTGTGTCCTTCCCGTGACAACATTATGAGCAAGGCCCAAGGGACGGCCGGATTACAGGCTGCACAGAGAACTTGTTGGGCTTGTCACCCTGCTGCTGCTGTTGCTGCTGCTGCTGCTCACTGCCGTCCTTGAGGGAAATTTTGTTGCAGAAAATATAACTGTTTTGTATTTGTAGAAGAAAATTATCATTATTCTG
This sequence comes from Portunus trituberculatus, assembly GCF_017591435.1. Lineage (NCBI taxonomy): Eukaryota > Metazoa > Arthropoda > Malacostraca > Decapoda > Portunidae > Portunus > Portunus trituberculatus. Next base: position 12,443,799 of record NC_059285.1, read on the forward strand.
TTACCAGCAGGGAAACTGTGTGTGTGTGTGTGTGTTTCAATCCATCACCATAGAATAATCACGAAGTACAGATCGAAATATGTGGTCGCATTTTTATCTGTCAGTTTATCTGATCAATTCATCTATGCTGTAGATATATTTATTCATTATCAGAATTATTTAGTTTTTAGTTACTCATTTCCTTATATATTTGATATTTCTTATCTGTTCATTTGTTTATTTATTTGTTCTTTCTTTCTTTTTTATTTATCTATTCTATTTCTTCCTTTTTTTCGAGGAAAGCTCAAATGAATATCAGACAGACTGGTATTTCAACGTGGCTCCCTTGTTTCTTCCCCTCTCCCTCCCTTCCACCCCGCCCCGCCAAGCCAACACAAGACAAGACAAGGCCGCACCTCTATTTTTGGGGGCGCGGCGTTAAGTGTGCAGACGGTGAGAGAGCCCACCAAACAGACACGGCCACAGCCACAGCCACACTCACTACTACTTCTTCCTCCCTCAGCCACCCTGCCTCTGGTGTCGCCCCGCCCCTCCCCTACCACTCCTACCCAGAGAGAGAGAGAGAGAGAGAGAGAGAGAGAGAGAGAGAGAGAGATTGGCTAGGTGACAACTATGCACTGGGATATCTACATGATACTACTATTACTTCTGCTACTTCTACTACAGCTACTACTGCTACTTCTGCTACTACTACTACTACTACTACTACTACTACTACTACTATTGCTGCTGCTGCTGTTGTTGTTGTTGCTGCTGCTGCTGCTGTTGCTGCAGCTACTACTACTACTACAACAACAACGACTACTACTACTATTACTATTACTACTACTACTACTACTCTCTCTCTCTCTCTCTCTCTCTCTCTCTTAGTAGCAGACAATCTCAATTTTTGTTAATTTCTAATAAGTTGTTTCTCTTTAGTTGGTTTTACCAAATCACTGTCCTCCTCCTCCTCCTCCTTCATTGGCACATTCCATAACTCACTGAAGACCCTCTCCCCTCCACCGCTCTCCTTTCCTTCTCTTTTTCCTTCCCACGGCACAAAACTTGCGGATCCAATTACACGCCGCTACCACCACCACCACCACCACCGTCACCATCAGCACCTCCACCACCCTAATCACCACCACTGCCACTACATGTCCTTTTACTTTCTACAAATCATCATCATCATCACCACCACCACCACTACGAGTCCCTTTACTTTCTACATATCATCACCATTACCATCACCAACTCACCCCTTTATGCTCCACAATTCACCACAATCACCATCACCACCACACCCCCTTTATGCTCCACAATTCACCACAATCACCATCACCACCACCACTACCATGCACCATGCCAACTATATATATTTTTCATCACCACTTCATCATGCTATCAAGTACCTAATAATTGTAAAACTTCACCACCACCACTACCATCACCGACATCACCATCACCACCACTATCTTCACCATACTTCACCATGATACACACACACACACACACGCATATGTAACTTCAAAACACCATAGTTAGCATTTTCCACCAATAATACTCTCTCAAATTAATAATAGTAATAGTAATAATAATAATAATAATAATAATAATAATAATAATAATACCAGTCCCACCAGCATCACCATCATCACCAGTCACCCACCACACTTTACTGATACTTCACGTTACCTCATATCAACACCACCACCACCACTACCACCAGTACTGTTATTGTCATCATTCATGTCACCATCACTGCACATTACAGTCAATCACCACCACCAGTAAATATTTATCACTGTCACCGTGCACTATCACCACCAGCACTGTCACCATCACCACAGAATGCAGCACGCTACCTGTGTTGTTTGGGCGAAGACACTTGATGGGGCTGCCGTAGAGAGGAAGAGAGTCGAGAGGGAAGAGAGGCAAAAAGAGAGAGGGAGAGAGACAGAGTGAATGTGAGTGTGTGAGAGAGAAAGAGAAGAGTGGTAGCTGGCACTTACAAGAAACCTCCTCCCCCCATTTTCTCTCTCTCTCTCTCTCTCTCTCTCTCTCTCTCTCTCTTCCCAGATTTTTCACGCTTTTCACACGAGTCAGTCCTAAATTTCTCTCATTCTTTTGTTTTTCATTACTAAAAAATAATAACTTGATGCTCTTGAAAGTAATAATAATAATAATAATAATAATAATAACAAGGTATCGTGTTGCAATACAAGGTTGCTCAAAGACGTGTTGAATGAAGGGAAATAAGAGAGAAGGTCGGAACAGCAGTGACTGAAGTCGCAGCCAAGTGCTGGATTGAGACGAGAGGCTTCCTTGGCAAGCTTTTCCATTATAGTACTGCTGTTTCTTTATCGCGCTCTTCCTTTCTTTTTCCTTTTTAACTTTGTCTAATTAACTTATTTTTCTGAAACCATGGCACATTTCTTCTCTCTGCACACACACACACACACACACACACACACACACACACACACACACACACACACTACTACTACTACTACTACTACTACTACTACTAATAATAATAATAATAATAATAATAATAATAATACCACCACTACTACTACGACTATTACTACTGCTGCTGTTGCTGCTGCTGCTCCAACTGCTGCTGCTACTACTACTTCTACTACTGCTGCTGCTACTACTACTACTACTACTACTACTACTACTACTACTACTACTACTACTACTACTACTACTGCTGCTGCTGCTGCTGCTGCTGCTACTGTTATTTCTACAACTTCAGTTGGAGAAATAACACTACTACTACTACTACTACTACTACTACTAATAATAATACAACTAATACTACCACAAAAAATCAATCATAATAATAATGATAATAATATCATCACCATCAGCACTGCTTTCCCTCGATCACCCATTTCATCTTTTGGTTAAATATAACTGAGTACATCTCTCTCTCTCTCTCTCTCTCTCTCTCTCTCTCTCTCTCTCTCTCCCAGTAAATCAATCAATATTAGTTATTCAGGCCTAAAAACACAATAAAACTAAGAAGATACAGGATATATCCCCCTTCTTTCATTGTTACCCAGCGACAAGGGGTGGACCTGCACGGCGTCTTACAAAGTCTACGTGAAGCGCTTGCCATATTTCACTTAGTCTACGGCGAATGTTTGCTCTATTTCATTTATCATATTTCAGAGTGTTTCACTGTCTGATCTGCTGCAGTCTCTGACGAGACAGCCAGACGTTACCCTACGGAACGAGCTCAGAGCTCATTATTTCCGATCTTCGGATAGGCCTGAGACCAGGCACACACCACACACCGGGACAACAAGGTCACAACTCCTCGATTTACATCCCGTACCTACTCACTGCTAGGTGAACAGGGGCTACACGTAAAAGGAGACACACCCAAATATCTCCACCCGGCCGGGGAATCGAACCCTGGTCCTCTGGCTTGTGAAGCCAGCGCTCTAACCACTGAGCTGCCAGGTGTGTGTGTGTGTGTGTGTGTGTGTGTGTGTGTGTGTGTGTGTGTGTGTGTGTGTGTGTGTGTAATTCACCTCGGTTGCCTGCTGGTCACCCAGCCAGTCTTCCCATTACGGAGCGAGCTCAGAGCTCATAGACCGATCTTCGGGTAGGACTGAGACCACATCACAACACACACTGGGAAAGCGAGGCCATAACCCCTCGAGTTACATCCCGCACCTATTTACTGCTAGGTGAGCAGGGGCCACACATTAAGAGGCTTGCCCATTTGCCTCGCCGCTTACCGGGACTCGAACCCAGCCCTCTCGATTGTGAGTCGAGCGTGCCTACCACTACACTATGCGGTGTGTGTGTGTGTGTGTGTGTGTGTGTGTGTGTGCCACTATTATTAAGGTAATGCAGCTTTTCAAGTGATTTACCATGTGTGACACTGTTCCTTCCTATACGTAGTTCAATTATAGCAGTAGATGAGAGGCAGTAAACGTGTTATACAAGGAACATATTCACTGTTGCCTCTTTGTTACTGGCTTCTCAGGCAATATCGTAAACATGAATGAATACAAGTATAACCTGTTTTGCAATACTTATAGGCTAATGGAGGGTGTACAGGCCACATTAATAACCTTTCGCATCTATAATAGCATGTGTCAATGTGATATTCACCTTAAACTTCGGAGTAGAATGATGGAAAAAAATCTTGTGGCCAATTCTTTCCAAAGATGTGTTGATGCCGATCAGCTGACCGAGCCGTCGGAGTGTGGTAAGTAACAGCTGTGGTTCTCAGAGCCAGTCAGAGAGAGAGAGAGAGAGAGAGAGAGATTCTAGGGAGGAGCAATAATTGTGTGAATCATAGGTGAATTAGAGTGGCTGGCTAGACGGGAGGAAGCAGAGAGGGCGAGGGATTGTCACTGTGCTGGGATCATATAGTTGCAAGGAAGAAAGGGAAAGGGTACGTAGTAAAAGAGATAAAAAAAATTCCTTACTTGTGCAGGCCTGGGAAATACCTATGCCAGAGGTTAATCAGATGTTAGTACTTGGTTTCTCCCTATTATCCAAGTCGTTATCGCGGGCTGAGAGAGAGAGAGAGAGAGAGAGAGAGAGAGAGAGAGAGAGAGAGAGAGAGAGAGAGAGAGAGAGAGAGAGAGAGAGATCACTATAACAGGAAAGAGCAGAAAAGATAAGATATGGATGGGGAGAAAGAACAAGAAAGGAAGGAAGGCAAGAGAGATATAGTTGTCTAATATTAGTTATGTGTATATCAGTCATATGGCTTCTTTCTCTTGTGAAATGAGAAAAAATACAACTATCACGGAGAGAGAGAGAGAGAGAGAGAGAGAGAGAGAGAGAGAGAGAGAGAGAATACATGTCGCTATTCCGTATACTAAAGTACATTAACATTCCAAAGCATGTCAACTGTTTGAGGTCTTATTCATGACATGGTAATTTATTGATATGAGACAATAAATCCCAATCAAGGCTGCTAAGAATAGAATTGTAGCCAGCCTAACAATAGTACTGTTTGTAGGCGAAAACAGTGTTTCATGCTGTATTGGCTGTTGCTGTTAATGGAGATGCTGTTCAACCATTCATTCAAACTCCCTTCGTAATGCATCACGAAAATTTTAAAATCCAATCAGTAACAATAATAGAACAATTAATAAAAGCGATAGGACAAAAAAATATCTACATTACAAGTAAAAATCCTTTTAAGCCTTTTATTTAAACTCTTTAGCATATAAAACATCCCGAAAAATACAGATAAGTAAAAACCAGCAATGATATAGAATGAAAAATAGAGGAAAGAGGTGAGAGAAGGAGTCCGACAAACACAAGTCTTCCTGAGAACCGGTGTCATTGAATAATGTCAGAGCAAGATGGCGATTGTTTACACTGTTAGGAGGAGGAAGTGACAGCTCGTCCTCGCCCTCCCTCACGCCCACCCGTCCACCACGCCCGCCCGTGAGTGCCACACCTTTATCCTTGCCCTCACGCCCTCACCACCCACACCACTGCCCGGTAAACCACCCACAGGGGCGTAGTAAATAAGGCGGGATGGGGTGTAATGAGAGGGAAGGGTTGGGTGGCCCTGAGAGAGATGGGAAGAAAGTTATCAGATAAGGAAAGGGGCGGTGCTCTCTCTTTGACTGTGTTGATGGTGACCATTCCGCCCTCTTCCGTGACCTAGTACACTGTATGGCGGCGCGAGGTCAGAGGTCAGCCAAGCGCAGGAGCGGGTGCTTCCTGTGGGTATTGTTTGACCTTCCGGTGGTGCGGGTGGGGTCAGTCAGCGGTCCGGGGAGGGGTGAGGTACGGTTAGGTTAGGTTTGGTTTGGTTTGGTTTGGTGTTTTCTAACCATTCACTTTACCTCTTAGTCAGGGTAGGTTGGAGGGGGTTATGAGGGGGTGAGAAAGGAGGTCAAGTCATTCATTTCCTCCAGTCCCTCCTCAGGATGTCCCAAAGCATAGGTGTTTGTGGCGTCTTGCATCTGCTTGTTGGGGGGACCTGGGGAGGTTTTATGGTGATATTCCTTGGAATGACTACTGCTTCAGTGGTGTCAGGGACCCATCGCTGTGTGCTGAGTGCATGACAGAGGTGGTAGTGTCTGGCACAGAGGCATCCATTACTCACCCATTTTCTCACCCCAAATCTTCAAAACTTTAGGTAGAAATTATCAGTCTTTCAAAAGTCTTACTCCCCTTGTGACATCTGTCTCTTTGCCAAATATTTTGTGTAATTTTGCCTCTTCATTTTTCCTTCCGTTATGTCAGCCTAGTGGGACCACTGCCATCTCACCTCTCCCTAAAGTTGAACTCTGCTCAAACCTTCTTCTGAAAACATTAACATTTCCACTCAGAAACAAAGTGCCACTTTGGAAATTAATAGGCTAAGTTTATTCCCATTGTAGGCAATGCTTCGTGTGTGCCATTGACCAGCACACACTTGTAATTGAGATGTTGTGTTAAAGGTTGGTGTTTTGTGTCACTGCAGGGTTATGTTCTCCGGGGTAAAACCTGACAAGAGAAGTAAAGTTAAAGGCATCACCCAGCTTGGCAGCCGCAGCAGCAGCAGCAGCAGCCACAGCAGCAACAGCAACACCACCCGCAGCAATAGCAGCAGTGGCAGCGGTGGCAGCAGCAGCAGCAGCAGCAACAACAAAGGTGGCGGGTGCAAGAGCCACAGTGGAAGCAGCAGTGGCAGCAGCAGCGGCAGCGGCAGCCCCCCCGCCGGCACCCCCCCCCACACCCAGATGGCTTCCCATGAGAGCTTAAACTCCGAATCCAAATCTAGCTCACTCAACTCCAAGCTGGGCCATGAGTCGGTGAGTGAGGTGTGCGTCGGCAAGCAGCAGAGTGTGAGTCAGTGAGTGAAGTGCAGGCAGGCCACGAGCTGTGTGCAAGGCGATGAGTGAAGTGCAGTTGTACACGAGACATTGCATGGAGAGTAACACGTCCTCAGGCCAACCATAAGTTGTTGACTGTAGGGCAGCCAAGGATACAGCGTAGGACTGACCACAAGGCATTGGAGGACAGACCTGCCGTGAATTATGAGTTAGTGCACCGAAGACAGTTGTCTCCCAAAGAAACTGTGTGTGTTTCCTTAGCTGGCTGTTCTTCCATCCTGTGCATCAGTAACTGTATGAATGACAACACTGCAGAGTGACCACATGTATTGCTGGTGTACAGTGAGAACAACAGTATAATGTGGGGTGAATCACATTGCTGCAGGACATGTACTCATATTTACCACTATATTCCCTTGTAAGGATAATTTGTAAAGGCCATAGATCTTGTCATGTTGTCTCCCTGATAACAGTGCTCAATGCTTGTTAGATGGTCAGCAGAATGATAAAAAGCACTCTTGAGAATCCCAGTACCTCCCACCTGAGCCTTTTAAAAGTAGTGGACATAAAGGTGCTGGAACTTCAAAATATGGTCAATTTTTGCATGCACTATACATAAAGCTTCTCTTCCCACCTGTCCCTCCCTCACAGGTGACAGTACTAATAACAATGGTTCATAGATGCCAAGAATGGTTTTGGTTGAAGGCGTAAATGAAACTGTCTTGAAATACCACTGATATTCTCTCTCTCTCTCTCTCTCTCTCTCTCTCTCTCTCTCTCTCTCTCTCTCTCTCTCTCTCTCTCTCTCTCTCTCTCTCTCTCTCTCTCTCTCTGTGTGTCTCTGTGTGTGTGTGTGTGTGTGTGTGTGTCTCTCTCTCTCTCTCTCTCTCTCTCTCTCTCTCTCTCTCTCTCTCTCTCTCTCTCTCTCTCTCTCTCTCTCTCTCTCTCTCTCTCTCTCTCTCTCTCTCTCTCTGTGTGTGTGTGTGTGTGTGTGTAGATGCCATCCTGTGATTGCCAGCAGAGGGACAGGAAACAGCAACTACCTTGCTTGGCTTATCTGTCGGGATGAATTGACATTTAATTACTTACTTACCTGCACTCTCTTTCCCTCATTAACCTTGTGTGTGTGTGTGTGTGTGTGTGTGTGTGTGCATGTGTGAGAGAGAGAGAGTGTGATTGTGTATGAAAGATAACAGGAAACAACATCCATACCTACAGAAAAACATGTTACCACACACACACACACACACACACACACACACACACACACACACACACACACACACACACACACACACACACACACACACAGCTGAGAGGTGACCCTTGGCATCTGTCTGTCTCTCCGCATGTGTGGGTGGATCAGGGCGGCTCTCCCTCTCCCCCAAAGAGTGCCTGTTCTTCCACCTCCACCACCTCCACCGACCACCACCACACCAACCACCAGGTGTCTCACGTCCTCACCGCCACCAGCAAAGTGAGTACGTTGTCATGTCATACACCACTCCACCCTTTGATTCCAGTACAATACATAGCCTTTTTTAAACCACCTCCACTCCACTCTATCATTTATATTCCATTACAAGACTTGAGCTCATTCAAAACTTCCTCCACTCCATCATCTTCTGTAATTCCACCACTCATTCATTACTGGCTGTCCGTCTTCAAACTTTAATCCATTTACTCCACATGCACTCAACACTTGCTCCACGCTGGTGTCCACATTGAGACGTTCCCCATCCACCATCACCACCATTGTCACTGCCACGGTGCCACCCTGACTTGACTGCCACTGCTGCGAATGTAAGGACAGCAGCAACAGGAGTGGAACAGTGTGTGAAATGGTGCCTCTCTGTAGTGACGTCAGATACTTATTGAGCTGCACTGCCCTGTCAAGACAAGCAACATGTGTACTTCTACCTTGTTATTCTTTGTTACTATACATACATACACACATACATGCTATCATTCTGTCTTCATCATACATATGCCAGTGTTTGGTTTGTTAGTCTTATTCCCTTTGGCTGCTTCTGTTTTCCCTTTCCTTTCTTATTTCAAGCTTTTATAGTTCATTAGTATTTTTAAGCCTCATCTTAAAACCTCAAGAGTCACCAGCTGCTTTGTAACTGTACGAGTAGGAAACTAAATAATATCAGGAAAATTAATGACACTCCTTTCAATCTGCTTGCTTTGCCCTGCTCTGCCCTGCATTACCTTGCCTTGCCTTGCCTTGCCTTGTCCTGTCTTACCCTCCCTTGCCTTGCCTTGCCTTGCCATGCCATGCCATGCCATGCCATACCTTGCCTTGCCTTGCCTTGCCTGGCCTCACCTCACCTCACCTCACCTCACCTCACCTCACCTCACCTTACCTTACCTTGCCTTGCCTCACTTGTCTTGCCCTTCCTTGCTTTACCTTGCCTTGCCTTGCCTTGCCTCACCTCATCATACCTTGCCTTACCTTATCTTGCCTCGCCTTGACTCACCTCACCTCACCTTACCTCACATTATATTGTCTAGCCTTGCCTCACCTCACTGCCTTGCCTTGCCTTGTCTCACCTTTATTCTACACAACATGATGCAGCAAAGTTCTGGTCTTTCCACATGGAGGACTGGAAGCTAAGACCTGACAATGCTTGTGAATGCAATTGTAACGATGTTATATGCTATGTAGATAACTTGCCTCAGCTATCCTGTGTTTCCCCTCTCCCCACAAGCCCTGAGAGAACTGGAGAACTGGCCACTAGTCAGGTAGCATACTAGTCTTCCTGTGTTTATTAGTTTGCCATTTTGTCCTTTGATCTGCCAAGAATCAATCAGTTGGCAGATTTTGAGTCCTCTGATCAGCCAACCTTCTTATGGTAATTTCATCTGAGAACCGGATAACTCTGCCACTGATCAGTACTCTCACTCACTGGTTGATTTGTGTACCTCCATCTGCCACATCTATTTTAGTTTTACAAAAAGACTTGATTAAATTGTGTAAGAGTCCAAAACTTTTTGATTTGGATGATGCAATACCTTATAGTTCCTTTTAACCTTTCCTTTGAGACTGGCATCTCAGCGGGCTTTTTTTTCCTTCGTTTTGCCTTGTGTCTCAGGGTAAGGCAGAGATGCACAGATAGGTGGGCAAGTGAAGGCACCAGTCAGAGGAAGCAGTGGTGTGTTTGTGTGTCCTCGAGTGGCTCAGTTACTGTGACATATAGTGACACTGTAAATCTTTGGTGAGTTTGTCATCACAAGATCACTTCCCTCTGTAAGGATTTCTTTGCCTGATCAGTGTGGAAGGAATGGCAGTGTGGCCAGAGGGTTCCTGCTGGTGTGTTGTGTTGCCGACTCAACACTGCTGACCTGACTCTTTGCCGCCTTGCCACACTACTTGTCTTTTGGTTTACCTTGCTATTTACTCATTTATTTTGTATTTATCTATTTGTTTATTCATTTTGATCTCTATTGTTTTTGCTGGATATTTGTGTGTGTGTGTTTATGTTTGTGTGTTTTATTTTATGAAAACCATTATATTATTGCTATTTTTATTCCTGTTGTTGTTATTTTCATTGTTATTATTATATGTATTTGCATATTATTTTTGTGCCTCTTCATTATTCTGCTTCATCTTCTTGGTGACCTGTGATGGACTCAAGTTTTTAGCCATGCAGACACAGACACACAACAACAAACACCTCACTCCTCGCAGACACCCCCTCTCTCTCTCTCTCTCTCTCTCTCTCTCTCTCTCTCTCTCTCTCTCTCTCTCTCTCTCTCTCTCTCTCTCTCTCTCTCTCTCTCTCTCTCTCTCTCTCTCTCTCTCTCTCTCTGATCTTGACATTGGTGTTGTCTTCACACACACACACACACACACACACACACACACACACACACACACACACACACACACACACACACACACACACACACACACACTAATATACAAATGAGTAGAAACAAAAGGAAAGATATGTGTCAGGGTTTTGTGTTAGCTCAACAGTCAACACTAAGATGATACAGTAAGAAATTATACAACAAAAGAAAAGAGCAAAGAAAGGTGTGCTAAAATACAGTTTTCCTGACAAAGTAACGAGCCAGTGAAATTAATTTACTGACCAAGTTATGAGCAAAAGAGCATTCGTGGCTTGAGGATAGATATGACAAATTAACTGTAAAAGAAAGACTTATGAACTTGATTCAATCCTGTTAAAATACAATTGTATAAGAACACACAAAGACAGAGTACAGGTTGTCATGGACAGGTATAGTGACCAATGCACATCTAGCACTAGTCACAGACAAGACATGTGTGAGAGGCAAGGAAGCAAGAAGGCATGCATTAGTGCAAACTCCTTCCCTCACACACACCCACACTCCCCCAGATGACAGTGAGGGATGGGAGCCGTACGCTGCGCCCTGATGAACCCCCTCTGGTGCCTGGGGAGCAGCTGGAGGGCACTGCCAGGGAAGTCACCTACCTCTGCCCCTACGTTGGCCCAAAGAAAGGCACGCTGTCCGTCACCAACTACCGACTCATCTTCCGCAGCCCCGAGACAGATCCTCCCTTTGAACTGGAGGTGCCCCTGGGTGTGGTGAGTGCTGGGTGCTGCAGTGTGGTGGTGAGGGTCAGGGGGCATGGGTGTGTGTGTGTGTGTGTGTGTGTGTGTGTGTGTAGTGGAGTGGTGGGATGATGGTGTATTGCTGGGGACTGGTGAGGTTGTGAAGAGGTTATGGATTAGAACATGTGAGGTCATGATTGGAGTGTCAGGTTATGTGTGCAGTAATGGTTGGAATGACTCCCTGTGTTTATGGTATAAGGTGTTAGCTCATTGTTGTACTAGAGTCTTATTGGAGTACATATGTGTTTGCCTGGAAGCAGAGCCAGCTGCTACCGTGTTGTTCTTCCCAGTTTCAAGATTGGATGTGGCTGTAGAGCAAGTAAAGATGTCTCAGAGTGATTGGTTATCAGGGAAAGGTGTGCTAACTAGTAGTCAAAGGGTTAAGACTCTCTCATAATGGTTACTTATGCAGATATGGTCCATAATAATCATGATTTTTGGTGTACTATGTCTTGTGTTGTTTTCCATGGACAATATCCCTCCATCTCTGTACACCCAACACGCAGGTGTCCCGGATAGAGAAGGTGGGAGGAGCCAACACCAGCCGAGGAGAAAACTCTTATGGAATCGAGATCTTCTGTAAGGACATCCGTAACCTTCGTTTTGCCCACAAGCAGGTATGAGTCGTGTCGCACCTCACTCCCGCGCCGCCGCTGCATGGTGCCGCTGGTGTTCCGGCGGCCTGCCTTAACAGTTCACTTAGTCATGTGTTGCCTGTGTGTTTCACTAGTGTGGTGTGTTCAGTAAACATGTCACTAATTGCCACCGTACAAGTGGGTGGGTGTTGGCTGCACTGTGGGTGGTGTTGTGTGTACGTGCGTGTTTGTGTGTGTGTGTGTGTGTGTGTACTGGTAGATCTGCCATGTCAGTGTCGGGTGACAGCTTGTCTTGGGAACTTGTCTGGTGTGGGGAAAGGTTGGGTGACTTATATTGTGGATGTGGGAGTTGAGTGTTGTAGGGGATGTGATGCAGCGGGGAGTGTTTGGCTAACATCACCTTGGAGTATGACTGGGGATGTCCTCTGTTTTGAAGAGGGATATGTGTATTTGTTTGTGTGTATGTGTGGAGAGCAGGGGACAGTAACAACACTGCCCACACTACCAGCCCCTCCCTGTAAGAGTATAAATGCACTTCAAAACACAAGTTGACCTGTAGTGGGGCATTGAATACCAAACTGTACAAGTAGAATAGCAGATCATGTCTTGGTTGCAATTTCCTGCACTTGCTATAAACTTTAGGTGAAGATTGCATAAGAGTTTTGAAGAGTGGAAACTATTTCTTCTTAGAGTGAGGCAACACCCACTGCTTACTGTTGTTTTCCTGGTGAAGTGAGTGCCTGGAGGTGACAGGAGCACCACAAGCCAGTTCTAGTGACAGAGTAACTGTTAACGGAAGAAACATTCCCAAGAGCCCAGCTAACCACCTCTGTGGCCTCTGGAAGTAGTAGTGGTGGGAGAGCAGTATTTCCGAATATGTGGTTGAGTTAGGATGTGGTGGTGTGGTGGGTTCTTGTCATTCAGCAGTCCTTCCATCAGTCCCAGGCAGGTCATCGTATCAAAAGGAAAGAAGAGGATATGCTGATTTTTAGGCACTTAATCTCCATCACAGACAGAGAGCAAAGTATCAATAACTGAATGGCTTTTTTTTTTCTCATGCATAAAGGTCCACTAAGATCGGCCATATAACAATTCTCTTACTTTCTCCAGATTAAAAGTGACAGCCTAAGAATAGAAAGTGAAGCCATGCAGGAAATAGTGAACCAAGAATAATGATATGTCAGTGTCTGGTTGAATTTCATACATTTCTGCCTAAAGGAATGTTATAAGAGAGAGAGAGAGAGAGAGAAAGTGTGTGTGTATGTTTTTATCAACACTAAGGTTTTGGATTAACTTAAAGTTTCATGAGATTTAAAGAAGAAATTTATATAACATTAATGAAGTAAAAAGATGCCTAGAGGAAAGAGTGTATGTGTTGGTAAGGGTGAGGTGAGGGCGGGAGGCAGCAGCAGCGGCAAGGAACATAGTAACCCACCCTGTGTCTGTTGCCCCACCACCAGAATGACTCGCAGTACTCAATGCATCTTAAGAGGGACATGCATATCTCAGTGTTCAGACGGTACAGGGTGCGCCATAACTTTGCCGGATACGGAGCTAGTCAGACATCAGAGGTCAGAAATGGAGTAGTTTTTCTGTGCTGCAGGAGTGTTGGTGGGAGGCGGTGGCCTGTGTGTCCACTAACACTAAGCGTAAGGCTCTGTGGTGGCGTGTGGTAGCCTTGCCTGTCTCACACTAACGGGGCAGTGCTCAGGTTTTGATTTCATCATTGCATTCCTTCACACTAACTCCTTCATGTGTACATAGGCTCAGGACGCCTAGTCTTAAGGTGGAATCACATACTGTATTGATCTGACCAAGAGTGTAGACCTGCCATGAAGCAATGCAGTCAGTGAGCATGAGTGACATTAAATACCAGCCTTATTTGTAACTAACTGTGCTGGTTCCTGGTAGCCACATAAACCCTCACCTTGCTCAGTTTGTGTGTGTGTGTGTGTGTGTGTGTGTGTGTGTGTGTGTGTGTGTGTGTGTATGCACATGCATCTGCTTCATGGCCTGTCATGCGCTCTATCATCTCCCTCATTCTATCCTTTGCTCATGTATTATCGTCCATTCTGTCTTACTCCGTGTGGTGAGGTGTCTGCTCAGTGTTGTTGTCTGTGTTACCTTCCTTCCTTGCCATTATGCCTAGAGTTCTTTTTTTTTTTTTTTTATAAATATCTTCAATCAAGTCAGTCAGTAATGAAGAACCTTTTTTTTTTTTAGTTTGTCTTATTTGTTATCCACTTAAAGTGTCATTTCTTTAGTTTAATTAAACCTTTAATTTTTGCATGACTCAAGGAAGGTTTAGTGTTCTGTAGTGGCCAGGGGGCCACTGAACAGACACCTCAGATCTTTGAGACACACATGGTGTCTCACTTAATACATACACAAGTGATTGATGAAGAAATATTTGTTTATAAAACATTTGCTGTACATTTATATTGTTTATTTGATTGTTTGCTGTACCAGGATAGTTGATGATTACCATGTTATATTTTCTAGTGTTGTTGACAAGATGTTGCACCAAGACCATTGGTACCTTTACAGTGATCAGCACTTGAACTCCTTACGGAAAACTTTTTTGCTCTTTCATGTCTTTAAAAAAATGGCAATTTTTTTTATTCTGTTCATGAGAAATTAGCTTTTTAACAAATCTTATTTATTTAATTTGATTTTACTTTACTTTCTTTGTTAATTTGACAAAGTGCAGAGGCAAGAGGGGAGGTCTAGTTATGGAAGAGTTGATATATGGCCTTGGAATATGCTTGGATGTGTTGCAGCTGAGGTTGAATGAGAAAAGACTGCCAACTGCTTTGTGAGAAGAAAGTGTTACTGGTAGCTGTGAGAGAAACAAAGAAGAAAGGACAATGTAAATCTTCTGAGTCCAAAAGTGTGATGAGGAGGAGGTGAGGTCTTGATAGGGGGAGAGTAACACAAGTGGTGACCTTAGTGGTGAAGTGAGAAGTGTAGCAGTGTATGATGAAATGTAAGGTATTTGTTGGTGAGGAATGAGTTAGTGGAAAGGAAAACAAGTGTCAGAAAAGAGTTAGGAGACTGAGCAGAACAGTGTTACAAAGTTTGGGGATATGGAGAGAATGGTTGGTGAGGAAGGTAAGGGGATCTGATGTGAGAGGAGTGGAAGTGTGATGCAAGAATCATGAGTATGGAACAAAAAGATATTGCATCATTGCAGGAGATGAGAGTGAACGGAAAGCAGTTGTGAGTGCATGAGTGCAGGCTTGTCCTCAAATGGTTGCATTTGGTGTGCTGAGTTGGTGGGCCTGGGTGTGGCACAAGGCAGGGGTGTGTAATGGTGCAACACTGATTGGTGATAGACCTGCTTGGTTGTCAGGCTTTGTGGTAGATTTACCACAACTAACACATAGTGTGCTGGGATGTGAAGAAATTAAGATAAATGTATTTATGTCTCACCTACATACATAAGTACATGCCCTGTAAGGAAATGCCATCCTGGTAAACAGATATGAACATAGGTTAGTTTTCCTGCTAATTCATCTGCTTTCCTGTTTTAACTTTGTCTGTGTGAATACCTTTTATTTTCTATTTTTCTTCCTTTAGCAGTAGAGCAGTGAGGCAGCTGGCAGGCAGGTGGTGTGTGTACGCCCCACATGTGCCACCCACTGTGTGGTGCACTGTGCAAACCCTCTAACTATCTAACACTTGCATCACAACAGTGTAACACTAGTAGTGCCATACTCACATTGATTAACCCTAGTCACCAATGCTGCATTAGATCATCCACCACTAATGATGTTCGTCTGCTTCCTGTATTGATATAGTACCTATATTTTTATTTCACTAGAAACATAATTTGATAACTGTAATTCACATATTACTTCATTTCAATGCAAATGTATGTGGCATGTCAATAAGAGTTGTGAGTTTGACTTTTTTTCTTATTTGTTATTTATTTATTTTATTTATTTATTTATTTTTTTTTTTTCAAACACTAAGATAGTTGTCAGTCATCACTTGACTACGAATTTGCAATTGAAAAACTATTTAAAGAAAATAAACAAGAGTAATTTTTGTGTCAACTTGCAATGTTTTCTTGAATGTCATCAATTTAGTCTCACTCTCTCTCTTGCTATTGACAACCATGGTGTTTTGTCAGGTATATTTCCCTACTTCAGCCACAGCACTGAGATGATGCGGTGTTGACCCACCAGCCTTGGTGCTCCTTGTCTCCTGCACCAAACCTCTTTACTGTACTGAGTTTGGGCTCACAACCCTATCAGTATGACTTTTTTTTTTACAAGTATTGACAAAAATTTTTGTATGTTCTATCTGAAATTAGGCAACAATTCACAAAAAAATCTAAATTATGTCCTTTTTAAGAATCTCAGCTAGTCCTTATTCAAAATGCTCTGTCATGTACAACAAAGACAAGAGTCTCACGAGAACATAAGAGAATGCAGACTCCTGAGGTGATGGCTGCAGACAAGGCCTCAGTTGCTGGTGGTGAAGTGTGTGTGTTTGTGTGTGTGTGTGAGCATGCTCCATCCTCTGCCCCCAGGAGAACCACTCCCGCAGAATGGTGACAGAGAAGCTGCTGCAGTACGCCTTCCCGGCCTCCCATAAATTGCCCTTCTTTGCCTTTGGGTACAACGAGCAGTATCAAGAAAGGGGCTGGAGTGTGTATGAGCCCATCGCTGAGCTCAAGAGACAGGTGAGCATCTGGCTGCTGACTGGAAGGATTTACTATTACTTTTGTTTATGACTTCAGTCTTTATTTCATGACATGGTGCCAGTACAAAGATTATATTGGTGTTGAGGCTTTTCTTAAATTCCATCAGCTTTTATTAGGACCATTTTCAAATGATTAGTGAGGTCCTCATGATGTTCTTTTTTCCCAATCAGTGATGCAAAATCACATTAAATTATCATTAGAATTCATAAAATACCTCACAAGACCAGTTTTTCTTCAAACAAAAAATATAATTTTATCCATGATTTTGTAGTACAGTAGCCACTAGCTTGATTTTTCACTTTAACATCCCTCTTTTGAAGTGAGCCAAGCAAGAAGTCATGTAGCCTCACCAGTTACACTTGGAAAACTAAGCATTCTTTAGTAGTGAGTGTGTGCCATCTGTACTGCTCGCCACCTGAGCCCCGTCTCCCCACAGGGCCTGCCCACTGAGTCTTGGCGCATTACCCGCATCAACGAGCAGTATGAGCTGTGTGAAACCTACCCAGCAGTGTGGGCCGTGCCTGCCGCTGCCTCCGACAACGACCTCCGCAATGTGGCCGCCTTTCGGAGCCGAGGCCGCATCCCGGTAAGGAGACACGAGAGGCAATACTGTGTGGTGTGAAGAAACAGAGATTAGCAACCCAGTGGTATGTGTGTCATGTGCTGCTTGTTGCATCCAGGCAGGAGTCTACAAACAACACAACAAATGTCAGTGCCTGGCAGGAAGTGGGTGGTGGGGAGGTGAGGAGTGGTAACCTGTGTGTCACTTAGCTTTGTCATGAGAGGATACATACACACAACACACAAACACACACACACACACACACACCTGCAACTGGAGCCCAGTGTGCATTGCTTGTGTCTACATTTGTTATACAACAACTGCACCAATTTAGAAGATTAATTCATGGCAGTTACTGTATTTACACTTCCCATTGTCAGTAATGTGATGTGAGTATGCTGGGCCATCAAGTAAAAGTGGTAATAACATTTTGATGGCAGGAAACAAATACATGTCACTAGATTGCCAGGAAACACATGAGTCCATAATTAGACCTGCCTGGACAGGCCTTTTTGTATCGGTGTGCTACTCAGTACTGCTGCAGTGTGCTGTAGTGTGTAGACAGTGTTGTGTGTGTTGTGTGTGTACTGCACCACACAGCAGGACTCAGTGTGGGGCTCATTGCTGTGTGGCTGGACAGGTGCTGAGCTGGATCCACCCAGAGAGTCAGGCCACCATCACGCGCTGCGCTCAGCCGTTAGTGGGTGTCAGTGGCAAGCGCAGCAGGGACGACGAGGCGTACATCCAGCACATCATGGACGCCAATGCACAAAGCCACAAGATATTTATCATGGATGCCCGGCCCAGGTGTGTGTGTGTGTGTGTGTGTGTGTGTGTGTGTGTGTGTGAACATGCATGAGTATTTATTTATTTTGGTGAGTTGCAGTTTACAGTAGACATGCAATAATGTGCTCTTGTTTCCATCTTTTCATTACTGCATTCCTACTTCTCATCTCATCTCTTCACCCCATCTCGTCTTGTAGTATACTCTAAGTATCAGTGTGTGTAGTAGGTGGAAAGGTGTACCTTTTATGTCAGTCATCCACTTGTCTCCCCTTGTTCAATGTTGTCATGTCCTCTGGAGTGTCACGTTCTAATAGCTTGTGTTCTGCTGCAGTGTGAACGCCGTGGCCAACAAGGCAAAGGGCGGTGGCTACGAGAGTGAGGACGCCTACCAGAACGCTGAGGTGCAGTTCCTTGACATTCACAACATCCATGTCATGAGGGAGAGTCTTCGCAAGCTGCAGGGTGAGGCAGAGCGCAGTGGTGCAAGTGAAGGGAAGAGGTGACTGGAGGGTGCAGGGAGACAGATATGGTTCAGAGCACAACAGAGAGTGTGGGAGGTGGTGATTGGTGCTTGGAGGATGAGATACTAGTAGCATCATGGAGAGAGCTGGTGTATGACTTATGAAAGACAGTGAATGAATCGGAAGGTTCAAAGGAGACTGGAGAGTGTGAGGGACAGTGTGTAGAGGATGGAGAGTAAGGAAAATAATGTTGTGATGGAGGTGGTGTGTGGATGATGCCTTGATGCCATTGCACATACTTGGACATGGGCCTTATTCCTAAACACCTCTGCCCATACCTCCTCTCTTTTACATGATTGTTTAAGTTTATTTTGTTATTTATTTATTTATTTATTTATTTATTTTTTTTATTTATTTTTTTTTTTTTTTCCTGGTGACAGAAGAACAAGATTTCTGCATTATTAAAATTGAGTACCTAGCTAATCACTGCAGTACTTTTTTAACAGTTGTGTTCATACCAGATGCAATGTTACGCCTGTAGTGTCCATGATTGTCACTTGTATCTTGCCTGTCACCAGTCCAGCAATTTTTTCAAAAAGCTCAGCTGACTCATGCACGTCAGTGTTAGCAACAAGGGCACACCATCCTCCTTCGTCACTGCACTGCAAGGTGCCTAGCATTGCATATTGTCACTCACAATGTGAGTTGCAAGTATCTTCAGTGTTGGTGTGCAGCATTTCCTATCAGGCATAGTAGCATCACACTCACCTCAAGATGCTTTGACTTACTATCATTTGAGTTATTCTAGACATCCTTAATACTCAGTAAAATTAAGCCTACACCCAATAGAAAAAAGAATATATATATATATATATATATATATATATATATATATATATATATATATATATATATATATATATATATATATATATATATATATATATATATATATATATATATATATATATATATATATATATATATATATATATATATATATATACAGTAAGGTCCCGAGTTACGTCAGAGTTACGTTCCTGAAACATGACGTAAGTCGATTTTGTACGTAACTTGAGTTTTTGTACTTTCAAAGCATATTATCGAGTTTTCAACCAATATTTTTTTATGGTTATTCAGGTAAGTAAAGGTTATATTGTTATATTGGTATATTATTTACAACTATGTAGGAATATATTGATTAGGGCCGCGAACGCAAAGGACTGCAGGTTGCCGAGAGGGGCGGCCTGAGGCCGCCAGGAGGGTGGGCAGGTCGAATGTTGTGACACCCAGGGCGGACAGCTGGGAGCTTTGTGGAGTGCTGTAGGAGTAGAAGCGTTATATAAGTAAAAGGTTATATTGTTATATTATTTACAAGTATGTAGGAATATGAAACACAAGCTTGTTTTTGTTGTTGATTAGGGCCACGAACACGAAGGACTGCATGTTGCCAGAGGGGTGGACGCCTGAGGCCGCCAGGAGGGTAGGCAGGTCGAATGTTGTGACGTCCAGGGTGGACAGCTGGGAGCGTAGTGCAGTGCGGTGGGAGTAGAAGCGTGGGCAGCGGAGCAGGAAATGCAATAGGAAAGGGCAATAGGGATCAGCAGACAGGCGCAGATGGTGCAAGTGACCTGCAAGTGTCGTGTGGCCCAGACGAAGGCTCCGGAGTTGTTATTGTTGTGATAGGTGCGTGAGCCCTCAAGGTCGTCAACCTCCCCGTTGTCATGGTAACGGGCTTCCCATTTTCTTCTTCACTCCCTTACACACAGCTGCTGCCTCCCTTCTCATGTCTTTTAATTATGTCCACTTTTTCTTGTAGCGTAATGGTTTTCCTTTTCTTAGCATCACTGCTATCACTCAGGAGTTTTCTTTTTGGTGCCATTGAGCAAGATACTAAGATAGTCAGCAAACGCAGATGTAGGAACACTCTTGCCAGGGGCGACGGTGTGGTGGAACTAAGGTACGTAGAGTTATTGTATTCAAGCATGAGGTGGGCGGTGTGGCGGATAACCACTAGTGACGCCTGGCGGCCAACAATAACAATAAACCCCGTGCTTTACGATTTATAAATTTTCAATTTTTTAAATCTTAAATTGCCTTATAGTGGACTGACGTAAGTGCGAATTTGACGTAACTCGAGACCGACGTAACCAAGGACCTTACTGTATATATATATATATATATATATATATATATATATATATATATATATATATATATATATATATATATATATATATATATATATATATATATATATATATATATATATATATATATATATATATATACTACATACTACTGCTTAACGAACAGGATAGGGGTGTCAAAGCTGTTCGAGCGAAAATTCGTTAAGCGGACGTAATTTTCCCGTAGGAAGTAATGGAAATAGGGGGGGATGTGTTCTGGGCTGGTCCCCAATATACCACAAGGGTTAAAAAAAAAAAATTAAATAAATAAAAAAAATATATATATATATATATATATATATATATATATATATATATATATATATATATATATATATGTATATATGTACGTTTGGCAGCATATTGGGCCACCGGTGTACCACTACTTTATGATGTCGTACGAGTCATTGGAAGTTAGAGGAGCTACGTACAAATTCTCTCACATTCTCGCATTTATGTTCACAAAACAACATTTCTATTAGCTTTTTACAAATCTTGCCACCTCCAGAGGTGGTGGTCCCAGCAACCTCAGAGCAACCTGAAAGCAACCTTGTCACCGTCCCTCCAAGCGTTCATGGATGTCATTTCGCTGCAAGAGGTTGATCTGACGTTGTTAAGAATCTTGGATCCAGCTCCAGGAGCCAGTCATTTACAACGAAACTACCGCGTTCAGTCCCTCACCCGGCAAATTCAAACCCAGAAAATTCGCTAAAACGGATGTGGTTGTACGTTATGCGGATTTTTGGTCTAACTTTATGTAGTACGTTAAACCGGAAATTTGTTAAACGAACGTTCGTTAAGCAGAGTATTACTGTATATATATATATATATATATATATATATATATATATATATATATATATATATATATATATATATATATATATATATATATATATATATATATATATATATATATATATATATATATATATATATATATATATATATATATATATATATATATATATATATATATATATATATATATATATATATATATATATATACACACAGTAAGTCCTCGTTATACGGTACATATGCATTCCTGAAAACCTTACCGCAAATTGAAATTACCGTATAAAGAACCCATTATAACATGTAATAATAAGGAATGCGTTACAGCACGTCAAAAATCATCCCTACAGAAATGAAAATACATGAAAATAGCCATAAGAAAGATGTAACGTATTGCGCAAACGAAATAAACAGAAAATGTTTTAATTTACCTTTCATTCGCCATGTATTCTATCAGATGATATCCCTCCTGAGGCAAAGGGACAGTAGGGATTTCAGCCCTTACTTATTTTCCTCTGAGTGGGCAGACGAGGATAAGACATCGTCGTCTGCACTGTCGGAAGCAGATGTGGAAGGGCCAGCTGTATGTAGCAGGGTCAGCATGTTTCACTGGTTTGAAGAAAGAGGATATGGAGGAAGGGCTAGCTGTAGAACCATCGGCAGCGGATGTGGAAGGGCCAGCTGTAGCAGTGTCGGCAGGTGTAACAGGGACAGCATGTCTGACTGGCTTGAAGAACGAGTAGATGGAGGGCTGTTTTTTTTTTTTTTTTTTTTTTTTTTTTTCATCATAGATTTCTTGATTAGTCTTGACACTTTTCTGTACGTCATGAGCCGCTTTGCTACTCCTGGCAGGATTTGGGTTACGTTCCTTCAGGATTTCCAGATCTTTTTTGATACTACCGAGACATTCTCTAAGAGTTTTGATGTCCAGGCCACGCACAGGTTCTTCTTCCTTGTTGTGGGAGGGCGGTGGGGTGGTGGAAGATTGATTATGGAGGTGTGATCAGAATATACTCAGAGAAATTGCTCGAATCGAGTTCTCGTTGCAAATATATATATATATATATATATATATATATATATATATATATATATATATATATATATATATATATATATATATATATATATATATCTGAACCTCTTAACCAACTCGCACCCGCAATCCTCACAATTTCTAATTTATTTTAAGGGAACAACTCTTGGGACCCAACACAGACAGGTAATCACAGAAGCAAAACACAGTTTCTACACTTTTCACTTTATTAGTTAGATTATAACAACACCATACATGCCATGCGGTCACATACACACGCACACACAGGCACACACTAAATATTCATAGAATAACTAAGAAAAGACTTACCACCACTCTGGGGTACAATACTCTGACATGCGTGAGCTCGTGAACACCAAACACTACCTTGTACAAAGGCAGCGACCACCCACGTGGACTCCAGGGCCTCCGGGATCACTCCACCATGTGGGGACAAAGGGCACGAACGCACAACACAAATGTTTCTAGAAATAGTTCATCTCAGCTCTTCACAGCTGGGTAACCACCTGTAAAGCACTAATCTGTCCTTGCACAACAGCCTAGAATAAATGATGTAGCTCGTGGCTCCCAACACTGCCTTAACACACACAAAAGCCTGAAAGAGCCTCCAGCAGCACGTGTGAACACAGAGTTAAAATAATCCATCTTTATCTGGGAGATCGGTATTTCCTCCGCTTTTGCACAACGCTCGGCAAATCGTATCGATCTTAAGAGGCTGTTTTCCCTCTGATAAGATGATAGAATCGTAGCTGCGTGCAATATACGGAGGAAAAATACCGACCTCATGAGCAACGCACCCACCTGACACCGAGTCACGCCCTAGACTGCCTGCGTGACCTACTGCAGGTCACACGGCCTGGCTTGACCCCATTTGCTAATTTAACAATAGCTTTTCCTCTAATTCTCCTCATTCCTCTTTCTAACACCTTCCCAACTCTACACAGACATGTCTACACACCGAAGGCCCCCACAAATATGCGCAACTCGATGGTGTACATAAGAAAGAAACAATAATCATTGGGGAAATTTAAATATTGCACTGAGGTTGAGGTTGGCAACCCTTGCGCCGCCATCCAGCATCCTTGCCAGACTCAGAGTTGCCAATTAGCAATCCGCTGTTTCTCATTATTACAGCTCAATGATCACTCTAGCCATCTCCTCAGTATTATCATATTGTAGCCAATATGTAATTACACATCTCAGTACTATCAGCTGGGAGAATAACTCGTTCTGCCTCAAGAACTAGCTTCTCCAAGCAATTTGTATTCCTCCACCTCGAAGACAGGCGAACATAGCCTTGTGCGGGCATCGTCTGCTGGCTCCTTTGTGAGAATTTAATCGCTGGCATGGGCTTACCATGACACTTGTCTCCCTCTTTTTCTGCCTCCTGTGATGCCTTGTCTAGCTCTATAAATTCATCATTTGAGAGAGGTTCAGTATGGCTTTCCAAAAGATCTTGAACATCATCATCATCAACTTCATCGAAGCCAGCTCTATGGCACAGATTTACTGTCATTTCTGATCGCACTGATATCGTCTTCAGCAAAGTTTGGGAAGTCATGTGCATATTCTGGCCATACTTTATTCCACACCAAGTTCATGGCAGATATCTTCACTTCGTCCCAAGATGACTTGATGTTATCTAAGGCATGCTTGATGTTATACGACTTCCACCATTCTCTGATAGTGGGCTTGCCAGGCCCATCCATGTCCTTTATCAGTTGCTGCATGGTTCGCCGCTGGTAGTAGGCTTTGTTTGCCATAATTATTATGAATATATTTGTGCTTACAATAGACCCTTTAATATTCCATTTATTCATCTAATTAGTAATGCATGTAAGTAATATGTAATGCAGTTAATAAAAAAAAAGGGGGGTAGAGGAAGAGATAACAGGCTCCAAGGCTGGTCAAGTTAAAGTCAGTACTGTGAGTGGCGGGGAGGTGTTGCGTGGATGACGAGTGTATACCGTATCTGTGAATTTTTCTTACCATATATTGAATCAAGGGTAGTAATTCCCAAATACCGTAACTGTGAATTTACCGGATAAAGAACTACCGTATAACAAAGACTTTATATATATATATATATATATATATATATATATATATATATATATATATATATATATATATATATATATATATATATATATATATATATATATATATGTATTTGATTGCTTCCTTTGCTGCAATTTTCATACTTGAGACCATAATATAAGTTGTACCTGGCCATCATATTAAAAGAAATAGCCACAGCAGTCAAAGGTTTAGAATAAGAAATAAACTGAGACATGACATTGAACTTCTTGAGTTCACAATTATACAGGTGTGTAGCAAAGCTGAGGAGCAGACCATCATACCACAGCCCTCACTTTATCCCCACAGAGGTGTGTTACCCCCACATTGATAACTCACACTGGCTCAGCAATCTGGAGGCAACCCACTGGCTGGACCACATTCGCTGCGTGCTGAGTGGGGCGCTGCGCATTGCAGACAAGGTGGAGAGTCACAAGACCAGTGTGGTGGTGCACTGTTCTGATGGCTGGGACCGCACAGCACAGGTGAGGCACACAGCTAGCTGCTCTCACTGGTACCTTAGACAAGTGGACTGAACTGTTCAGCAAACAATGGAAACAGAAAATTAGAACCTGGATAAGGTGAATAAGCATCTTGTATTATCTTACTGAAATACTAGTCATGCAAACAGGCAATGTAACAAGCTTGACTCAGTCTCATGAAAAATACAAAGAGGCAAATACTACAATGTGGAGGTGAGTGCAAAGAAACCCACTACATTGATATTGAGTTAAGTGACTGTAGATGTGAACACAAGACAATACAAACTTGACTCAGAACATGAATACCACAACAGTTATTAACACACACACACACACACACACACACACACACACACACACACACACACACACACACACACACACACACACACACACACACACACACACACATTAGAGCAGTGGACCCATCCTCAGCCATCCCTGTGTGCCCCCAGCTGACGGCACTCTCCATGCTGATGCTGGATGGCTACTACCGCACCATCCCGGGCTTTGCCGTGCTGCTGGAGAAGGAGTGGCTCAGCTTTGGACACAAGTTTGCACAGGTGAGCTAAGTGTTGAAAGGTGGCTGTTGTGAGTGGTGGCACTGATGGCACAGACAGCACTATCTCAGGGATAGTGTTGACATTTCTGCAAAGATTGGTACTTTTCATTAGCAATATTTTAGTTCTGGTTTATAAAGACATGATAACATTGCACTTCTCAGTCTTTCCTCTTCAATTTCCTGCAAACCCAAACTGTGTAGGTGATGTGGTGTGTCTGGTGAAGTGATGAGGAGAAGTAACTTTCCGCCGTTCCTCATCCCATTTGAATGATTGTATGCTGTGTGGCAGCCTGGCCCGGGGTCCAGCTGGGGCACCCCCAAGCTTCCTTTATATGTTTCCCTAACCAGTATCCCTCAGTCACTCATTTACATGAATGTGCAGACACACTGAAGGAAACAGTATTGCTGTCACTTACAACACACAAACATTATAATCATTACTGCTGGGGCAATGTACAGTACATGTACATCGACTAGTGAAACCACTTTTGAGATTTGAGAAATTAACTTCTCTTCTAGTTGTATTTTCCTACTCCAAGGTGTAAGAGGAAGAGGAATGATCATTTTTCCTTGTAGTCACTACTGTGGTTCATAAAACACTGAAACTCAGAGGGAGACATCATTGTCAGGGAAGGATATTTGCAGGTTAAAAAGATTTTGCAGAAATTTGAAATTCAATAGATCCACTCCAGACACTGCCCACCCTTTGCACTGCATCCACTCCAGACACTGCCCACCCTTTACATTGCATCCACTCCAGACACTGCCCACTCTTTAGGAATTAATGGTAATGGTACTATGTAATTCTGTTGTTGTTGTAACAATAAACTTTTGGAAAGGTTATTGTTGTTGTGCTTCAAGCAGAGTTTTGCTAAAGGTATCTTCCTACACAAGAGTTAGCACAAAATGATGATATATCATGGTATTATCTAAAATACTAACATATTATTGCATGATAAAGTGTGTTTAAAGTTGTGTTTGATATAAAAGAATTAAGATTTTTTTCTTTAACTTTTTTTTTATTCTTCTTTTATCCCTTGAGGAATTTACCAGACAAAGCCTGATGACCTCATTGAAAGTGAAGTGACTTGACCCACCAGCCCTTGGTGGTTGTTGGTGGTTGTACCACTCACGCCTCTCCTTTCCCTCAGAGAGTGGGCCATGGGGACGACCGCCACCAGGATGCAGACCGCTCGCCCGTCTTCCTTCAGTTCGTGGATTGTGTGTGGCAGATCCTGAAGCAGTTCCCGCATGCCTTCCAGTTCACTGAGGACATGTTGATCACCATTCTGGACCACCTCTACTCTTGCCTCTTTGGAACGTTCCTCTACAACAGGTGAGGCAGGAAGGCTTGCACTGTCAGGCCCAGGACTAACCTTATATTAACAATCTCGTCTGAATTGTATGTAGAATTACTCTAGTGATACACTTGGGAGGAATGTGTGCATATAGACTAACTCTGAGTGTACCAGATCATTGTAACTCTTAACTATGAGTATGTAGTCAGTTATCAGTCTGTGATGCCATTAGCAACCATCAGATGGCAACTCTAGGGTGGCAGTGTGCCTGTGTCATCATGTCATTCCTCTCAGCGAACGTGAAAGAATCGAGAAGGAGGTGAAGACCAAGACCGTCTCCCTGTGGTCTCTCATTCTAAGCAACAAGGCAGACTTTGAGAACCCCCTGTACAGCGCCAACACCAAACACCACGTGCTGTTCCCACGCACCTCCATGCGGCACCTCTGTCTGTGGGACAAGTACTACTGTCGCTGGAATCCATCCATGAGGCAGCAGGTCAGGATTACTCAGCTTTTTGAAAAATAAAATACTCACTTATCCAAGGCAAATATGTGTTCTACTGTCTTTTAGAAAACAAATAGGAGTTTACTCACTTGTGTGTGTGTGTGTGTGTGTGTATGTGTGTGTCTTAGAGATCAATTGATATGTTTTTTTCATATATATATATATATATATATATATATATATATATATATATATATATATATATATATATATATATATATATATATATATATATATATATATATATATATATATATATATATATATATATATATATATATATATATATATATATATATATATATATATATATATATATATATATATATATATATATATATATATATATATATATATATTGCTCGCTATCAACAGATGGCAACACTGCTGCTGTCCTCCAAACTTTAACCCACACCACAACTTTCTCCTCCTATATTCCTTGTTCTCCACCGTCTGTGTAAGCACTGTACATGCACAGCTTTCACTGCTGATTGGCTGTTACCGTGGCTTTGCTTGTAACTGATCAGATGGTGCTGTGGATGGGACAATGCCAGAAATAGTAGTGGCAGCAGACAGAGAGGCGCAGCTGCATCAGAGCCAAAATAACCCAGTTTTAAATTGATCTCTTATCGGCCGTCAAATTTAAAAAATATGCCAATGCCGATATGTGTCAAAATGCTTAATATCGGTACTGATAATCGGTCGATGCCTAGTGTGTGTGTGTGTGTGTGTGTGTGTGTGTGTGTGTGTGTGTGTGTGATAATGTTCTGTGTCACACTACATAAATGCTTACCATGTCACTACAGAACTTGCAGAGTTTTGGAGCACTCACATAACTTTGCTTGATGAAACATGATTGACAATCTATTTTCAATAATGACTAGTGTGTGGTGCTTCATGGCAACATGATGGTGTGGTCCTGGAGTGGCTGTCTATCAGGGATGTCATGAGAAGAGTGCTGCATTATGATGGAGTGTGTGGTGAATGCAGTGACTAGGGCTGCGTGCTTGTGCCAGTGAATTGAAAGACAAAATCATTTCAATTTAAATAGATCCAAAACTAGAATGTAATCTGAAAATATTTAGTTGAAATTGTACACAGACATGATAATGTGAAGCCATGGATCTTTGCCCTCAGCATCTCACAGCATTTCCTCTCACAGGAGCCAGTGCACATCCGTTACAAAGAGCTGCTGCACGTCAAGGAGCAGCTTGAAAAACATGTGGACGAGCTTCGGAAAGAGCTGGCAGCAAGGCAGACACATGACTCACCACGCGTTGCCTCAGCCATTGTGTGAGGCGGCGCCACCCTTGCTGGAAACACTTACCCAAGCTCCATGCAGCAGGTGGGGAGGTGGGGAGGATGTGGGAGTATGGAGGGCCTAGTCTGCTGTATATGAGGCCTGAGTGCAACATGAGCCAGTCATGATTGTAGCCAGCAGTGGCCTGCAAGCTAGACTCGCCATGTGTGTGCAGCTGTGCTGTACTCAGTGCAGGTGTGCCCTTGTCTGTGTAATGAAGAGAATACTCTTACCTAAATAATGTGAATACGAGTCTTAGCTGTAGCCAAGGTGAAGAAAGCAGACTCATAACTGTACTATCCAAGCTTGCAAGAGAGTAATTTCACTTATTCCTAGACTATCCAAGTTTGTAAAACTTGTTAGAGATGTTCTCTATAATAGAACAGTGTGGCAGTAAATGTGGCTCTTGTCAAGTGCTGATTGTTGAGAGCATGTCATGCATGAGATGTAGATGTTCCTGTTAAAACTTTCATTGAGTTAACTGCCTCAAAAATTTATGTACAGTGCAAATTCTTTAACATTAAGTATTACATTTTACGTATCCTATTTTTTAGAATAAGGTGAGCCTGCAGGTGAAGGCTGACCTTTTGTTACAATGTGTGGGCCTTTTACTCCACATTCTCTCAGGTGAGAGTGGAGGCAACTGTGAGTTACTGGCTGCCTTAAGGTACAGGCTTACCGACTACTTTATATATTTTCATGCTGTCTGTAAGCATCTAATTACAGTTGATCTAGGAGCAGATTACAGCTTTGATCTTTATTCCTTACCCTGAATTTGAATGTGGGAAGATTCCACCACCACCACCATGTGGCAATGTTGATTTCACTACATTAGTCACTCATAGCCAAAATTACTTGATGTGTGTTGAACTGCAAATGTCAGAATGATGGAGTATTGTGTGTTAACGTTGAGGCAAAACTCTGCAGTCAACATACGTATGATACATTAATGCAGAGTACCACTTGTCTCATTCTAAATGTCTGAATACTTTGGTGGATGAACATTTTGCCGGAGTGTGCATCACAGCTCAGCCAAGAGAGGAACACAGACAAAAAATAAAACAGGCAGATTATTGAGGCACTCCAGCACTGCCCAGACACAGCCAACTATAGATTAAAAGTAATTTTTCATTATACTTGTTACAAAACTTTTTTTTTTTTTTTTTTTTTTTTGGCTTATGTATGTGTACTTGAAGAGTTCATATAGGAAGCACTATTCAGCTTGTACCCATTAGTGGTGCAGGCAATTTCATTTATAGTGGTACCCTTATCACCATCCAAGCACGTCTTTGGTGTAACCACCTAGAACATGGGTATCACGGTGACATGTAGTTAACTTTAAACCACTTGACAAATAAGGCTGTACGTGGTGGGATTCAAACCTGCACATGTATGTCTGCCTGATCCCACGCTCACCACCTTATCCACTACACTACTATGCAGTACTAGAAAAAACTGCAGTGTTGGAAATAAACAACATTAAAACAATATGATTTGATAACTATAATACATAATCATTGACAGAGAAGGTATTAAAATAATTGAGCTAATGAGGAAAATTGCATCTAATGGATGTGTTTTTCTGTATTTTTTATTGCTATGCCAAGAAAACAAATTTGTTTATTGTACAGCCCAAAACTAATAGTGACAATACTAGACACAGCCATGTATACCCATACACCTGCTTCTTTGAGCAAACTTGTAATCTAAGATAGGAGTAACTTCAATAAGGATTCTGCTGCATCAGAATTCTGTCATATATATATATATATATATATATATATATATATATATATATATATATATATATATATATATATATATATATATATATATATATATATATATATATATATATATATATATATATATATATATATATATATATATATATACAGTGGAGACTCAATACTGAAACTTAATTCATTCCAAGTGGCTGTTCAAGTATCAAAAAGTTTGCCTATTGATACCTGTAAATCAGGTAATTCATTTTAACCTTAGTAAAACCTTAAGTTTACAAAAATTTTAATGTATTTTTTTATTTTAATTTGTAGGTACTTAATGTAAGTAAAGTCTGGTGATGGATAACAGAAGAGGAGGGGAGAAGGGTGGGGAGGAGGAGGAATGCTGTTCTTTGGAGGACAAGTCACTATCCATATAAGAGGCCTGGTAACTTGGTATGAGTCTTGTGAACCCTCTACTGGAGGGCGCTTGCACCCTCACTAGATTCCTTATTTTCACCACTAATAAGCCTCATTGGTGCCATTGTAAGTTTCTAAATGAAAGACTACAGACAATACAAAACAATGTTGTTGTTCTCTTGACTGCGGCGTGGCGGCAGGACTAGGGATGTGCATTGGTGCATGGTTTACCAAAATACCGTTATTTTGATTTTGGCAATATCGGTATTACCATTATTAGAACAAGACAACAATGTGTGCACCCATTTGAGTACCAGATCAAAAACTTTTTTTTGTGTTCGAATAATGAGAAGTTTGACTTTTAAGACATTCGAGTATTGAATTGTCACTGTATATATACAGGCAAACCCCCCTTAACAGCATTCACACAACAAAATTTCACTACAACGAACGTTTCCTTTTACTACCATTTGTTCATTTAACGAACACCAAACTTGCTTTAACAAAATTTTATCCAGGTAATTTTTTCCAAGTTTGAAAGCTCTGCCGTATCACGCAAGCCGACAGGCTTTTGAATATACCAGCGTCTCTCATGGACAAAACGCGCACCACTCACTCCCCCTAGTTCAAAATAAAAACAGAGTCAGTAGCAGCTCGTCTTCCCTTGCTCAACATGCCACCAAAACGCCCTGCAATGTTGCTTAGCGTTGCTATGAAGACCAGGAAGTCTCTTACTCTAAAAGTGAAGCTGGATATTATTCACAGACACGAGAGAGGCTAGAAAACTAATAGCATTGCTTGCCACCATGGCTTGACTCCATCTACTGTCTCTACTATTTTCAAGTTAGCAGACTCTATTAAGAATGCTGGTAGACCATATCTTCCTTGCAAGTTAAAAGAACCACCTGAACTTGTGATTCTGCAATGGATAAAATGGAAAGCCTTGTGGAAATGTGGTACGTACATAAGTTTTGTATGTGGTACAATGCTGCTCTCTTTGTTTACATTCCACAGGTTGCCAGCTAGCATGTTTCCTGCTCCACTCTCCTTCCCTTCATAAATTTACAATCATCAAGATTATAAAGTTACATACATACATTAGTGTACATTATAATGACTTAGTCTTAAATTAAACTGCTTAAATGTTTAACTTCATAATTTTTACTCTCATTAAACCTTTTACTATACTATGATGCACTCTCGCTTTGTTTACTCTCAATGGAAGTTTAAGTCAGGAGTTAAACTTGTTATAATTGGTTCGTTTAAAGAAAATTCGCTTAACAAATGGGTTTTTAGGAACGTAACCTGTTCGTTAAGGGGGTGTTGCCTGTATATATATATATATATATATATATATATATATATATATATATATATATATATATATATATATATATATATATGTAAAAGAGGGAGAGAGAGCTATAATCGGTTACTATCATAATAAGAGTTCTCAGCCTGTACATCAAAGTTTTCCAGGTAGTCGTGGATGAAGTAAAAGGTGGGTCTTTGTTCAGCTTCTTTATCCCAGCACTTTAAGATGAGTTCATACAGCTTGTCTGGGCAGTGGCAGGGCGGGGGCATGCGGTAGCCTTGCAACACTACTTCTATCACCTGCTGGTTGGAATAGCCTGTATTGGGGAGCAGAACATTGGGTTAGGCAACAGATAAGGCTATTGGTCCTATCTTTATGTACATTTGAGAAAACTCTAATCTTGAGTAATCATGAGTGATCAAAGTGCAAAATTGTGTGGATCTGTATTTTTTTTCTAGAGATCATAAATGATTATCAAAAATAAAAGAAGTGTATTGAAGCCATGTCATGCTATGAGGATTAACACTTTTCTTATGCTGTCAAAATAGTTCATCATCTTTCCTTTTCCTTCATACATTTATTACATTAGAATTTCTCCCAGTAGTACATGACAGCTTTCTCATACATTTTGCAACCTTATCTCAGCAAGCAACATTTGCTAGGCTGTAATGGACTCTACTGAAATTTTCTGAGGTGTTACTATTTCTAGTGACTTTTTTTTCAGTTCTAGTGGAAAAAGATGCCTGTTTATGAGAGAGAGAGAGAGAGAGACTCACCTGGGTATGGTACTGCACCATGGGTAATAATTTCCATAAGCATCACCCCAAAAGACCAGATATCTGACTTGCTGCTGTACTTTTGCAGCAGCAGTGCTTCCGGCGCCGTCCATTTGATGGGCAGCTTTCCCTCTGTGCCATGTGACAGCTTCATTAGTGCACACACACATACACACACAGATGTACACAGCTTTACAGTGTCAGACAGTAAACATAATGTACACATTGACTTACTGGATACTTTCTTGTCATAGATCGCATCCTCATACAGTTTGGAGAGACCAAAGTCTGCCACCTTGCACACGTAACACGGGCCCACCAAGATGTTCCTTGCTGCTAAGTCTCGGTGAATCAACATTCTCTTCTCGAGATACTTCATTGCAGCAGCTGTCTGCACAGTGGGGCAAAGAAACACAAGACTTGATTATGCCTGCACATAATTCATCTTAAAGATTGTGAGAAGAAAAGAAACACCCAAACTAGTGTGCACTTCATTTGTAGAAGCAACAAACACTTGAACTAATAACCACAATATAATAACGTTATCTGTTAATTGTTTACAAAGTGAAGTCCAACAAACCATCTGTAATTCAAACTAACAGCACCACAAACACATTATAAAATCGAGAAGGAAAGCAGTCACACTACATTGTTACATTTTGTGAATACTAAGAATTCTTGGGTTCCAGCCAAATAAAGAAAACACAGATTCCTCGTCATACAAAGATTTTTGTTTCCTATTTTGGTGCTGTTAAAATTTTAAATTTGAAAATATAAATAATTAGACGAAATTTTTATTAAATATTATTACTTGCATCATGTTTTCATATCAAGTCTTATATCAAGCAACAAAACAATTCTAGGCTTACAAATAAAAAATAAATAAATAAATAAAAATCATAGAATGTCGAAAGTGTTATTTCAACGAAAAGCAAAAAAAGAAAAAAAAATGGTTAGATACGATCTTATTACGGATTATACCTTGATTTACATTCTTATCAATAAATAAAAAAAAGATACAAACTCCAATAATAAACGAGAAAAATCGTGATTGTCATAATGGCACATACAGTTATCACAGCTAGATAATGACTTGTATGCTATACTGAAAGTAGGCAGAATGACAAAGAGGACGAGATAGACTACCTTCAGGTATATGTGTCCTAGATACTCTTTGTAAAGACGAAGCAGTTTTTTTGCTCTTTTCTCATCACCTTCATTTTCCCTCCATTCCCTCCCCACTCCTCCACCTACCCCAAAGCAGTCAAGCCTTAAAACACCTGCAAAACACTCGAAAAACGCTCTAAATTACTTGGCTGCAAGATGAAGGGGTGGGATTTGACTGGTCGGGACACCAAAGATACCGGCAGGTTCACACGTGCTAATTGAATTTGCGACTGAAATTGCAAGTCGCTAGAAGTATCGACTGAGCCCTTCTAGGTGGAACACGTCACACATAGCGACTGGTAAGTATCGACTAGTTGGCGCCTCGGCGGGAAGTGAATGTAAACAAACAGCTCCCCGCCAAGATGTCTCCCTTCAGTGACGATGCTGAAGCAGTGGTTGCTCTTCTTTTGGCGTACAGAAGAGTTAACAGAAAAAAAAATTCCTGAGGATACGTCCCTGGCAATCAAATCAAATAATTACAAGTCTTCAATCCTCACCTCCAACAACACCTTGCATTGAGGGAAACAGTTCTTGGAGAATGGCAGCTATTTCGTCCAACGACGATTTGCTCTTTTTTTTTTTTTTTCTATATAATTCATTTCTGGGATCCCAGATGTGTTCCTTTTCCCTCACCAACTCTTAACATCTTCTCTACACCTGGATACCACATTTTCAAAGCTTACTGCGTGACATCACAACGTAAATAAAGTCGCAAATCGAATGAACAAGACAACTTTGTGGTCTTGTTTTGTGACCGGTTTTTCCATTCGCTAGGCACCATTATTCAGTCGGAAACTTTACCGACTTGCAATTTAAATCGCAAATTGGCGCGTGTGGACCCGCTTTTAGTGTAATTCACCACCATGATCGCCTGCTGGTCACACAGCCAGCCTTCCCTATTACGAAGCGACTTCAGAGCTCATAGACCGGTCTTCGGGTAGGAATGAGACCACAACACACACTCCACACACCGGGAAAGCGAGGCCACAACTCCTCGAGTTACATCCCGTTCCTATTTACTGCTAGGTGAACAGGGGCTACACATTAAGAGAATGATGTTGTAGCTCTAGAGAGAGAGAAAATTTTTTTGGTGCTGTAACTTCACCACATCACCAATGCAAAAATAAATAAAT
Source organism: Portunus trituberculatus (assembly GCF_017591435.1). Classification (NCBI taxonomy): domain Eukaryota; kingdom Metazoa; phylum Arthropoda; class Malacostraca; order Decapoda; family Portunidae; genus Portunus; species Portunus trituberculatus. The sequence goes on from NC_059285.1 coordinate 12,479,115, forward strand.
AAATTAATAAATAAGATGAAATAAAATGTTCTGATGTGTTTACGTTAATATTCTTCACTCATTTTCCTCTTCTTTATCCTTCTCCTCCATCACTCCTGTTTATTTTTTTAACTAAAGTAATCTAGAACGAAACAGACCAAAACAGCTGCCACCCGGTAAACCCTTAACTTCCTCGTCCCCCCCCCCCATCTCTCCCGCCATTTCAGCCTATAGAAATATGACATTTTTTCAAACACTTATTGATGGAAGCTGAAATTTCGGACATTTGAAGAATTCTAAAAAATCCCCCGGGACGCAGATACATGAATTCTGGATATGTCCGAGAAAATCCATACATATGGACTATAAACGGAGTGAGCACGTGTGGTGCACAGTGTTGCCATTCTAGCTTTTTTCTCGCTAGATCTAGCGATTTTTTACTGTGATCTGGCTATCAAATTTTTCATCTAGCGGCTAGCGGGAAATCTGGCGGGTGTAGAACGTCATCTGACGATTTTCTAGCGATTTTTCCTTAGAGACGATGAAACTTCGGGCTTTGTGGCATTTTACAAAAGAACACATTTTAGTTATGAAAACAGGCATGTTTCATCTTGGTGTGAAATTAGTCAAATACTCGTAAATGGTATGGATAGTCTCCCGTTGGTACCAACTTGCTCAAAATTTACACACAAATACCGTCTCTGTACGGATACTTGACGGGAATCAGACGCGTCTCGCCGCCACGCGCCAGGATTCGGTCCACAGACCATGATCAGTCAGTCACCAGTCTTTGTTTCACCACAGAGGACAGCATGTACACCAGTATTAGCTCTGGTAATTATTTTTGCTGTGAATGTTTCTTCCTTACTCGATGCATCTGAATTGCTATATTTTTAATAGGTATGTACTAGTATAAATGTTTCTATTGACGTAAGTGAAACTAATTCTCTCTCTCTCTCTCTCTCTCTCTCTCTCTCTCTCTCTCTCTCTCTCTCTCAATGCGTGTGTATTTTCTAGATTGGCCTGAAATCTAGCGATTTGAGGGCCTGATCTAGCGTGTTTTGTGGTTGAATCTGGCGGGATATGAAATTATTCGATGGCAACACTGGTGGTGCAAGGTTAGACTGACCTGTGTAGCAATGTACAGCTGCAGCTGCAGGCTCATCTCTTCCTTTCTCAGCAAGTCCAGCAAGGCTCCGTGGGGCATGAACTCCGTGACGATGAGCAGCGGCTCCTCCTTGGTGCACACTGCGTACAGTGCTAGGATGTTTGGGTGGCGCAGACCTTTCATCACCTTGGCTTCCTCCAGGAAGTCTGCTGCTTTCATCCTGCCATCTCTCATTGTCTTGATGGCTACGTCAACATTGCCGTTCCACTTCCCTGTTGACACACACACACACACACACACACACACACACACACACACACACACACACACACACACACATTTTAGTTATGAAAACAGGCATGTTTCATCTTAGTTTCCCGCAAAGATGTGTTGAGACTTGGAACAGTTTGAGTGAGGAAGTGGTATCAGCAAAGAGTGTACATAGTTTTAAAGAAAAATTGGATAAGTGTAGATATGGAGACGGGACCACACGAGCATAAAGCTCAGACCCTGTAAAACTACAACTAGGTAAATACAACTAGGTAAATACACACACACACACACACACACACACACACACACACACACACATTATGATATAAGTCTAGCCAAATTGCTGTAAAAATATATTTGCAATAGTCCAAATGTGAAATGCTGAGCCCCATAAATTGAGAGCAGAAGTGCTTTCGTCTCTCCATCAGGGGCCAAGGCCGCCAAGAGACTAATGACTGAATGTGAAAGTTGTGTGCCTTGTCTTGACTACCTATATAGCTCTCTTTTAGGGGTTAGATTTGGTAGAAAAAAGAAAATATACAACTAAATATTTCAGCAAAAGTCACGATCTCACACCCACCAAGCCACACTTCGCCAAAGGAGCCATTGCCAATCTTCATAACAAAATCCAACTCTTCCCTGGGCATCTCCCACCGGTCCTTATTCTCCATGGATATGTCCTGCATGGTGGGCGCGGGCCGTACGCACGGATGTTTGGCCATGGAAGGGGACAGTCCAACTTCTGATTCCATGATGAAGAAATCAACTAGATCGTTGAGTGTAAGGAAGTACCGATCCATAAATACAAAGTAATCACCACTCTTGGGAATGCTGAAGTGTTTGATGCGAACAGTGGTGCCATCTTTGTCGAAAGTCTATTCGGAGAAAGGGTACATGATAGTGAAAGAAAGGAAAGCATGCGATGTGTTCCCAACAAAAGAAGAGTAGGAAGCACTGTGAAGGATGAAAAGTGATAATTGTAGACATTGTTTTGCAATGATTGAAAGTGATAAGAAAATTCATAAAAAAAAGACATCATACCCAAGAACTTGATTTGGTTCTATATCCAGCACACCACGCATCTCATCTATTTTGTTACTTTAGTATTCCTGTATTTCCCTCAAAACTGTGTTTACAAAAACCCCAAGAGGGGCCTACCTCACCTTAATACTCAAGCAGTATGTATCGTGTTTGGAAGAGTTGCGTATGAGGAAGGCGCCAGGCAAATTAAACTGACTCATGAGGATTTGTTCAGCTTCCACGCGTGGAATGTCACCATAGTACCATCTGAGAGAGAGAGAGAGAGAGTGTGTTACAAGGAAGCTTTAAATGAAGACTAACCAGCTTTATGGCTGGATGTAATATGTAGACAGAGGAAGTGGTAGACAACTACCGAAACGATAATTTACTCCCAACGAGGTCTAATAGCACTAGTTCAGGGGGTGCTGTGAACTTTCCATTAAAACTAGTTGTGATCTCGCTGAACGTTTCCCTTTGTGTCTCACAATTCAAGGGGGCAGTCATAGCCTGCCCCCTAATGACAACTCTCCTTCTTTACACAAAACGACATGCACTTACCACACACACACACACACACACACACACACACACACACTTCACTTTAAATGCAAAATTCTGGGGAGGGGACCAAAAATGTCCCCAGGTCGGACTGCTCTCTCGGTGGCGACCAAAAATATCTTGACACCTCCCTGATTTTTTTTTTTCACTAACTTCTGCAACATTTGCGGTCTTAGATCTAATTTTCAATCTGTAGAGCACCACCTCTCTTCTACTAAACCTCATCTTCTTTTCCTCACCGAAACACAGCTTGGTTGGATGTTGCGTCTGTGTGCACAATGACTTAATTTGCTCTTGTGCCCACGCCCTTGAATCTTTCGAGTTTTCCATCATCTGGCTTTGACTCAATAGTCTCTCTCTAGCTAAATTTTTCTGTGCTGTCTATCTCTCCCCTAACTCCTCTGACTATAGTAAATTATTTGACTATTTAACTTCCAAAGTGGAGCACATTCTGCCCCCTCTACCTTTTCGTGGGAGATCTCCATCCTTGGAGATTTCAGTACTCACCATCAGCTTTGGCTTTCCTATCCCTTCACTGACCATCCTGGTGAACCAGCCTTCAACTTTGCTCTACTCCATGACTTAGAGCAACTGGTGAAATACTCTACTTCTATTCCTGACTGTCTTGGAGATGAGGCCAACATTCTTGATCTTTTCCTCACTTCTAATCCTCCTGCTTATGTTGTTACCCTTTCATCCCCGTTGGGCTCTTCCGATCACAATCTCATTTCTGTATCTTGTCCTAATTCTCCAATTCCTCCTCAGGATCCCCCAAGACAGAGGTGCCTCTGGCATTTTGCCTCTGTTAGTTGGGGGGGACCTGAGGAGGTATTATGCTGATTTTCCCTGGAATGATTACTGCTTCCGTGTCAGAGACCCATCTCTTTGTGCTGAACGCATAACAGAAGTGATAGTGTCTGGCATGGAGGCGTACATTCCTCATTCTATATCTCAACCTAAACCTTCTAAAACTTGTTTAACACAGTGTGTTTTCGTGCTATACATGATAGAGAGGTTGCCCACAAAGGGTACTTGAGCCCTCCATCTCCTGAATCTCATGCACTTTATATATCTGCTCAGAATCATATCAAGTCTGTTCTTCAACTTACCAAACACTCTTTCATATATATAAAATGTCAAAATCTTTCAAACTCTAACTCCCCTTGTGACTTCTAGCATCTGGCCAAAAACATCTCCAATAATTCAATTTCTTCATCTTTTCCTCCTTTATTTCATCCTAATGGCACCGCTGCCATCTCTTCTGTCTCTTTCTGTCTCTAAAGCTGATCTCTTCTCTCAAACCTTTGCTAAAAACTCCACCTTGAATGATTCTGGGCTTGATCCTCCCTCTCTTCCTCCCTCTGACTATTTCATGCCTTCAATTAAATTTCTTGGTAATGATGTTTCCCATGCCCTCGCTGGCCTAAACCCTCGGAAGGCTTATGGACCTGATGAGATCCCTCCAATTGTTTCAAAAACTGTGCTTCATGCCTGTAACTTACCTGGCCAAACTCTTTCAGCTATGTCTATCGACTTCTACCTTTCCTTCTTGCTGGAAGTTTGCCTACATTCAGCCTGTTCCTAAAAAGGGTGACCGTTCTAATCCCTTAAACTACCGTCCTATAGCTTTAATCTCTTACTTGTCTAAAGTTTTTAATCTATCCTGAATAGGAAGATTCTCAAACATCTGTCACTTCACAATGTTCTCTCTGATCCCCAGTATGGCTTCTGTCAAGGTCGCTCTACTGGTGATCTTCTGGCTTCCTTACTGAGTTTTGATCATCCTCTTTTAGAGATTTTTGTGAAACTTTTGCTGTCACATTAGACAAATCAAAAGCTTTTGATAGAGTTTGGCACAAAGCATTAATTTCAAAACTGCCCTCTTACGGTTTCTATCCTTCTCTGGAACTTTACCTCAAGTATTCTCTCCGACCGTTCTATTGCAGCCGTGGTAGACGGTCACTGTTCTTCTCTTAAATCTATTAAAAGTGGTGTTCCTCAAGGTTCTGTCCTGTCACCCACTCTCTATTATTCATTAATGATCTTAACCAAACTTCTTGCCCTATCCACTCCTACGGTGATGAAACCACCCTATATCTTTCCACGTCCTTTCAGAGCCGACTAACCCCTCAGGAAGTCATCACATCACGCAGGGACACTACAAAAACGCCTGGCTTCTAATCTTTCTAAGATTTCTAATTGGGGCAGAGAAAACTTGGTAGTGTTCAATGCTTCAAAAACTCAATTCCTTCATCTATCAACTCGACACATCTTACCAGACAACTGTCCCCTCTTCTTCAATGACACTGAACTGTCTCCCTCTTCCACAATGAATATCCTTGGCCTGTCTTTTGCTCATAATCTTAACTGGAAACTTTACATCCCATCTCTTGCTAAAACAGCTTCTATGAAGTTAGGTTTTCTTATGTGAGAGAGCAAGTTTTAAAAAGATGTTAATGTTGTTTCAAATGGAAGTAATGCACAAGATTCCTTTTTCTTAGTAAGTTTTCAAAACCGAGATGGCTCACATACTCGTGTGACTCAAGGGAGGAGGTGAGCGCCACGTACGGCACGGGGATGTAGCCAATGGATGTAGTTCCGGGATGCCTGGCCAGCCACCAGTCCTCGTCACTGAAGGGAGAGACAGGTCAGCGTGATTACTGTCACTGTGGCTGTTTCCGTCACCGCCACCACCACCACCACCACCACCATAGCCGTCTGCTGGCATGTGAGACAAACATACATGCATACATTAAAGAATGATGCGACGCACGCCAGTAGACTTTATTATTGCACAGCCTTCAAACACTCACTCTTTGTTGAGCACTTCTAGCTTGTCTCCTTGGGTGAAGCTGAGCTCGTTGGTCCCGTTGGCTCGGTAGGGATGATGAGCCAACACGTAGTCCACCACTGTGTAATTCTTAGGCTCACTCTCCTGGCTTTGCTCTGTTTCTTCTGTTCGGGATAAGGTAGGGACGGATTGATGAGCCATTTTCTGCTATGTTTGCTCCTCGAGTTTAATAACAAGGCTATTTTTTTTATGTAAGAGGTGCTTTGACGAAAAACACACACAAAAAAAAGGCTGAAATATAAGCTCACTGAAGTGTCAATCCACAGTCAGTAGCCAAAAAGAATTATTCAAAAAGTATGAGAAAAATGTCTTCAAACCTCCCTCTTGAAAAAGTTCAAGTCATCATAGGTAGGAATGAATGCAGAAACAGGCGGGAAATTCCAAATTTTATCGGAGGAGTAAGAACAGAAGGAGGAGGATGCACTCAGGCCATGAGACAGCCATGAAAAAGAGGGCAAGCATTATGTAGGACTTAGATAGTGTGCATGTTTAAAAAAAACAGCTTAAAATATGGAGAGTAGTAAGTACATATTGGTTAGTATTACTATTGTACCGTACGCGGGCCAGAGAGAGAGAGAGAGAGAGAAACATTTGGGGAGAGGGGTGTTATGTATGGGATGGAGTCACGAAAGTAAAGGAGATCTATTCTGGAACATTTCAGTGCCGTGCCACTTTTGCTCTCAAATTGAAGCTTTCAAAAGTTCTTGCTGAAGTAACGCGGGATTTTACGTATATATATATATATATATATATATATATATATATATATATATATATATATATATATATATATATATATATATATATATATATATATATATACACACCCACACACACACACACACACACACACACACAACACACACATTGAGATGGATAGAAAATTATTTGAGGGGGAGAGAAATAAGGACGGTAGTTAAAGATATGAAGTCCAAGTGGAGAGCAGTAGAAAGCGGAGTGCCACAGGGGTCAGTATTGGCACCAGTACTTTTCCTCATTTATATTAACGACATGCCAGAAGGAGTGAACAGCTACATAAATTTGTTTGCGGATGATACGAAACTGTGCAGAGTTATAAAGCAAAAGGAGGATTGTGAAATACTGCAAGAAGACCTAAATAAGATCTGGGAATGGAGTAAGAAGTGGGAAATGGAATTCAATGTGAACAAAAGCCATGTCATGGAAATGGGAAAGAGTGAAAGACGACCTGTGGGAATCTATAAGATGGGAGATGGAGTAGAACTGGAGAAAGTCAAAAGGAAAAGGACTTAGGAGTGACGATGGAAGAAAACAATCAACCAGTAAGCCATATTGATAGAATTTTTAGAGAAACATATAATTTGCTAAGGAATATTGGAGTAGCATTTCACTACATGGACAAAGAAATGATGAAGAAATTGATAAATACTATAATAAGACCCAGATTGGAATATGCAGGAGTAGTGTGGACCCCTCATAAAAAGAAACACATAAGAAAATTGGAGAGGCTACAAAAAATGGCTACAAGAATGGTCCCAGAACTTGAAGGGATGACATATGAGGAGAGACTAAAGGCTATGGATCTACCAACCTTGGAACAAAGAAGGGAGAGAGGAGACCTGATACAAGTCTATAAATTGATCAACGGAATGGACCAAGTGGATAATGAGAAACTGATCCTGAGAGAAGAATATGACACCCGAAGCACAAGATCGCATAGTAAAAAGCTGAGAAAGGGAAGATGTCTGAGATATAAAAAAATATAGTTTCCCGCAGAGATGTATTGAGACGTGGAACAGTTTAGATGAAGAAGTAGTGTCTGCAACGAGTGTGCACACTTTTAAAGTAAGATTGGATAAGTGTAGATATGGAGACGGGGCCACACGAGCATAAAGCCCAGGCCCTGTAAAACTAGAACTAGGTAAATACAACTAGGTAAATACACCCGGTAGCTCAGTGGTTAGAGCGCTGGCTTCACAAGTCAGAGGACCGGGGTTCGATTCCCCGGCCGGGTGGAGATATTTGGGTGTGTCTCCTTTCACGTGTAGCCCCTGTTCACCTAGCAGTGAGTAGGTACGGGATGTAAATCGAGGAGTTGTGACCTTGTTGTCCCGGTGTGTGGTGTGTGCCTGGTCTCAGGCCTATCCGAAGATCGGAAATATTGAGCTCTGAGCTCTGGCTGTCTCGTCAGAGACTGCAGCAGATCAAACAGTGAAACACACATACACACATGTATGCATGTGTGCGTGTGTATTTACCTAGTTGTATTTACCTAGTTGTAGTTTTACAGGGCCTGGGCTTTATGCTCGTGTGGTCCCGTCTCCATATCTACACTTATCCAATTTTTCTTTGAAACTATGTACACTCTTTGCTGACACCACTTCCTCACTCAAACTGTTCCAAGTCTCAACACATCTTTGCGGGAAACTAAATTTTTTAACATCTCTCAGACATCGTCCCTTCCTTAGTTTCTTACTATGCGATCTTGTGCTTCTAAAGTCATATTCTTCTCTCAGGATCAGTTTCTCATTATCCACTTCATCCATTCCGTTAATCAATTTATAAACTTGTATCAGATCCCTCTCTCTTCTCTGCTCCAAGGTTGGTAGATCCATTGCCTTTAGTCTCTCCTCATATGCCATCCCTTTAAATTCTGGAACCATTCTTGTAGCCATTTTTGTAGTCTCTAATTTTCTTATGTGTTTCTTTTATGGGGAGTCCACACAACTCCTGCATATTCCAATCTAGGTCTTATTTTAGTACTTATCAATTTCTTCATCATTTCCTTGTCCATATAGTGAAATGCTACTCCAATATTCCTTAGCAAATTATACGTCTCTCTGAAAATTCTATCAATATGGCTTACCGGTTGATTATTTTCTTCCATTGTCACTCCCAAGTCCTTTTCCTTTTTACTTTTTCTAGTTCTACTCCATCTCCCATCTTATAGATTCTCACTGGTCGTCTTTCACTTTTTCCCATTTCCATGACATGGCTTTTGTCCACATTGAATTCCATCTCCCATTTTTTGCTCCATTTCCAGATCTTGTTTAAGTCTTCCTGTAGTATTTCACAATGTGTGTGCGTGTGTGTGTGTGTTGTGAGGGATTAAAAATTTACATTATAAACAGTAGGAACAACACTATTGAGAATGTAGATGATCATCTTTCTTGCTTTCGAAAATATATAGTCGTAGTGAGAAAGATCAACATTTCTGAAGAGAACTACATGGCATATCTGTGCGTTGACCTTGCCGCGCCCCTCTGTCTCTGTCTCCACCTTGGAGGTTGTACTCATAGTATGGAGCGTGGCAATGTCAGCCCTCACCTTTGACACAGGGCCACTGGGACTCATGTGCACGGGGCTTCATAGTTCACCTTCCTTAGGTTTTCCAAGACATTCTTTTATCGACCAACCACCAAAAAACTCTTGAATGAGCTGCATGTTCACTGACAGTCCCTGCCCGGATAGGAATTATCCGAGGCCTCTCACTGTACTACCTGACGTACGTAGGCTATTGCCTGACTAGCCGTAACCTACTTACCACGGAAATTCAATGAAATCCTTAGGTTATGAAACACTTCTGTGCCGCTTCTTCACAACCTTATAAAAGCTCATTAGATTTGTACGTTTTTTCAAGGATGGTTTTATAGTTCTAGTTGATAGCCTGGCAAGATTTTGTACATGATTGACATGAGACACCTTTGAAAAATCAACTAATCATCTTTGTGGCATTTAAAAATAGTCGAAGACGTTTCTGACCACAGGTAGTGTACTGTATTCTCTCTCTCTCTCTCTCTCTCTCTCTCTCTCTCTCTCTCTCTCTCTCTCTCTCATGTATCCATCACGAAATAGGTATTGTGGTGGTGGGAAGGTACGTAAAGCAGTGACAGAAATGATCACCTTCCTGAGTCTCTTCCTTGTGACTGGAGCAGCAGCAGCAGTGTTGGCCCATGTCACTTTTTCACTGAATTCCTCGCACACACAAACATCAAGGCTACCGACACCGCACACGCCACAAAACTACCAAACACACCCAAGATAAGCGAAACAGAGAGAACAGCAGAAAAAAAAAAGTTTCCTACAGGTGATAAGTAGCATCCGGTGTAATAAAAAGATTCGTAATATTACTACTATTACTACTACTGCTTCTGCTACTATCGCTACTACTACTACTACTACTACTACTACTACTACTACTACTACTACTACTACTATACTAGCTAGAACTATATATATATATATATATATATATATATATATATATATATATATATATATATATATATATATATATATATATATATATATATATATATATATATATATATATATATATATATATATATATATATATATATATATATATATATATATATATATATATATATATATATATATATATATATATATATATATATATATATATATATATATATATATATATATATATATATATATATATATATATATATATATATATATATATATATATATATATATATATATATATATATATATATATATATATATATATATATATATATATATATATATATATATATATATATATATATATATATATATATATATATATATATATATATATATATATATATATATATATATATATATATATATATATATATATATATATATATATATATAATAATAATAATAATAATAATAATAATAATAATAATAATAATAATAATAATAATAATAATAATAATAATAATAATAATAATAATAATAATAATAATAATAATAATAATAATAATAATAATAATAATAATAATAATAATAATAATAATAATAATAATAATAATAATAATAATAATAATAATAATAATAATAATAATAATAATAATAATATTAATAATAATAACAATAATAATGATAGTAATAATGATAATAATGATAATGATATTAATAATGATAACAATAATAATAGTAATGATAACAATACTAATACTATTGATAATAAGAATAATAATAATAATAATAATAATAATAATAATAATAATAATAATAATAATAATAATAATAATAATAATAATAATAATAATAATAACAATAATAGTAGTAGTAGTAGTAGTAGTAGTAGTAGTAGTAGTAGTAGTAGTAGTAGTAGTAGTAGTATAGTAGCAGTCGTAGTAGTAGTTGATAGCAGCAGCAGCAGCAGTAAAGAGAGAGAACAGTAAAAAATAAGTCATTACAACTCACAGCTTTTCTTTTTTAATGCCAAGACTTGAACGATTTAAACAATTGATACGAGAAGGAGAATGCGCAGTGCGTGGCGGTGAGACTTAAAAAGAAGTGGATGGAGTGCAAGAGAGAGAGAGAGAGAGAGAGAGAGAGACTTGTCCATGTTAAAGGAATGCGTGGAAAAAGTCGATAGTAGTAGTAGTAGTAGTAGTAGTAGTAGTAGTAGTAGTAGTAGTAGTAGTAGTAGTAGTAGTAGTAGTAGTAGTAGTAGTAGTAAGTAGTAGTAGTAGTAGTAGTAGTAGTATAGTAGTAGTAGTAGTAGTAGTCATAAAAACAATAGCAGCCTTATGGAGACGATCAGTCAGGACTAGCAGAAACTGAGAAAAAAGCTACAAAAGGATGACCACAGGAAGGTTTAGCCTCCCATTAAGAACTTACAACCACCAACCAACAGACTGCATAGAGACGCTACATGTCCTTTCTCACACCACCAGGCTACTAATGCGGAGGCCACACGGATCATTAACTCTACCCGCCTTCTCAACACTGTTTTTTCTGTTGATAATGTAGAAATGCTGTTAATATATTACTTGAATCATACAAAAACATCACCCTTATAAGAAAAAAAGGGTCAGGTTAATTAGAACCTTTTGGGAGTCGAGGAGATTGATCGCAGAGGTGTTTCAGAATACAATGTGTGTGTCGCGTGAGTCACTGTACAAGGAAAATGACACCTGTGCTTACTCTGTGTGGAATTGATATGGGATAAAAAATATTAAAAAAAATAGAGCGTGGGAAGAGACAAAGAAGAAGAGAAAGAGAGGTGGATGTGAAGGAGCTAGAGGAGAGATAGAAGAGGTAGGGTATGATTACTGCGATAAAAAAACGTGTGCTTAGTTCTTTAGTGCACCGGATATCACTCACTCTCTCTCTCTCTCTCTCTCTCTCTCTCTCTCTCTCTCTCTCTCTCTCTGGAGTTTTCCGCTGCCCAATTCGTATATACAACAGTATCACGAGTGTGTGCGTGTGTGTACAGCTTTGTTAAATAGTGTGCGCAAGGTGTGACTCATTCTTATGTAACGAGACTTGCTTTATCGTTATCATTATTTCTTTAATCAGATTGTAGTCCAGTGATAGAGTTAAACAGCGGGGAAGGTCGCGATAAGGCTAGATTGAGACAAAGAAAGAGAAAGAAAAGGGGGAGAATGTGTGGCTTCTCATCAAACAAATGGAACACAACCTAAACGTGAGTGGTAAACGAGGGTGGTGGACTTCTGATATGTTCTTCTCTCTCATCACGATGTCTTCCAAGGTCACAGAGACAATAGGCGGGTTCTCGAGAGTATGTTTCCTTTTGATAATGTCAGTAGAACCTTAAAAATATCCTTAAATAACAACTTTCTCTGTTGAGCAATGTGTCTCTTTCTGCACAGCAATGTCAGGCACAGCACATGCAGTCACCTTATCAATATATCCAGAAACCAAAGCATTGCCATTTCCACACTCTTGTGAATACTTGAACTATAAACAACTACAGGGAATGTGAGTATAGGTAACGTAAGAGATCGGCTCTCTCTCTCTCTCTCTCTCTCTCTCTCTCTCTCTCTCTCTCTCTCTCTCTCTCTCTCTGACATTAGATGATAGATAATTGTGATTAATTTAATCCTAACTCCATCCTCTCGCCTTCCCTTCTTTCCATCTGCTCAGGCTCGGAGTTACACCACCAGCTCCCTCTGTACGTGTCGCGTCGTGTAGGTAATTGTGATAGTAATGGTGGTGGTGATGGTAGTGGTGGTGGTGGCGGTGGTGTTGGTAGTGGTGGTTATGGTAGTACATAAAAAGATATTGGAAGCTTCAAGAATCCGTCAGGCGTGCACGTGGTAGTTCCTTATGTGGAGTAGGTACTTACTTGGACCAATCGTCCTCATCCATAAAAATGTTTCATCTTACCTTGAAACTCGTAAATGACCTCATTACTGAATCTAGCCCATTCATAAGCCACTATATCATTCTGAATACCTGTTCCTTCCTATGTTTGTAGTAGTAGTAGTAGCAGTAGTAGTAGTAGTAGTAGTAGTAGTAGTAGTAGGAATAGCAGTAGGAAGAAGGACGGGGAGGAAGAGTAGTAGTAGTAGTAGTAGTAGTAGTAGTAGTAGTAGTAGTAGTAATAGTAGTAGTAGTAGTAGTAGTAGTAGTAGTAGTAGTTGTTGTTGTTGTTGGTGGTGGTGGTGGTGGAAGTGGTTTTGCGTCTGCTGCTGCTGCTGCTCCTACTGCTGCTGCTGCTGCTGCTGCTGCAGTAGTAGTAGTAGTAGTAGTGGTGGTCGTGGCGGCGGCGGTGGCAGGAGGAGCAGCAGTCGTGACCTTTGTTTCTTCTAATCGGTCCTGTACAGGATGTACGGTGACCGTCCCTGGTGAGGCAATGGAACTGAGGCTCAACTAGTAGTAGTAGTAGTAGTTGTAGTAGTAGTAGTAGTAGTAGTAGTAGTAGTAGTAGTAGTAGTAGTAGTAGTAGTAGTAGTAGTAGTAGTAGTAGTATTTATTATTGTTGTTGTTGTTGTTGTTGTTGTATCTATCACCTCTTCTTAATCCTATGTAAGTTATTTCAAAGATGAGTGATAAATATTACTAGTTGTGTGTCCGACGCAGGATATGTGACTGTGTGCTCTGAGACACTTACCAAAGGTTACTACACACCAGCAGTACTAATACACAGACCTAACGCAACACGAGAACTGCGAGTGTCCTTCCCAACACCAGTGGATACTAAAAACCTGCCTTATTGGATCCTCTGCATTTTGAGGGAGAGACAGGAGCGTGCCGTGTGAGCGTCCTGTGTGTGTGTGTGTGTGTGTATGCATGCGTGCGCGCGAGCTTAGTGTTTGTCTGTCAGCAGTATATGAAGATTGCGGGGGAGGGACGATATGGGTCAGTGCTGTTGCTGCAGGAGCAACAAGCCTCCAGGTGAGCCCAGTCTGTTCTTTTGCTTTCCTATCACATTCCTGCTTTGAATCCATTAAGGAACGCTCCTCGCAGTGTCCTCTCATACCAATCCTCCATAAAAGTCACTGGATGAAGTTTGGCTGATGTGCAGTGTAGATTTTTGATGGCTCAGGCTAACATCGACAGTCTGACAGCTGATGACACTAACACCATGACATTTGTTCCTTAATTCCAGAGACTCCTTATGTGATCTCCTGAGTAAATATGCAACGCTTCAGACTCACACCTTGCCTGGTCAAAACGCTTCTAACTTTGTCTGTCAAGCCTCTAGTCTGACCCTTCAAATTGTCATTCTTCTGCCTTAATCTTAGGCCTTTCTAAACTTTTTTTCATACATATTCTCTAAAGAAAGGTTTTATTTATCTATTTATTTATTTTTTTTCAATATCTATTACTTTACATTCTTAATGTGATCGCTAATATGGGTTCCATGCTGGCCACTCTACAGGTGATCTGGCTTTCTTTACTGAGTCTTGGTCGTCCTCTTTTAGAAGATGAAATTATCGTTGTTGTCTTGGACATGAAAAATACATTTGATAGAATCTGACATAAAGTCTTGATTTCCAAACCATCATCTTTGGCTTGCTTCTCTTCTTTTCTTTATGATTTTATATTAAGTTTTCTTTTTGACTGTACATCCTGTCACTGTTGTCTTGAATATATGAACAGCGTTGTTTTTCATGGCACTGTCTTGTTACCTACTCTGTTATCCATCAGTTATTTAGACCAAACATCTTGTCAAATCCACTTCTATGATGATGATACCACTGTGCATTTCTTCATGTCTTTTCTGAGATCTCTAACCCTTCAGGAAGTAAACAACTCATGCATGAATGCCACAGAACACCTGACTTCTGATCTCTAAATTTCGTGACTGGAGCAAAGTAAACTAAGTGTTGTTTATTGCCTAATTTTCAGATTCCTCCGTCTATCAATCAGATAATATATGCTCTCTTATTCAGTGGCATTCAATTGCACACTGAACATCATCTGTTTATTCTTTCCTATAGTAAAACCAAAATGTACTGACCCATTAGGTGAGACTGATAACCTTTACGATGCTGCCACATATCACTCATCACTTCAAAGAAAATAGATTCACTGTTCTTTATTTAACGAAGAACTGTTTCTCTGTTTCCTTTGAAATAATGAGTGATATATGGCAGTGTCATAGGGATTATCGGCTTCACCTTATGGGTCAATACATTTCTGTTTTGCTATAATGATATAAACTGGAAATTGAGCTGCCCCGCCCATTTTCAATTTTCCTAGTCCCTACTCCCATTGCTTATTCCTCCAGCTGCTAGCTCTGCAGCTGCAGGGACAATAATATTATCCACTCATACATGGATCACAGAGTACGCATCCATTCACTGTGCTCTTTTAAACATGATGAAATAATAAATGAAATAATAAATTTCATCATATCCACTCCTCTCTTTTAATGGACTGTCTTTACCTTCTCCCTCTTCTTCACAATGTTACATCTATTGTTTTCTTCTATTGCTACTTCCACGTTAACTGCTCCTCTGATCTTAAATGCATACTTCCCTTCCCGCGGTTTCACTGTGCAAGGCTTCCTACATTCTCGCCCCTATTTTGACCCTTGTGCAAGTTTTAACAAGTACTAACAGTCTTTTGTCCCTCTTACCGATATAATTTGGAATTTCCAGCCTGTTTCTGCTTTCATTCCTACCTATGATGACTTGAACTTTTTCAAGAAGGAGGTTTGAAGACATTTTTCTCATACTTTTTGAATAATTCTTTTTGGCTACTGACTGTGGATTGACACTTCAGTGAGCTTATATTTCAGCCTTTTTTTGTGTGTGTGTTTTTCGTCAAAGCACCTCTTACATAAAAAAAAAATAGCCTTGTTATTAAACTCGAGGAGCAAACATAGCAGAAAATGGCTCACCAATCCGTCCCTACCTTATCCCGAACAGAAGAAACAGAGCAAAGCCAGGAGAGTGAGCCTAAGAATTACACAGTGGTGGACTACGTGTTGGCTCATCATCCCTACCGAGCCAACGGGACCAACGAGCTCAGCTTCACCCAAGGAGACAAGCTAGAAGTGCTCAACAAAGAGTGAGTGTTTGAAGGCTGTGCAGTAATAAAGTCTACTGGTGTGCGTCGCATCATTCTTTAATGTATGCATGTATGTTTGTCTCCCATGCCGGCAGACGGCCATGGTGGTGGTGATGGTGACAGAAACAGCCACAGTAACACGCTGACCTGTCTCTCCCTTCAGTGACGAGGACTGGTGGCTGGCCAGGCATCCCGGAACTACATCCGTTGGCTACATCCCCGTGTCGTTCGTGGCGCTCACCTCCTCCCTCGAGTCACACGAGTACGTGAGCAATCTCGGTTTTGGTCTCTGTCCTCTCTTGTCTTTCTGAGGCTTGCTATGTAAAAAAAAAAGAAAAAAAAAATAGATATAAAATAATAATATCAATTAATCAATAATAATGAACTAATTAATAATTGCTAAAAATTGTGTGTGTAATTCACTGTTTGATCTGCTGCAGTCTCTGACGAGACAGCTAGACGTTTCCCTACGGAACGAGCTCAGAGCTCATTATTTCCGATCTTCGGATAGGCCTGAGACCAGGCACACACCACACACCGGGACAACAAGGTCACAACTCGATTTACATCCCGTACCTACTCACTGCTAGGTGAACAGGGGCTACACGTCAAAGGAGACACACCCAAATATCTCCACCCGGCCGGGGAATCGAACCCCGGTCCTCTGGCTTGTGAAGCCAGCGCTCTAACCACTGAGCTACCGGGCCGTGTGTGTGTGTGTGTGTGTGTGTGGGGAGTACTGGCCAGCACATGTACTGCTGGAAGCTTTTGTCGCTTCTGGACACACTGGATATGCCTGAGTGCTCTTTTCTCTTCTTTGCTGGGTTCTGTGGCTCACACAGGTGGTACCACGGCGTGATGTCGCGCGTGGAGGCTGAACAGATACTCCTGAATTTCCTCAACTCGGCCGGCGCCTTCCTTATCCGCCAGTCTCACCGCACTAATGACTACGTCCTCAGCATAAAGGTTAGAGACGTCCAGCTACTGACTATAACACCTCACGAGTACAGCGGCTGGTAAACCTGAAGATCACATTGCATCTATTACTACTGTACATACTTAACTTGATAGCTCCAATGGTCATCCCTGATCTTACTGACTCTTAACTAACTGCGTTCCATCTCTCTCTCTCTCTCTCTCTCTCTCTCTCTCTCTCTCTCTCTCTCTCTCTCTTTCTCTCTCTCTCTTCTGTTTTTCTTTTATTCTGTCATGATTTCATGATGCCGAGGCCCAACCTGGAGACAACTCTGATGCCGATTCCGTAGAAAAATGAAGATGTGTAAAATTATCAATTCACTCCACAGTTAACAAAATTTTGGGATCATGTAGAAGACTAGACCAAACGTAAATCTCTTCGCGTTCACTCGTTCACTGTTCCTGAAGAATCCATCCTCTGACAGTTTCCTGCCGGGTATTTCATACAGCACTACTCTACTTAGGTGGTGCAAAGTTGCAACAGCGCAAAATCCCGAATATAAATCAAGGTCTTCAAACACGCGTGTCAGATTAACAAAGATTCATTATTAGCTCTTGCTTGAACAATAATAGACTGAAGAATCATATAATCAAAAAGATAATTATAAGAATAAAATATAAATAATTATTCCCCCTTTACAAACGGATTGCCTGCTTGTTACCAGGTCTACGAAGAAGACGGATACTCTCCCAGCATCAAGCACTACAACATCTCCCAGTCACAAGACAGTTACTTCAAGCTCGGGGAACATCGTTTTCTTACGCTCAGAGACTTGGTGGAACACTTCATCAACACGCCAGATACAAACCTGCCCGTAACCAGGATCAAACACCCATGTGTGCGCCCCGCGCCCGCCATGCAGGATATATCCAAGGAAAATAAGGACGAGTGGGAGATGCCCAGGGAAGAGCTGCGCTTTGTTGAGGAGATTGGCCACGGCTCGTTTGGTAAAGTGTGGTTAGGTAGGTGTGAGGTTGTGAATTTTCAGTATTGAGTTAACTTGTGTTAATCTGCAATTTTTTTTTTTTCAAGACCTACAATATAATGTGTGTGTGTGTGTGTGTGTGTGTGTGTGTGTATCAACAGGGAAGTGGAAGAACACCCTTGACGTAGCCATCAAGACAATGAGAGATGGCAGGATGAAAGCAGCAGACTTCCTGGAGGAAGCCAAGGTGATGAAAGGTCTGCGCCACCCAAACATCCTGGCACTGTACGCAGTGTGCACCAAGGAGGAGCCGCTGCTCATCGTCACGGAGTTCATGCCCCACGGGCCTTGCTGGACTTGCTGAGAAAGGAAGAGATGAGCTTGCAGCTACAGCTCTACATTGCTACACAGGTGAGTCTCACCTTGCACCTCACGTGCTCACTCCAGCAGCGCCACTCTTAACTAAACGCCTCACTTAATTTGTAGGGATGCTAATATGGCTCTAGTGTTTAATGCAGACTGAGTGTGTTTGATGGTCCGGATATGACCGAGTCTTGTGTTTCTTTGCCCCACTGTGCAGACAGCTGCTGCAATGAAGTATCTCGAGAAGAGAAAGTTGATTCATCGAGACTTGGCGGCAAGGAACATCTTAGTGGGCCAGCGTTACTTGTGCAAGGTAGCAGACTTTGGTCTTTCAAAACTGCATGACGACGCGATCTACGAAGGGAGTGTGTCCGGTGAGTCAATGCGTGTATTACATTCACTGTAAGACACTGTGTATGTAATTCACCACGGTCATCTGCTAGTCAGGTGACCGTGTGTGTGTGTGTGTGTGTGTGTGTGTGCGCGTGTGCAATGGCGGACTTACAATTAGGCAACATTAGGCGGTTGCCTAGGGCCCCGAGTTTCTGGCGGCCCATGGAACTCCTCATACATTTATGGTTAATAGAGGTTATATTATTTGCACACATTATTTATGCTTTTGATTAATATCCATTTGCTAAAATGGCAGCAGAATGATTATCCTTGGTGCCCCCTATGAATGTACAAAGAAAACGGGGCCTCCCTTCAGTCCCCACTATTAAAAACAAACATCGATTGTCGGCCAAATTGTTCATTTAAAATATAGGTATTGTCCCAGAATTTCACAATCGGTGGATCCCTAGAATAAAAAGGGGGGGAGGGCCTGCCTACCTATGCTTAGGGTCCCAAAATTGCTAAATCCGCTCCTGTATGTGTGTGTGTGTGTGTGTGTGTGTGTGTGTGTGTGTGTGCACTAATGAAGCTGTCACATGGCACAGACAAAAAGCTGCCCATCAAATGGACGGCGCCAGAAGCACTGCTGCTGCAAAAGTACAGCAGCAAGTCAGATGTCTGGTCTTTTGGGGTGACGGTCATGGAAATTCTTACTCACGGCGCTGTGCCATACCCAGGTGAGTCTCTCTCTCTCTCTCTCTCTCTCTCTCTCTCTCTCTCTCTCTCTCTCATGATATACGTACGCTGCCCTTCTCATACGTGTATATTCCTACATAGATACATTTGGAACCTGACATGCAAACTGATTTACATATTGCATCCCCGTGACCTCTTGGCCTCCCAGGATATAGCAACATTGACCTGCTGGATGCCCTCAATGGCGGCTACCGCATGCCGCAGCCCGCTGGATGTCCGCCCAACTTGTACGATCTCATGCTAGGCTGCTGGAAGAGGAACCCCGATGAACGACCCACATTTCACTTCATCCACGATTACCTGGAGAACTTCGACGTGCAGTGTGAAAACTCGTACAGCGATAGTATATTCTGACAACGGAGGTGTTTGCTTACTCTCTCTCTCTCTCTCTCTCTCTCTCTCTCTCTCTCTCTCTCTCTCTCTCTCTCTCGGTGGGTGATTAGTTTAAGTTCGATTGTTGTATGCTCCAACAAATAGTAAAGGACTAATGTATACACGTTGAGTTTTCTTTGTTGCAATATTATAGGCTTAGCATTGGTCACTCAGCTGGCTGACTGGATAGATGGATGACTGGGTGAATAGATGAATAAATAAATGACAGGTTGGATGGATTAATGATTGAGTGGCTGGCTTGCTGGCTGCTGGATGGATGGATGGATGAATAACTGATTGACTGGATAGCTGGCTAGCTGGATTGTTGGATTTAGGTGTCTGGCTGGCAGGCTGATTGGACGGATGACCGTTTGAATGGCTCTGTGGATGGATGAATGGTCTGATGATTGGATAAATGGATAGATGGATGAATTGCTGTAAGATGAATTGCTATAGGATGAATTGCTAGCTGGCAGGATGGACAGATAAAAGTTTGGGATGTCAACAGTGCAAGTGTGTTCATATATCTGTTGGACTATACAGTATGTCAGAAGTCACGAGGGGACCAACTCTGGAGCGAAATCGTGACAATTGTTTTCATTAAGAAGTAAGATAAAAAGAGAAAGATAAAAACTGATAATGCAAGATGTAATGAGAAATACTAGGCTCTCTCACCACGACTATTTTCAAATGCCACAGAGATAATTAGCCCAGTCACCATTGTTTCTCCTTTTCAATCATGAAAAGTTGTATGAGCTAAGATAGTTTGTCCTGGCCTGGGTGATCTCTTTCGAGCGAGGACGCTGTGCAAGCATGGGTAATGGATATGTGAGTGCAAAAAGGTAGGCAAGTCTCGCAGCTGTGTGCCAGATGTGTGATATGGGAGAGAAAGAGGCGGTGGAGTATGTGGTGGTGGAGTGCGAGATGGTGCAAGTGATGCTGAGAAAATTGGGGAATGTCAGAGTGCAGAAGACAGGAAAGGAATGGATGGTGTTACTGCTGAAACTGTGGAGGGAGACTTGAAAAAAATATGATGCGTTACATATTGGGATTAGGAGTGCAAAATATTTTATTTTATTTTATCTATTATTTTTCCTTCTCTTCTTCCTACGGAAGGTTAGCCTAAGAATAATCCTGAGCCACCTGTAGCATATCAAAATCCATCATCAAAACTACATGCATTAGCTATACACATACATTTTTCACACAAAACAAGAAAAAAATGAAAAAAAACATTGATAATAATAATAATTATAATAATAATAATAATAATAATAATAATAATAATAATAATAATAATATAATAATAATAATGATAATAATAGTAATAATAATGATAATGATAATAATAACAATAACAATAATAAATAAAGATGACTCCTAATACCATCCTGGGAGTTCTTTTGACTATTATCTTTCATCTTATTTAGGAACCAGCACATCAGTGGACCTCTTCTTCTAATCACAATTTTGCTGCCCTTGGCCGTTTTTTCCTCTTCCAGAAAAAAAAAAAAAATACACCATCAAATTGATCAATAGAAAAGGGGCCGTTGTAAGGGACTATCCCAAGATGCCCCCGACTTACGATCATCTGGGGAAAAAAGAAAGAAAAAGGAAAAAAAAGAAAGAAAAAGGAAAAAAAGAAGAGAAATAAGTAGAAAGTGTATGAGAACAGAAACATAAAAGTCAAGTAAACAAATATAAGGAGGCGCCGTTGCAAAGACAAGGCTTCCGAGTTCGACAATCATCTGATCTGACGCCGTGAGTGGGTGGCGGACTAGTGGTGACAGGCATCTGGCACTATATTTTCCCCTTCGCCTGTGATACCCACACAGGACTACCTCAGGGCTCATAAGAATCCATAGATCTTCGCGGCCCTAACACCAACAACAACACTATTCCTCCTTCGCCTGTGTCTGTGGCAGTGTCTTGACCCGAGTGAGGTGGTGCTGCACGCCCCTCGCAATCTTGTACCACCACCACCACCACCACCTGCAGAAGTGGCAGGCAGCAGACGGCAGAGCAACAGCTGGCTGAGGTAAACACTGGGCCAAGGGTTACTGTGGTTCCATGTCAGCAGCGCGTGGGTTGATGACAGGACTGTTTGGTGTGATGGTGTGCTCACTACCTCACGTCTAGGAAGGTCTTAATTTGCACGCTAGGCTGTTCCTGACTCTTATTAATGTATTTGAAAGTCAACACATTGCAACAGATAAAAAAAAAAGTTGATCATGTTTGTTTTAGGGTCAGGTTAGTTTAGCTTAAATTTGTTTTTGGTTCAGTTGGTCGTACATACCAACATGTCCCACATTTTGCATTTCATCAGAAGCCTAAGGACACAACCGTCATGTTTGGCAAAACGAAGGATCTCTTTTTAAATGTTTATCCAGTTAGTTTAGATTAGGCATTTTATGACCTTTTGCTAAACTTAGTCAACACTTGGAGTGGGGCTAGGGGGCTAATAGTAATAGAGGGATTAGGTCAGATTAAACTGGCATCTAACAAATACAGCTAAAATACAAGTTCCCAATCCTAGTCTAACCTAATATCTTGATCTCTTCCTCACCTCACCGTGTAGTGTAGTGGTTAGCACGCTCGACTCACAATCGAGAGGGCCGGGTTCGAGTCCCGGGAAGTGGCGAGGCAAATGTGTGGCCCTTGTTCACCTAGCAGTAAATAGGTACGGGATGTAACCCGAGGAGTTGTGGCCTCGCTTTCCCGGTGTGTGGAGTGTGTTGTGGTCTCAGTCCTACCCGAAGATCGGTCTATGAGCTCTGAGCTCGCTCCGTAATGGGGAAGACTGGCTGGGTGACCAGTAGACAACCGAGGTGAATTTTGCTATGCTGTCACTGCCTTCTCTGTTGGGCTCCTCCAACAATACATGGACAAGTTGAGCGGCATATCAACTCAAGCATCTGCACAACCAATTTTTTTCCCAAAAAATTACCCTACATTGATGGCCCCTGATTGATAATATAAAAGACTATGCCATTTCTCTCACAAATGAGAGAGAGAGAGACTGAGTGACTATGTGAAGTCTGTCAATTTAGCACCTGTAATTACATGTGGGGAGTTCTACCTATCTTGGATGAAAGGATTGTTGGGGGTTCCGCTGAATAATCAGAAGTGCGATAGAGTTCCATAAGTTTGAGAACCACTGCTATTTGATTAACTACTTTACGATAGTACAGCTTTATCTGATGTAGCACTTTAGTGCATTCAAAAGCATGAGACAACAATAATTTACAAAAGCATCAGCCACAATTGTATTGTCTGGGGAATCTTCTCCCTGAATGTTAATGCTGTTCTTTCTAGGTAAAAATCCCAATTCATACCATTATTTTGATGTTCAACCTGGCTCTAGTGCACTCAACTTGACACACTCGAGTTGTTCATAAACCTCTCCAATCACAACCTCATATCTCTCCTTTCCTTATGATATAAACTGGAAACTTTACATCTCATCTCTAGATAAAACAGCATCTATAAAGTTAAGGGTTTTGAGTTGTCACCTCCAGTTTTTCTCACATCCCAGCTTCTACCTCTGTATGGAGGCTTTATCTGTCCAAGATTGGAATATTCTGTGCATGTTTGCTGCTAACTTAGGTTGATTTTTTTTTTTTTCTCTCTCTCTCTTATCTAGCTGATTGTCTTCAGCCTTTCTGATTGCAGCAGTGTTGCATGTCTTGCTGTCTTCTACTGTTATTTTTTTTTTTTTTCTTCACTAACTGCTCTTCTGATCTTACTAACTGCATGCCTCCCCTCTTCCTGTGGGCTCACTGCACATTACTCTATCTTCTCTCATTATTGTTCTGTCAACTTCTCTAATGCAAGAGTTAACCAATATTCTTAATTATTCATCCCTTCCTCTGGTAAACTGTAGCTCCCCACCTGTTTCTGTTTTTCCTCTATCTTATTACTTTAACTATTTCAAGAGGAATATTTCAAGATGCTTATCTTGTTTTTTACCATTCTATTTGACATCTATATGGGAAAGAGCTGTAAGTGGGCCTTTATTTATTTATTTTTTTTTCTTTCTTTTCCACAATGTTTGTTGACCTTGGCTGATGGTTCTCTTAAAAAAAAAAAAAAAAAACTGCCAAACTGCACAGAATACACAAGATAAGATGTGGGCATAACAAGCTCACACCAGCACAAGTCTCTGCAGTCACTCAGAAGTAAAAGAGCTGGGCAGCCAGCACACACACAGGCACACACATGATGTGAACACAGTTAAGGAAGGCATGACTCCAATCCATAGCATGACATGGGACAAGACACAATGATAAGACTGATTCTCAACCTCCTGCCAGGCTGTTCAATATCTTCAATTGTCACTGATTGCTCACCACTCTCAGCCACAGGAGCCTATTAGGGTTTTTTACTTTCCTGACTTTGGTTTCCTTAGCTATACCAGCAGTGGTTGGATGTTGTTGTTGGTGATGAGGGTGCTCTGTGATGATTGGAAGGACTGACTCATTTCATTGGGATTTTGCAATAATGTTTTTTTTTTTTTTTTTTTTTTCATGCAGGCTTTAAAGAGGAGGAAAGAGCTGGTTGGCATCACAACAGATAGTTATCCCACCACCACCACCACCACCACCACTAGTGAGTGCAGCCCATAACAGCAGCAGTTCACAACTCTACGAGTGGCTGCACATCTCATCTGTTTGCCAGCAAACTGTGGTGAAGCAGAAATTGTCGGTGTTCATTTGGGAGAATGATGTGTGTGATGAAGCAGCACACCTTGCCAATCAGTGTGTAGTGTGTCTGGAGTGGTCATTGCTCCTAGTGTGTTCCACGCCACATGTAGAAGCACCACACTTGACATTGAATTTGTGTATTTGTGTGTGTAAGTGTAGGTGGAGGCTAGGATGGATGGGAGCAGGAGGTTTATGTGTGACGAGTGTGGGGAGATCCTGAACAGCAGCAGCAGGCATGTGCAGCACTCCCTGTCACACCGAGGAGTGACTGTGTTCTGCTGTGAAAAGTGTGAGGAAGTGTTCCTTAGTGAGAGTAAGCTGAACCAACACTTGGACAAGCACAAAACTCCTAAGAGATATGAGTGTGAGGAATGTAATAAAAAGTTCTACAGAAAGATTGATCTCAGAGGACATGAATTATTGCATTTAGGAGTGCAAGCATTTAAATGTGAAATATGTGGGAAGGGGTTTTCATCGAGAACGTGCTTCCTGCAACACGCCAAGGTGCACTCTGACGTGAGAGAATATGAGTGTGAACTGTGCGGCTTTCAGTTCAAGTGGAGGAATAACCTCAGGCGACATTTGAAGCGTCACGGCCAGAACAAGAAAATGGTAAGACATATTTGTGCTGTGTGTGGGAAATTTTTCAGTATTAAGCCTCTCCTCATTCACCACATGAGGACCTGCCACGATAGTCCCTCACCCAAACAGACCAAGACCATCACTCCTAAGAAGGTGGTCCAGAACACCAAACGCAGGGTGTCCTCCAGCTCCAACGTTCCAAAGAAGAAGTTCAAGTGTGATGAGTGTGGGAAAAAATTTGTGACCAGGAAGAGCATGCTGCAGCACTCCAGGGTGCATTCCGATGTGCGGGAATTTGAGTGTGTTTGGTGTGGCATGCAGTTTAAGTGGAGATCTAACCTTTTGCGACACATGAAAAACCACTCACTAGATAAGAAACACAAGTGTCATAAATGTGGCAAGGGCTTTTCCCGCAAGAGTCATCTTGCCCAACACTTTAGCATTCATCATCCTGGCATGAAGAAGAGACTCTGATAGGAACACTCTTGCTGTGCTTGTATTCCACTGCACACGCTCATGGAGTCATTGTACAGACAGAGTTAGTATTATTGTAAGGAAAGAGGCTACAAAATGTGATAGATTTGGACTTATTTGAAAAATCATACCATTTAGTAAGTGGAAACATTCATGTCAAAATAAGGGATTGAAAAGTTTTACTTGTGTCACAGAGCCACCAGTACTGAGTCATGTGTCGCTGTGTCACTGAGCTGCCAGCACTGTGTTATGTGTCGCTGGTCACTGAGCCACCAAACACTGGTGTCATGTGTCGCTGTGTCATTGAGTCTGACTCTGGTGTCATGTTGAGGCAACATGACACCAATTATTCAAGGCTTGAGATGTCACAAGATGTGAATATATCTAATATTGTATGCTGATGTTTCATTCAAATAATATAGTTATGCCTTGTACAGTACCAGATATTTTTGTGATATGAATATCTTTACAAGTTTCAGGAATAAAGAGGCATATGAGAGAGAGAGAGAGAGAGAGAGGGAATAGAATAAAACTATGGACAGTTACACAGCTTGAAATATTGTTTTTCATTTTTCACACCCCACACAGCACTGTCTTCACCACCACAGATTGCCATCCTTGTCATGTAATTTCTCAAACTTATTGTGTTTTAAATAAAGCACAATGTTCTGCAGTTGAATGCTGCAGAGGACCACTCCACTCATTCCTTAGTAACTTACAACTGGTGAGCGAACATGTGCAGGAATCCGGCCAGGTGGATCTGTCAATATTGTGCCACTTGATGTCATTAGTCAGGAATCTTCATTATTTATGACATTTTGTCAGTCCCAAATACTGCTGTTCATCACTCATTGTTCCCTGTTGATGAAATTGTCATTCAGTTTCAAGTGTTGTATCCTATTTTGCTTTCACATTGATCTTACCATTGTCTGCTCCATTATCCATCCTCTGCTTTCACAGATGTTAATGCAGCATCATTTTGTAGTGCCACTTTTTATGGTTTTTATCATTGTGGTACTGTACCTGTAATCAGCTTGGTAAGCACCTGCATTCAGGTGTCTTTACAAATTCCAGCCACATATTGCATTGCCAGTTGGGGAGAATACCACCACTGTATTCCCTCCTTGATTGAGAGTGATGGAGTAACAGGATCAGGATTCCTTTACTAAGTAGCCCCTACTTGTATTGCTTCTGAGAGACATGGTGGGATGCCTTGTCTCAGTTGCCCTTCATTTGGCATCTCTGCCTGGTCTATATACTAGATATATAGATGTAGATGGGGCACTCAGAGTAAAATTTAAAGTACAGGAAAATTCCTTATTGGATTCAAAATGACAGCACAAGTCATCTACTGGTTACTAGATACTTCTTTAAGCATTTCCCAAACTTTGGTTGGAATTTATGAAAACTCTTTGTCTCTCCATTTGTTAACTATGCATAACTTTTTATACACTAAACAGTAAAACAACTCAGAGATGCACATATTAGAATGTGCATCTGAGTTGTTTTACTGTTCTAGTGTATCACTGCATCAGTATTTACAGAATGTACATGCATATTCATATTAAAGCCATTTATATTACCGACAA
This sequence comes from Portunus trituberculatus, assembly GCF_017591435.1. NCBI lineage: Eukaryota > Metazoa > Arthropoda > Malacostraca > Decapoda > Portunidae > Portunus > Portunus trituberculatus. Next base: position 12,506,249 of record NC_059285.1, read on the forward strand.
GTAAGACTGTACACAAACTCCATCAGATTTGTCAATAGGGATTGAGATGAATAAAGATTTCCAGAAGCATCAATGGTTGTGTTTATATTGTATTCATGTGGAATGTTGACATGACCACCCTTGTCGTCTCAGCCTGCCGTGGACACTGTCCCACCCATGGTACAATAACTTTTTGATAGGTAGACGCACGAGAACATTATTGGAACCACCAGCTGACTCAGTGACGTCATCCGGTCGTGTAAACAACTCCATTTTATCTTCGAGTGAGTGTACACGTGTGGCAGAATTTGATCTTGGATTGTATGTTTCATGTGCCTTAATATTAATTTCTGATTGTTAATATGGGCAAAGCTAGACCTTGTGCAGTGTATGAATGCACGCCTGCCAAGTCTAGTAATTTTAAAATTATAAATTCCCCAAGAACAAGACCATCGCAAGACAATGGCTCCAAAAATGCTATCGTGCTGACACAGTAAACGTAAATAATGCCGTGATTTGTGAGCAACATTTTAGTTCCGCCCAAATTAAGTGCAATTTGAAATATGAGTTATTAGGTTCCCTAGTTACAAGGAGTTGGAGGGATCTAAAAACTGAGGCAGTCCCTGATCAAAATCTGCCATTTCGTGGACACGATAATGGAAGTGGCCTTTCTGCAGAAAATACAGGTAAGGAAACTTAGATTTACTGGCTAAATCTGATCAGTTTCAACACTCCAAATTAGAAATTGTATAATCTGCTTATGCTTAATGAACGAAATTAGTTCTACTAGTAGCCTAGACCTAGTCCATAATTTACAGGCTATGCCAGCCTTACAGGCTACTGACTGTACCATGGTACAATAACTTTTGATGTCTCTCGTTATTGTACCATGGGTTTACACTCAAGAATAAAGTACCTATATGAAGTGTGAATAGTTTAGGGCCGATGCAAGCTAAAGGAATGGATTGCCACGTTTAAATAGCGGTATGCACTCACGGTCCATTCATATTACATGCATTTCAATGGCTTACGGTCCCCACTGAAATGCATTTAGTATGTGACAGCACTGTAAACAGAGCGTGACCGTTCCTGTATAGTGTGGATCGCCTTTAGACTCATACGTGCATTAGCCTTTAGCCTCTTGTAGTTTTATATGTAGAGAGAACAGTGAGGTGCTGAGGAAGACGACGAAGGTACATGAAGGCGAAGAGGATCAGAGGAAATCAATATGCATTATGCAATTATGCATAATGTATATGGCTTGAAAAATCCACTAACAATGTTTTTGAGCCACATCTACTATAGCCTTTTTATAGGCTATCTGACATGTCTTTATCCGTACAATATCTTGTCTATCGCTATGAAATATCATCAACATTCAATCACTAATGTGCATCATATTTAATTTTCAACTGCATATCTAATGGATCATGAAAAGAAAAAAGTTTTATATTAATCATTCATGATTTATTGAGTAGCAGACTATCGCGATCAGAGCTGGCTAGGCGAGTGGATGACGTCACAGAAACAGCGTTTCAGAAGACTTACCAGTAGGGCTGTGAGTTCAAGACTCGTGCGTCTATAGTCTGACCGAGCTTAATTTACGGTTATGGAGGGGCGAGGGAACTCTACAGTTCTGCCACGTTTCCAAAAAATGCGATGTGAAATGGAAGTTATTGGTATACAAGGCATCGCAAATACCATCAATTCAGATGTATAAAATTTCGACTTGTGTATATAGATGGCTGAATCAACAGTAACCATCGTATGCATAAAAAAAACTATATAGTACCATACAAACATGGCATACATATTCAACAGTGTTGCTGATATCAACTGTAGTAACTTATAATGGTACTTAGCGTATGGTTAGGGTGTGTAATAATATCAGCGTTACAGATATAAGATAATGAGCATGGAAAAAAGAAATAATCTATTATCCAAAGTAAAAAAAAAAAAATAGTAGAAGTCTTGTGAGTGGCGGCAATACTGATGAACCCAGCCTGGCCAGGCCGAATAGCCTCACCTTGTAGTACCAGATGTTGCTATAATTATAAGATAAAATGCTCACATTTACTGGCTTTTACAGTAATTTCAAGGGTGAGGCATAATCGCATTCATAATTCGTAAGCCAAGCTAATGTGTAGTTTCTATTTTTACAAAATAGTAGGTATATGCCAATACCTAAGTGAAAAAAAAAAAGCATTTTTCACTTGTGAGCGGCAACTCTTCCACACCCAGCTGGTGGCCTTGACACATTGTGGTGGCGACGTGACTGACCTCGTGCCACTCACTTATATATATATATATATATATATATATATATATATATATATATATATATATATATATATATATATATATATATATATATATATATATATATATATATATATATATATATATATATATAGAGAGAGAGAGAGAGAGAGAGAGAGATTCTTTAGAGAGAGAGAGAGAGAGAGATTAACAGAACAGTAGTGAAAACGTGGCATCACTGTACAGAGACGCTCGCCCCCCCATGGCCGTAAATTAAGACTGGTCAGACTATACCTGTCTCGTTATTGTACCATGGTCCCACCATTCTTGCTGGGGACAGTCACACCACGGGTGCCCAGGACTGACCTGTGAGATCTCTAGTCCCGTAAAGAGAATTTAGGAAAACCAGGGTGCCTGATGAAGTGACGATCATGATTGAGTGCCTATAACTCTGTTGTGTTCGTGTGTAAGTAGTATGCACGGTTATTCACTACGGGTGCCTGCTGGTCACGCAGCCAGTCTTCCCCATACGGAGCGAGCTCAGAGCACAAAGATAGATCTTTGGGTAGGACTGAGACGACACCACACACCAGGAAAGCGAGCCCACAACCCCTCGAATTAGAATTACATCCCGTACCTACTTGCTGCTAGGTGAACAGGGGCTACAAATGAGGCTCACCCACTTGCCTCGCCGCGCCCTAGATTAAACCCAGGCTTTCTCGGTTGTGAGCCGAGTGTGCTGTGCGCACGCGTGCGTGTGCGTATGTGATATAGGATCATAGTACTTAGTACCTCTCATCCATCCTAATTTTTGGTCATAGCAACGTTACATGTGGCAAGGCTCCTGTGTGGTCTGCTCTTGCGCAACAAGGCTGCATGTATTCTGAAATGCTTCGCTCTCTCACCATCACTACTTTCTAAAGGCTCAGTTCAAGATACTCGTGTTTTTATGAGTATCTGTTATGGTCTTGGTGATGGATTAACAAGATTTCTGGTTAATCAAAAAGGAGAAAATGTCTTGATGATAAGGCTAGTTGTTTCTGTGGCCTTGGGAAATTGTGGTGAGAGAGCAAAGCGTTTCTGAATAGAAGTGACAGATGGCGAGGAGAGAGTCACTACCAGTGTGTTACAAGCCCTATACTTTGTGAAAAATATATATTATCCTGTATTGGTAATTCCTTCCATTGGTATATGTAATGAATTGATAGCCACGCCGTGATACTCGAAGGATTAATCTTTAGGTTTTTTGTGGGGTGTTCTACAAAGCGTTCGAGAAAAATGGATCATATTTTATTGACAACTCCCTCCGTCGGTATATTGATGAAATAAAGGCCGTGCCGTGGCACTGAAAGGATAGATATAATATGTCTTGCTTTGTTTTCTGTCAAGGAAGTTAAGTCATTACCGTAGCAAGTCTTTCAGGCCACAAAGAAATCAGTATCTGGCTTCAGTAATTAATGCAGTGGATCTGTATATTTCTAAATCGATATCCATCCATTTAAAGAAATCTAGAACTAACAAACTTTCTATTTCATTATATAACTGTCTTTTGAAATTAGAATTCTTGCGTGAAATAAAAGAGATACATATTATAATTGTGTAAGCACCATACAACACTCTGTGTCAGATAATACAATTAGGACCTTCCTTTGCTGTCACATACAGAATTATATTCTGAAACACTTAGCGCCGCACCCCTGACTGCTCCCAGCTGGCTCTTGTGGAAGTGACGGGTACTGAGGGGCGTTTTGATGCTTTGAGCAGCACCTTAACGAGATTTCTACATTATTAGCAGGAGAAACACTGTAGGGAACCCGGCTAATCATCATTGTGGCCTTTGAAAACAGTCCTGGTGAGTGAGCGAAGCGTCTCCGAACACAGGTCGTAGTAGGTGCTACCAATAGATACCAAAATATATCGTTCACAGGTTTCTAAATGATAATTACAGAGATAATAGAACAATAAAGAAACATAAAGAAAATGAGATCAAGCTAATGAGGTCAATTTTTGTAACACGCGAGTAGAAATCAACTTGCCTTTCTCTTTTGTATTTATTTTGTACATGAATGTTAAGAGAATGTGGACTGACGAATCAGTTATATCATTAGTCCGCGTGTGTTTGCAGGAGTGAATGAATACAAGGATGAGTCAGAGTGAGTGAGAATAGTGTGAGTCAGAATGTGATTGAAAAAGTGACGGTCAAGAGTGAGTGAGAGTTAAAACAAAGCGAGAATGTATAGAGAGAATGAAAGTAAGCGTCGAGAGAGAGAGAGAGAGAGAGAGAGAGAGAGAGAGAGAGAGAGAGAGAGAGAGAGAGATGACAATGTGTGATCACCCTGTAACTTGCCTACGATCACTCAACTCAGAACAATTCCTGAGATGAGAGGTAGCAAGCGTCCTTCCCCCTGTCCTCACTGCCCCCTGCCCTCCCTACTCCCCATCCATCCCCTGCTTCCCTGCCCTCCCTGCTCCCAATTACCCTCTGCCTGTGCTTGTTTTTGTATCGCTCCCAGACTCTATGTGGTGGATGGATGTCTTCAATAAAATGGCGGTTTCGCTGCAGTGTTTCAGTGACCCGTGAACCTCAATTAGCTTATGACTCACTCCATGTTCGTGTTGTATTCATTGTGTTTTCTCCTGAACCTCTGCCTCTGTCTCTCTCGATGTTCACTTCTTATGTCTATTTTACCATGCACTTCAAGAATGACACCTCGCTTAGTATTGAGTGCCTACAAGTCTCTTTCATGAACCACAGGCGGCGTGACACTCGAGGTTCAGGACCTACATATGTATGTTCCTTTCCTCCAGAGTCTGGATGATGGCGAACGTGGAGAGGAGGACAAGGAGGAAGTTACCTGGCCAGAAAATAATTCTTTACAAGTACATCATGACTTTTTTCAAAAGGCGTGACAAGTGTCGGGCCCCGCCTCGCTGAAACAAGCTGTTCAGACCTTGTCATTCAAACACACTGTTCTTCCTCTCCGTAGTTTGAGAACTGGAAATATGAAGCATGTCTGTCGCGCCTGTTTGCTTCATGACTACTTCATGGAAATGTGGAGAAGTTGGTATGGTTGCTGGAAGGAGTACCTAATGTGTCTTTGCATTCACTACTAAGACAATTGCAAATGTTCTGCACGTGCCATGTCTTCAGAAAAATTACACACACACACACACACACACACACACACATATGTGTGTGTGTGTGTGTGTGTGTGTGTGTGTGGGGCCACACGAGTATGGTACCCAGGCCCTGTAAAATTACAACTAGGTGAATACACTATGGATCTACCAACCTTGGAGCAGAGAAGAGAGAGAGGGGATCTGATACAAGTTTATAAATTGATTAACGGAATGGATGAAGTGGATAATGAGAAACTGATCCTGAGAGAAGAATATGACTTTAGAAGCACAAGATCGCATAGTAAGAAACTAAGGAAGGGACGATGTCTGAGAGTTGTTAAAAATTTAGTTTCCCGCAAAGATGTGTTGAGACTTGGAACAGTTTGAGTGAGGAAGTGGTGTCAGCAAAGAGTGTACATAGTTTTAAAGAAAAATTGGATAAGTGTAGATATGGAGACGGGACCACGCGAGCATAAAGCCCAGGCCCTGTAAAACTACAACTAGGTAAATACACACACACACACACACACACACACACACACACACACACACACACACACACATATATATATATATACATATATATATATATATATATATATATATATATATATATATATATATATATATATATATATATATATATATATATATATATATATATATATATATATATATATATATATATATATATATATATATATATATATATATATATATATATATATATATATATATATATATATATATATATATATATATATATATATATATATATATATATATATATATATATATATATATATATATATATATATATATATATATATATATATATATATATATATATATATATATATATATATATATATATATATATATATATATATATATATATATATATATATATATATATATATATATATATATATATATATATATATATATATATATATATATATATATATATATATATATATATATATATATATATATATATATATATATATATATATATATATATATATATATATATATATATATATATATATATATATATATATATATATATATATATATATATATATATATATATATATATATATATATATATATATATATAATGTATGTATGTATACAAAATGAAATAGTGCACATGCTACATGATATACAGTACAGTGAGTTGGTGTGCAATGTACAGTGTGCAGTGTATGGTCACTTCAGTGTTATGTACGAAATACAGTGTACGGTGTACAGTGTATGGTCACTTAATTCAGTGTTATGTACGAGATACAGTGTACAGTGTATGGTCACTTCAGTGTTATGTACAGTGTACGGTGTACAGTGTACAGTGTATGGTCACCAGTGTTATGTACGAGATACAGTGTACAGTCTCAATGTACAGTGTATGGTCACTTCAGTGTTATGTACGAGATACAGTGTACGGTGTACAGTGTACAGTGTATGGTCACTTCAATGTTATACTTGTTTGGAAGTATCAAATTATCATGTTACGTTTCAAATTGTGTTCTTGATTTTTGCAACTATAAATTAATTCACTTTGATTTTTCAGAGTTTTTTCAGCAAATGCATATTAAGATGCCTCGTGTCTGCATCATTTGTTTAATTAGTTTTTAGTGTAAATAAAGATCTTTGTTTCTCTAAACACTGTCAGGACACAAACGAGCGTCACGTAGGAAGGTTTGGGACCCACGCAGCCTACACTACCTAGTTAACAATGCTTATAGAACGGTGCTCACCCTACTACTTAGTTACAACGTGTCTTTACAGCAAACAAGAGGTGGAGGAGGAGGAGGAGGAGGAGGAGGTGAAGTGGAAAGCAGTGACGAGGCAAGCGATTGTTTTCGCCTTAGCCTGTGCACAGGTAAGTTGTGTTCTCGGTTGGTGGTGGTCGGTTAGGTGTATTTGACAGTACAGTGGTATTGATGTTAGGATAAAATGAAGGACCGGTAAATAGGAGTCTTCAATATGAAAGGTTGGGATTCCATGCTGTGCTTTGGTGTCCTTAGGAAGTGTGTAGCTAAAGATACTTTAGCATCGGTGTACTATTTGATAACATGTGCAAAGTGTAGTAACGTGGTAATCAGGGTTTTATGAATGGAAAGCGCCTCGTAGCAGCCGTGGTGACTGCAGCTGCTCCTCAACTCTCTTGTAGGTGTATGCCTGACAGGGCTGGGGTGTGTATTGAGAGCAAGCGTTGTTTATCTCAAGCTCTCGTTCTTGGAGCGATAGCGAAGGTGTTGGTGTTGAGTGGATTGCGTTTCTAGGATAACTTGATTGTAAATAGGATGAATAGGATGCACAATAAAAATAGATGTACGTGGCTTTGTTGTTGGTTATCTTTTCAGATTTTCTAGTGTATAGTAAGTTCTTGAATTCACTTTTTTTTTTCTTATTGCTGTGAATAGTGTTGCGTGTTCGTACAAGTAGTGCTTCGGTTTTGTTGCAATTCGTCTGTATTTATATGTATATTTACTTTTTGTTCACTAGAACGACTGGTGTGTGACCCGGCTGCCAGGAAAGCATGCAACCTGCACGGGGACCGGAGCTGTGACAACGAGCCAGCACCAGCGGGCGTAAGACTGAATGACTGACTGACTGTTGTGAGTGATATGAGTATAAGGTATAATGAGTAAAAGGGGGCTGCCGTGGTACAGTGGAACCATGCGTGGTTTGGGGTCCGAGGGTCTCCAAGCGCATGGGTTCGAATCGTGTCCACGGTCCGAGTGTAGGTTGGGCTTCCTCACTCGGGGTAACGGTTTCCTAGCGGGTGGGCTTTGAGATAGGAGGTACCCCAAAAAAGTATCCCCTTTAGTCCATAAATTCCCGTGAAAAGCCCACCTGGTATAAATAAAATTTAAAAAAAAGTAATTCTTCTAAAGGGGTTAGAAGTTGACGTTTCCTGTGTACATTAGAAATCTAGGTACAGAGGATCTGATAGAGCCTAACAGCAGAGAGGCATATGTAAAGAGGGCCTGATAATAGGTCTTAATGGTAAAGGTAGTTATGTAACGGATGAAATAAGCAAAAAAGTGGAAAATGGGTTTTGAAAGGTCAAAAGTTTTGGCAGATAACTTGTCTCGTTCTCAGAGTGGTAGGTAAGTGGAGTGGGCGGCTGTTTGTCAGGTTGTATCAAGGTGTTCCTGTTGAGGCCTCCAAGCGCTTAGCTGTGTGATAAGGTTCCTCACACCACACTCGCGAGAGTATAGGCCTAGCCATGATCGTCAGGGCAGAGTCTTTAAAATTTCATACTTCGTAAGTGTAATATAACAAGGGTGTTTAATTATTTCTGGAGAATAAGAAATAACAGGTGGAGGTTAAGAGGAATAATACTGGAACGTTTTAAAGTAAAACGGTGTGGATAGTAATTATTAGTGCTCGAGTATTGGGCAGTAAATGGGATAGACTTGAGGGTAGGTGAGTGATGGGCGGTAAATGAGATTGACTTGAGGACAGTTAATATTTAAGTATTGTTCGGTAAATGAAATGGACTAAGCGCTCGGGAAATTGTAGCAGCGGTGTTCTTGTCGAGGCCTTTGAATGCTTCGCTATTCTGGACTATGGGTGCTTACAACACTTGTGTAAAGCACACCGTATATTTGAAAGGAAGATTTCCAAGAATTAAACTTTATTTTTGTCACAGGTACTGCCGCTACTGAAGGGAGAACCAAACCGTCGTGTCCTGCCAATGCTCCCCATCCCGCTGCTGGAGACTGCCTCGTGTCCTGCCAATGCTCCCCATCCCGCTGCTGGAGACTACCTCGTGTCCAAACTAGTGTCCTGTCTCAGCCAGTTCTGTAAACACACTCCATCCTGCCTCGTGTCAAAACCAGCGTGTCCTGCCGATACTCCATTCTGCTGCTGGAGACTGCTTAGTCTTGCAGCACCGTGAGATTAGACGCCTCGTCACTTCTGTCCTGCCAAAAACTACGCGCTGCCGGCAGGGAGGGAGGACAGATAAGCTTCCTCACCACTGTCCTGCAAGGAGTACGTGCTGCCGCCCAGGGATGTTAGGTTGGGTTGGGTTAAGGTTTACTATAAATCCTGTGTATGTTTGGCATAAGGACTTGTAAATTAGTTGCTGTTCTACCTTGTTTATTTTTTACCCTTTTACTTTCTCGTGTAAATTTTTAGTCTACCTTGTCTTGCTAATACTCTGCCAGTCTGTCCGTGCTGTGAGTGTACTGTATCTACATAACTGTGGCGCCACTACTCAATAAATTACCAGGATGAACCAATATTGATTTCCTTGTATATCCCAACATCGTTTTATGAATAAATACTAACTCGCTCACTAGGAAACCTCAGAACCAACCTTGAGCACATTTAGGTAGAAAGCAATACATAAGGAAATTGTAATTTATTGTATTACAATAAAAATCACATGGCCGATACAAATGTGTTGCAAAGACCCAAAAATTAATGCTGAAACTCCAAGAAAAAACTCAAACCAAATTAGAGATGCTGGAAAGCTAAAAAAAAAAAAAAAAAAAAAAAAAAAAAAAAAAAAAAAACCCTGAACTCCTAAAAATGCCCAAAAAGCCCACTTGCCTAAATGCCCAAAAAACCCTAAAAATGCCCAAAAATCCCCTCAAAAGCTGGGAAAAAAACCTCAACACCTAAAAAAAACGCGAAAAATCCCCCTCAAAACGCCTCCAAAATGTGTACTAAGTCGAAAATACTCCGAAGAGTCTCCGGAGACAAGGCATATGAATATGAGGCTGAAAATACGATAACAGCGTCCAGTCCATTGACTTTATTCAAAAAAAATTTGACAGTACAAAAAAATTATCTATACAATAATTATTCATGTAAAGCATTTGGGAACTTTTTTATTACAAAAGTCTAGGGCAACTTTCAACTTAATAATTTTCATCACAAAAGTCTGGGGGCAACTTTCAACTTAAACAATTTTCATCACAAAATTCTTTCAACTTACACAATTTTTATCGAACTTAAACAATTTTCATCACAAAATTCTTTCAACTTACACAATTTTTATCACAAAACTTTAGGGGCAACTTTCAACTTACATAATTTAGTACAGTTTTCATCATAAGTCTAGGAACTTTCAAATTAGTACAATTTTTCATGTAAAGCAATTGGGGAATTATTTCATTGTAAATATCTAAGAGCAACTTTCACCATTGTACAATTTTTAATAATTTCACAAGGCTAAAATTGTGTGGAGGCAGCATGTAATCCCCTGTGGCACTGTATGGTCATCTTCAATATCACAAAATACAGACCCTCACTCTGGATTCTAACAAGATATTGCTCTCAGTTCTAAAAAATGGAGAAGATGATTGGCTATACATATTGTCAATTTAAATATTCTCAGCCTAAATCTCTCAAAAATGTATGTAAAAACAATTACACACATTTCTTTCCTAAGTGTCATTTACATAAAGGAATAACTACTACATTTGGCCACAACAGCTGCAGTAAGACCTTGCAGTGATGACTGTGACCCTCCATCTGTGGGAAGTGCAATGCTTCATGTTTGTGGTGTGGACCAGTAAGCACAGAGCGCAAGGCTTGGAACAGACTGAAGAGAACACACTGAGGTGGATGTGTGAGTGTGCTGGGAGAGATGGCTCAAGTAGTAAGCAGGCTGACAGAGACTGACTCAACTAGATGAAGGTGATAAACAAAGGCCAGGTTAAGAACTTCAAGCAAGTCTTCATAAGGCAAGATCTCTTCTAAGTAAATTTTCTATATCATAAATTTCATAAACTATTACTCATTCTAGCTAAATGAATGGGTACATGAAACTAAACGACTTGATGTACACGTAAGAACATAATACAATGGGGGAAGCTGCAAGAGGCTGTCAGGCCTACATATGGCAGTCCCTGTACAAGCAAAGCTACTTAATTCCACCCAACATCCCCACCCATATATTGATCTAACCTTCTTTTAAAGCTTCCTATTGACTCAGCATGAACAACGTGATTACTGAGTCCGTTCCATTCATCAACCACTCTGTGAGAACCAGTTCCTTCCCATTTCTTTCTTAAACCTTAATCTTTGAAGCTTCAACCCATTATTTCTGGTTCTATCCTGGCTACTGATCCTAAGAACTTTGCTCCTGTCTCTTTTGTTATTATAACCCCTATACCACTTCCATACTTCTATCAGGTCCCCTCTTAACCTAAGGAATGCAAATTTGAATTCTCAGTTCTCATTTAGTAGACAATGTCCCTCATCCCTTGCATCTTTTTAGACATTCTCCTTTGCACTGACTCCAATAGACCTATATCTTTCCTATAATGTGGGGACCAGAACCATACCGCATAATCTAGATGCAGTCTGACCAGCGTCAAATATAATCTTAATATCACTTTAGGACTTCTGCTTCTAACACTCCTAAAAATTAATCCTATGGTCTGACCATTTTATGAAGATTGGTTAGACGTTGACTTTTTTTAGGATTTCCCGGCTTGCGGCGCTGCCAAACCTTGTGCTGGGCAAATTATGGGATTAGAGCCTATGTGTCAATGAGAACCTTGCTTCCCACACACCACCTCTCTCTCTCTACATATAGAATTTACATTTCATGCAAATATATTTCTATCAGAGATCTATACTTACTTATAAATTACTAAAATTTGCAAAAATAATCTGCCTGTCAGTTAGTCAAGCTGCTCTCTCTCTCTCTCTCTCTCTCTCTCTCTCTCTCTCTCTCTCTCATCCTGGCTGGTAGTGGGAGAGGAATTGACCCATGGATTAACACGGTCACTTTTACCTGTGACCTCACTCGGTCACCCAGAGGGTCGTGACAACACTCGGAGGAAATGTTGCCAAGTATTGTTGTGTTTGCTAAAACAATGCAAAATATATTTAAAAATAAACAAGAATTATTCTAACTTGCCTTTTTAGAGCATCAAAATGTATATGTACCACAACACCATTCAGTTATGAAGTATTAAGTACCTGACTTGAGGTGCATATTGGTACAGGTGTGACACCGCCGCAGGTCGGGAAATCTCCGAAAACTCAACACCTAAACCATCTTCATAAAATTGTCAGACCATAGTATCCTATTTACATTGTTTCTAGTCTCTATGCATTGCTTTCTTAGATCAGGATCAGAGCTAACTACAACTCATAAATCTTTCTCATACTCTGAACCTACCAGGGTCTTGTTGTCTATTGTAATGTACCTATTGGGTGGATCTCCTCTATCTATGCAAAGTACTTTGCTTGTTAATGTTGACAGAGGTGAACACTGAACACACTGACAGGTCATGAAATACTGTGGCTGAAACTCTGTGTACTTCCTACACCTTCACAAAACACAAAGAAATCTTGAAACAATGATGGTGGGAATGTTTACAGCATCCTCCATCCTCGCCACACTCTGTACTCTGTCTTGCACTTGCCACAGGTGTCTTAGCAGGCGTGTGTCCTGCTGGATGTCCAAAAGCCTGTAAGAAAAAGAAAATAATCAAAAAGTGCTTCACAAGGAGGCAGAAAAGTGCAGAGGAGGAGGAGGAGGAGGAGGAGGAGGAGGAAAGCACTGAGATGGAAGAGGAATTCAAGAAAGGAAGCAAACAGACTTGGTGTTCCTATTAGGGGAAAATAAATGGTGGTGGTGTGTCAGACATGCGTGACATGGGAGAGGATGAGACAGTGGAGCACGTGAAGGTGGAGCGAGTGAATATGCCGGTGACAGGAGTGAGATGATGCAAGTGGTGCTGAAGGAATTGGGGAACGTGAGGGTGGAGGAAAGGTGAAAGGAATGGATGCCTGGTGTCTATGCTGGGACTGTGTGAAGAAAGGAGTTCCTGGAGAGAATGTGACATACTTCATGTAGGAATTAGTAGATCTCTTATAAGTAACTTTGGTATATCATAAACTTATGAACAATTATTCATTGTAGCTAAATGAATGGGCACATGAAATTAAATGACTTGATGCACACAGAGGTGAACACTTTGTCAGGTCATGAAATCTATAAATAAAATGACATACAATCCTAGGGCTGAAACAATGTGCACTGCCACCTACTCCTTCTAAAGAGAAATCTTGAAGCAATGATGGTGGGAATGTTCACAGCACCCTCCATCCTCACCACACTGTCTTGCACTTGCCACAGGTGTATCAGCAGGCGTGTGTGCTTCTGTTCACCTCCAAAAGTCTGCAAAAAAAAAAAAAAAAAAAAAAAAAAAAAAAATAATTTAAAAAGTACTTCAGAAGGACACAGAAAAGTGCAGAGGAGGAGGAGGAAAGCATTGAGATGGAAGAGGGATTCAAGAAAGGAAGCAAACAGACTCAGTGTTCCTATTAGGGGGAAAATAAGTGCTGTGTGATGCAGTGATGTCAGCTGCTCATCAAGGCTGCATAGAGAGAGGAAACTTGTACACCTATCCCTGCCCCTAAACAAAGGTACAAGGCAAGGAGACTAAGAGGGAAGGCAGTAATGGAAGTGATGGGGGTGTTGATGGTATAAGACAAGGAGACTAAGAGGGAAGGCAGTAATGGAAGTGATGGGGGTGTTGATGGTACAAGGCAAGGAGACTAAGAGGGAAGGCAGTAATGGAAGTGATGGGGGTTGTGATGGGGAAAAAGCGTGGTGTTATCACAGGGGGAGGACAATACACGACCATTTCCTTCATTTCCATCTTAGTAGTTAAGTGAGTGGGTGGCAGTGACACTGAGAGAGAGAGAGAGAGAGAGAGAGAGAGAGAGAGAGAGAGATACGCACCCACCCACGCGCACACATCCCCACTTACACACACACACACACACACACACGCGCAAGACACGCCCGGTAGCTCAGTGGTTAGAGCGCTGGCTTCACAAGCCAGAGGACCGGGGTTCGATTCCCCGGCCGGGTGGAGATATTTGGGTGTCTCTCCTTTCACGTGTGAGTAGGTACGGGATGTAAATCGAGGAGTTGTGACCTTGTTGTCTCGGTGTGTGGTGTGTGCCTGGTCTCAGGCCTATCCGAAGATCGGAAATAATGAGCTCTGAGCTCGTTCCGTAGGGTAACGTCTGGCTGTCTCGTCAGAGACTGCAGCAGATCAAACAGTGAAACAGTGAAACGCACACACACGGGGCTAGGAGGGATTGGCGGGTCGGGGCGCCAGGGATGCCTTGGTGGGGTGGTGGTGGTGGTGGTGGTGGTGCTGCTGCTGCTGCTGCTGTGTGTGTAATTCATCAGGCGACCGTGGTGAATTGCACACAGTAGCAGCAGCAGCAGCAGCACAACCACCACCACCACCACCACCAAGGAATCCCTGGCGCTCCGGCCCGCCAACCCCCGCCAGCCCCGCCCCTTCACCCTGTAGCCAGGTGATTTAGGGTGGTTTTCCAGTGTTTTGCAGGTGTTTTAAGGACTCGCTGTGTTGGAGTAGGTGAAGGTTGAGAGGTGTGGAGGAATGTGGGAGGGGGGGGAAATGGAGGAGGTGAGAAAAGATGCAAAAAACTACTTCGATTCTACAACACGATTTTTTCTCGTTTATTGTTGGAGTTTGCATTGTTTTTTGTGTTTTGTTTATTGATAGGAATGTAAATCAAGTTTTAATCCGTAATAAAATCGTGTCTAGCTATGATTTTTTTTTCGTTAAAATAACACTTTCGTCATTCAATAATTTAACCATTTTTTTAATTAGCACGCCTAGGATTGTTTTGGTGCTTGATATAAGACTTAAAGAATATGAAAAACTTGACCCAAGCAATAATATTCCATAATATTTAGTCTAACTATTTGCATTTTCAAATTGGAAAATTTTAACGGTACCAAAATAGAAAACAAAAATCTTTATACGACGAGGAATGTGTTTTTTCTTTATTTGGCTGGAAAGCAAATTTTTTTCTTATTCAGAAAATGTAACCTAATGTAGTGTGGCTGTGCTTTCCTTCTCGATGTGAAGAAGTGTTTGTGGCGCCGTTAGCGTGATATAAACACCGTTCGTTGGACATCGCTATGTAAACAATACACTCGGTAACCTTTTTATATTTTGGTTATTAGTTAAAGTATTTGTTGCGTCTAAAACTGTAGTGCATTCCAGTCTGGGAGCCTTTTTTCTTCTCGCGATTTTTAAAATGATTTACGTACGTAAATATTGGACCACAAGAGCACCTCTGCTGTGCCTTCCCCCGGGTAAGTCCACCAGTGATCGCCTGCACTCCCCTTGTGTTTCCTGACCTAGAGAGTAAAGCAAAACCAGAATCAACCGCCAGATAAATAAATAGATAGATGGAAAGCCCATTATTGTGTTAAATAAGGCGATGGTTATGTATACCCCCGTTCAGACCGCCCGGCGCCTACCATGAACCAAACCAAGACCCCGCCCCACCAGCCACCGTCCCTCCCTGTGTCAACTCGCCAACATCTTCAATTTTCAGTGTTTCCTGGGTATTCCCTGCTGTTTTCCACCTGAAATGTTTAAAGTGGTAGTGATAGGAGGAAGAAATGAGGAATAGAAGCGAGTGAGGGAGTGTAGTAGTAATACCAGCAGCAGCAACATTATTATCGTTGTGTGTGTGTGTGTGTGTGTGTGTGTGTGTTTACCTATTTGTGTATTACAGGGCCCGAACTAAGCTCTCTGTGACCTGTCTCCTTGTCCATTCCTGTCATATCTCTCTTTCATCTGATTGACAAACACCGCGTCAACATCACTGCTCAGTTTGTTCCACTTATCAATGCTACGATGCGGGAAACTGTATTTTCTCGCGTCATTTAGACAGATGTCCTTTATTAGCTTTTTTCCATGTCCTCGGAGATGATTACTTGTGGTCACCTTTATCAACTCTCTCTCTCTCTCTCTCTCTCTCTCTCTGTGTGTGTGTGTGTGTGTGTGTGTGTGTGTGTGTGTGTGTGTGTGTGTTATATGAACAAGGAAGAGGTCATCATCACTCTGTGGTGTCTCGCTAGAACTGAGCTGTGACACTCTGGCTGCCGATGATGTCAGTTTTGTCACTGTCGGGCCGGGCCGGACAGACCTTATCACCGTGTGTGGCGCGCATCCACACCCTCTCTGTCAATTTTAAACTGTGTATATATATATATATATATATATATATATATATATATATATATATATATATATATATATATGAAGGGAAAGCTGGCCAAGAGGAATATAAAAAGTGAAATAATAAAAAAAAAGCCCACTTAGTTGTTAGTCCTTCATGTACAGTAGTCATGTATGGAGTGGATGCTACCAGCCTTCCCTTCGTCGCATGACTGGCCTCACGTTGCGCGCCAGTCTTTTCTTTTTAACCTGCGTTGATATAGACGTCAGTTTGGATTATTGTTTGCTTGTCTGTGGCCTGGTCACCTTGTTACTGAGGCAAAGGTGAATAAACAACTTTTTTTTTATTGATTTACACCTTTTCCAATATCATGTCAGGTGTTAGTGAAGATGTCCGGAATTTTGAGTTAATATATGGCAACCTTAACTTAAATGCTAATGATTCACATCTAATTGGCCAAACGGTAGTCAGCTGCGTCACCTTCCTGGATAGCGGGTCGGAAGGGACCGATCGCGCCTCACGCCGACGGTCAAATGATCGTGAGCTACGAGCATCAGGACGGTCTCCTGAGAACAAACACATCATTGTGGTGACCGTCACCGTAGACCAAGGTACAAAATGGCTGCTATGAAAGGGCTTCAAGTGGCGGAAAAATGCGATGTTTTAAACATCCGACCGGCCCCAGCCTGGCTCAGGAGTAACTATGAGTCACGTGGCGTAGTGCAAGATAAATTTACATTTGGGCGAAACCTAGACATGCCGCCCCCAACAACAAAAATGTGAGATTAGGTATATTTTTTTGTTTATCATGTACATATACACATAGACTACATGATCTTTAAATCAATATTTTTTTGCACCTTCTGTTTTGCAAAGTCTAAGATAACGGTCTGAACATCAATAATATCAGTAGCCTCGCTTGTGCCGCCCCGCTCGCCTCCGCCCCCTGTCACTACGCCACTGGACATTACCATGAAGATGCATTAATTATTACCACCCACCGATCGAGCGACCCCACACACATTACGTTCATGTTTATCACCATTTCCGTCTTCACTGTGTTGATTTTCTGAGGAGAACAGATAGTAGGGCGCAGAGAGAGGAGCCACTCACCCAGGTCATCCTGCAGGTCACGGCGCGGTGCTCCGATAGTTTGTTGGCCCAGGAGTACAAAGCACTTGGCAGTATCCACGCCTTCCTCACCGACCACCAGGGAAAATTTTGAGTAATGTATCATCACTGGCAGCCAAAGGCAGGGCGCAGCGACACAAAAAGAATGAGGAATTTAAACAAACTTCACACCCAACGACGACGAGCACACACAGAAACACTCACTAATATTGACTGATGAGTGACTGGCTGGCTGGCTGGCTGGCTGCGGCGACGCGCAGCCGCGCATTGGCGCATTTTTCAACTTGAAACTGGTTGTCTATTCTCCTGTGGGTTGCTCGATAATTGGGTATCTGTGGAAATCAAGGAATGTGAACTGTGGAATCCTATTTTTTACAGATCAATTTGTCCCTTAAATCCGCAGTTCTCGATTTTGCGAGGCGCCTTGATGCTGGAAGGCTGAAGCTTCCCACATCATCACAGGCACTGAGCACTGGGCACTGGGCAGGACTGAGGAGGAAATCCTTCGACAATAAGCTCCCCAAAGTTTACCATTATCAGGTTAATGACGAAAGGAGAGACAGAAACACGAGGAGGATAAAATGGCACAGGATCTATTTATGTTGCTGTACAGTGCGGGTGGAGTGCCTGGGGGTGCCACGTACGCCCTTGGGGAGAGAGGCGCCAAATCTGCAGGCGGGGGTGTAACGTACACACACACACAAAAAAAAAAAAAAAAAAAAAAAAAAAGATTCTTCGGACAAAAATGGTAAATACTAATGACTTTGGCCCATATTCAGGAATTCTTTGCATCCCAATCATGACTGACAGAGACCACATAAATTATTAGCGGGGTTCTCAAGAGTGCTTTTCCTGTTAATAATGTAGAAATCTTGTTAATTGTCACTAGAATCATAAAAAAACACTCGTGAAAACCCGGGTAATTTCAACAATGTATATAGCCTTCCGAAAGTAGTGGAGTTAGGGAGCTGAAGGGTTTAAGAATGTGGTCCTTTCCCCGCTCACACACAGATGCAGGGAAGGGGCGGTGGAGGGCAGCCAGACACCCCTTGGCCCTGCAGCTGGTGGCGAAGGGGCGTGGTGAGGCGTTACTCAGGTGGTGGTGAGTTACGATGAGTATGTCCCATTCACCTCTTGTATCTAAATTTTACACTTAGTCATTGTTTCTTTCTGTCAGAGAGTAACTTCGTAACTTTTTTTTAAAGGGATGTAAGGGGGTATAGAAATTTAGGTACATTGATATAATCCTTGGGACAGTGTTGCCAAATGTAACCGGCGTGAATGAGCTATATTGAGGTCTAAAATGCGCTAGAATGCGCTAGAAAGCTTTCGTATACTGATTATTATTTTTCCGTTATATTATATATATATATATATATATATATATATATATATATATATATATATATATATATATATATATATATATAACGAGTAATGCGGCCATCATCTTTATGTGCTATATTTTCGTCGTTTTGCATTATTATATATAACGTACACTAAGCTAATGATTATAAAATGTAACTATAAACTTGCTACTAACCTGATTTGAATTAGTTGAGAGAAAAATAACGGTGTCTTCTTCTTGGTCCAAGTCCTCCCCAATATCCACTGATGAAGAGCATGGCACAGTTTCTGACGAAAGGTGTAGAGGCGATGCAGCAGCTTGGTCTAGTCTTGTTTCACTATACACTGCCATTGTACCTATTTTCTTCACTACCTCTTCTGGTAACTCGTACGAGTAGCAACACTTTCCGACTCTACGAAGCCCGCTTCTTACAGTAATAACTGCACTGACAGATTTTGTGTGTAGCCTGTTTCTGAGTTTGTTTTTAACAATATTTATTTGACTGAATAGCCTCTCAACTTCGGCATTTGAGTGAGGTAGTGAAAGGATACTGAGTGCTCTTTCTGTACGCTTGAGCGTATGTTGGACCCATTTCTACTGGACCACGTGTACCAACTAGTTCGGTAAAGAACGTGTAACTGAGACCGTCAAGGCGCTACCAGACCTCGTTCCCTACACCTATACAAGTACAATACTCGTAACGTACCAGTCACTTACGGATCCAGCCTGGTGCTGCTGCATAGTGTTGTCAATGTAGCGCTCCTACAGCGTTCTGTCACTGGCATATCCACTGTAGAATATACTAATTTATGCAGAATTAATTTTTTTATTTTGACTCAATATCATTGCGCTAGATCATGCACCAAATCCGTTTAAAATGCACTAGAAAATGCGCTATGCGCTAATCACAAAATTACCGCGCTGTTTGTAACGCTAATGCGCCAGAACTAGCGCATTTCGCGCCAACTTGGCAACACTGACTGCTCAGCACACCATGTATGTTGGCCACACGACTGACTCATTCTTTTCTCACGTAACATGACCCTGCACCACAACACCGACACCTGGAGCCAATCCTCCATCAATGAACTATTATCCATCCACTCAGTGAAGACACTCTGCTCTCCTTTCCTTCCTTATCTTGTTCTCCAATAATCTTGTAATTTCTCAGATTGGGACTTCCTTGTCTCCGTGGTTGTTGGGCAGATGAGACTCAGATTCTCTTTTTCCTTACTTCATGTAAAACCTTTCACTAAAATATCAGTACCCACAATAATTAATGTTCTTCCTTCAGAACACTGACATCCTGTCTAAACCTTTTTTTCTAAGTCCATCACTAACGTGAAGGTTGAACAAAAATATTCCCCTTCCTCACTTTCTCCATTTTCCTCCTCCTATATCCTTTTATTCTCAGTGGCAAAAATATGGGCACATTAGTTTTTCATTTAAATTTATTACTCAAAAATACAAAGTAATGCATCACACGTAGCTTTTCCAAGGAGCAGCTGTACTTATTATAAAGAACTGTAAATATCTGACAAGTGTTTGATAGTTTTCTTTTATCCCTAACTGTGGTATTGACCAAATGCAACACACACACCATCCTATATGTTGTTAAAAATGCCCTATACAACCATACTTTGCTTTACAGGAAAACAAACTCTGTGGAGGCAGTAAATCATCACCACTCCTTGAATCCCTAGTCACCTCACTCCTGTCACCACTGTCTGGCCCACTGCACTCACCCTCTCTCGTCACACTGTGTATTCAGTCACCTCTGCAAGGCATAACAAGAAAAGGCATTCAAAGGAAACATACTGTGTATTTCTGTGGGAGACTCCAGTGATTTGTGAACATACTGTAGGTATGTATGCAAAGAGAGAGAGAGAGAGAGAGAGAGAGAGAGAGGGTGTGTGGTGTTGTAGTGAGTGATGCAGGCTGTATGGTGTTGTGGTGAGTGGTGCAGGGTGTGTGATGTTAGTGGTGAGTGGTGCAGGGTGTGTGATGTTAGTGGTGAGTGGTGCAGGGTGTGTGATGTTAGTGGCAAGTGGTGCAGGATGTGTGGTGTTGTGAGTGGTGCAAGGTGGTCACCGTCATTGTGGTGTCCCAAACTGTCACAGGGTTTTTGACGAGGATCAGTCTCTTTCCCTTCAAGCCTGGAAGCTGATGATTCACACAACTACTCTGTGTGTGTGTGTGTGTGTGTGTGTGTGTGTGTGTGTGTGTGTGTGTGTGTGTGTGCAGCTAGTTTCCTCAAGATGTCCAAACATACTACCAAACAAACTATCTATTTAATTAAACCTTATTCCATCCTCCCAAGACTTCTATAGAGGTAGTAGACAGATCCTCACCACCCAGTAATGTGCTCAATGCAAACATAGGCGCACCGTATTCTACACAGTTAGCGTCAGGTCTCACAGAATTCCTAACTGTCACTCCAATGACTTAAGGTTCACAATTCAACTTTTAAATATATAGAAATAGGTTCTTGACATAATTTTCATTGATCTAAATTATTTTGACATCATATTACTACTTTTGGGAATAGTTAGACAGTGCATCCAAGCAAAACAAACATGACAAAATGGAGATTATTACAGCCCACAGCCCAATGCATGTGGGCCATGTGGGGCAAGATTTGTTTGATCATACCCCTCCTGGCAGTTATTTATAATAATACATTACTGCATCAAAGACAGACATAATTATTCATCATTATTGATATTTATCATTAAATTAATAATAAAAACTGTTGGGGATTGTGTTATGGTATACACAGCCACATTTCCACAATGCTGACAAGAGTTAAGATGGTCATTGGCTGTGCTATAACAGGTTTAACCCTGTCTTACCACTTATGACTACATCATACATGGACTTGCATTTAAAATACACCATTTTATCTCGCTATAACAGTTTGTAGAATACGGCCCCAGGTTTCTTTTTCAAACATAATGGTGTTAGTAGATTCAAGAAAGGCAGAAAAAGGCAGCAAGCAACATTTTATTCCAAGCTGCAGACACAAGATGACAGACAGCATCTTGGCAATGTCAGGACATACACACACAACTGGCATTGTTACACCAGCAGCTTGAGATTAAAAAAATGTTTACCAGCCTTCCTTTCCACTTTAACGGAAACCTTACATCATCATGTTCTTGAGAATTTCCACCATCACATATCACAGATTTGACTTACATTATTATGTAAATAAGCAGCGCAGAATATAATTGGATTTAATAATTTTCAATTACACCCTTACCTCAAATCTTTTCATACTGAAGATTACTGTATCATCATTCTGTTCAATATCAATAAAAGCATAACCTGTAGTGTGGAAAGTCCAGCATCGGTGCTAAGTGGGAGACAGAGTCACTGAGCTAAGGGCCAATCAGTGATGAGGTTAGAAGAGGCACTATCCAATCAGGAACAAGGGTGCAACAGCAACTCAAGGCTCCTGTAGCAAGCTGGGAATGAATGGACATGGCATATCTACACATGTTCCTTTAGCAATACAGAGTATGTCTGTCTGCTTGACCTCTCTTCCATCCATCACCAAGGTGGTGGATGTGCTAAGCTGGCACGGCCCACACCACCATCTCACCTGAAGAGAGAAGAACACGTCATAGATTGCAGGATTAAGGAACATGGAAAGGAATCTACATTAGCATTCTTTACACTGTTTGCTCTAAAAAGTCTTAAGGTTTAATAAAACATGATGAAACATTTCTTTTTCAATAACATGAATAACATAATCATCTGTCTTTCAAATACACAATCTCCAGTTCACAAGAAATTAGTTTTCTTCTAAAGTTGGTGAGTGTAAAGAAGTCAACTTATTCTGACTGAGTGACATACTCCCAAGGATAGCACCATACACACATGCATGTGCATTGCAAGCATGCAAGCACACACACACACACACACACACACACACACACACACACACACAGAAAAGTAACTAAATAGTTCATCTATCTATCTATACACCAGGTGAACAATCCCATACATTGACAAGCACATCTTTTATACTCCTAGCTCTGTCAGCCCCTTATAGGAGGGAAAAGTCTCATGGCCCAGCAAAGCCACACACCAAACACTGGTTTACCTCTGCCCCTTTATGATGAGACTGTTCACTACGCAACACTTACTCCAATCCTGACACCACAACAGATGCAGAGTGCTTCCCACAAAGTGTCTCACCACACCATAGCTGGTCCATGCACCACATGGCCCTGCCAAGTGTGCCTGCACTCCCTCCCAAGGCTTGAAGAGACCAACTCATTTTCATGTACTCACCACTGTTGCTCTCCATTTGCCCATCACACACACACACACACACACACACACACACACACACACACACACACACACACACACACACACACAAAAAAAAAAAAAAAAAAAAAAAAAAAAAAAAATGTGGAAACTCAAGAGAAGGCAGTGGCATAGGAGGATGACTGCTAGCATGGGTGGAGGATTTTCTGAAGGACAGGGAGGAGGAGGACAGTTTAAGAGACGTAACTTCTACATGTAAAAGAGTTTAATGGAGTTCCTCAGGAATCAGTTTTGGTTCCAGTAATGTTTGCAGTATACATAAATAAGTAGTTGAAGAGGTAGAAAGTTATGTAGAAAGTTACACAAGTCTGTTTGCTGATGATGCAAAGATCCTGAAAAAGGTGAAGAAAAATGAGGATTGTGACTTGCTCCAAGAGGACTTGAATAAATCTACAGATGGAGTAAGAAATGGAAAATGGAGTTCAATGCAAGAAAGTGTAGTGTATTGGAGTTTGGGAAAAGCAAAAATAAACCAGTCTGAGTTTGTAAGCTAGAGGAAGGAAACATCCAGAAAAACAAAACAAAAAGATTTAGGAGTAATTGTTGTCACCGAAAAGCACTTATGCAAAATAGTGGGAGAAACTTACAATCTACCTAGAATAAAAGAATGACATTTTCATACACTGATGAAGAAGATTATTGTAACTATGATATGACTAAGGTTGGAATATGCAGCAGTGGTTTGGTCAGCAAATCTGAAGAAGGATATTAAAAACCTAGAGAGGATCCAGCAGGATGTAACAAAAAACCTCCTTTGTGATGAATTGTTAAGATGTGATCTCATGAAACAAAGAATAAAATATTTGATTACAACATTTAGAAGGAATCAACAAGTATGACAGAGATGATTTGATGATGCATGATGAATGATCCACAAGGGGACACAGGAACAAACTGGAAGGGCGCATGCAGGAGGGACATGAAGAAATAGTTTTCTATGCAGAATTGTCAAGGCTTGGAATGCATTGGATAGAGAAGCGACCAAAGCAACAACAATATAAAATTTTAAGATGAAATTGGAAAAATTTGGGGATAACAGAGATAGGAAAGCATAGCTACCCTCCTGTATGGGTAAATAACACAAGCACACACACACACACACACACACACAGATTTATCTTTTCCTTCTCTATCTTGAGAACCTTTCATTTGTGACAGTGATGGTGGTGCTACAAGCCAAGCCTGCCTCACCACCACTTTACCTGGCAGTGGTGAAACAGCCCTAGTCTGCTGCCGCATGTCCCACAACACACCAACAGCTGCCAGCCTCCACTATTTGGTGCAGGAATTCATGTGCACGTTGAGATGGTCCCGCTGGCTGAAGGACCTGCCACACTCAGGACAGGTGTGCTTGCTCATTCCCTGATGCCGCTTGTTGACATGCAGAGTGAGGTGACTCTTGTGGGTGAAGACTTTGTCGCACTGCTCACACACATACAGCTCCGCCTTCGTGGGATTCTTTGTTGCTTCTAGTTGGTTCTTTGATGTAAACTTTATATCATCACCACTGCAATTCTGTTCTCTCTTTCTAAAACAGCATACAAATTTGTGTTTAATTAGGCACTTCTTTCTGAAGAAACCTCCACCACACTTGTCACAGAAGAAACTTTTCTCTAGGTTGTGGACTCTCTTCATGTGTTGTGTGAGGTGACCCTTCCATCTGAACTCACTGCCACACCTGAAACACTGATATTCCTTCACATCAGAGTGGATCTTGCTGTGTTGAACAAGATTCTTCCTGGTACCAAACTCTTTCCCACACTCTTTACATTTAAATTCCTTTACCCCATAATGGTCTAATGTATGCGCTCTCACATCTACTGATTTGTGGAACCGTTTTCCACATACTTCACATTCAAATCTCTTATTAGAATTGTGCTCGTCCAAGTGTTGGTTCAGCTTACTCTCACTCAGGAACACTTCCTCACACTTTTCACAGCAGAACACAGTTACTCCTCGGTGTGACAGGGAGTGCTGCACATGCCTGCTGCTGCTGTTCAGGATCTCCCCACACTCGTCACACACAAACCTCCTGCTCCCATCCATCCTGGCGTCCACCTACACTTACACACACACACACGCACACACAATCTGTTGCCTGACACAACAATCAACACGCACACACCACAACACAGGAAATATTTTCAAGGTCTTACAGGTGAGAGGACAAAGAAGTAAATGGTCATCTTGTAAATCTGATACAATGAAGCATAACACCATGACCAGCTGCTCTTGTGTGCCACTCAACTGCTAGATGAGAGTTCAATCAGAACAATACAGGTAAGGATGAGTGAGCCATTGCCCATCCATATCTCTCCAGCAGGTAACAAGGTCTCAAAGTACTCACAAGTTGCAGAGGGAAACATTCAGTTGAAAAGTACCGACCTTCAGACTCTTCTTCTCCACCTGATGCCTCACTCTCTCCTCTGAAACATATCACTGGTCAAACATATGAAAAAACAACAAAAAACTATCCATATTATTATTACAGTCCTTCACCATAATCATGGCTTTTCTTACCCTTACCATCATATAGAGCTTCTCATTCTGAGTAATCTGAACACAAACATACCCATCACAAATTGTTTACAATGTTGACAACAATTCTTAAAGATTTATAATTGGGGGTGGGGGAAGAGCTAGGGTGCTGGAACACTCATGTGTGTGGACTGATGGGCAGTGAGGAATGCTGTTTGGTGTGTTAATTCGTGTGTGCATACTGTCATGACTTGTACAGGTGTGAAATCAACCATGATGATTGCTTCTTTTGTTAAAATATGCAGCCACTGAACAATGAAACAATACATAATAAATCTAGCCAATCAGAGTAGTTTGTGGAAAGAAGTGACTCAATATATATCAGTCTATAGATGTCTGAACAGGCAGGGTATCCCATCAATTATTTTCATTGTATTGCCAGATTTTAAGAAGAGAAATAAGGTAATGACTTCATGTTAATTCCTCAGTGTTGCTGGTCAGGTTAGGCAAGTTTGCTTTTGGTTGGATCAGTTTGATTGAATTATGTAAAGTTAATTTGTTCTGAGAAAGACATATCAGCGGTGTTTGTCATCTCAACTAGGTTAGGTTTGGTTAGTTTGGTTAAATAGGTAAGTTTCAATGGGTTGGCATAGCCAGCGGTGACAGTGAATACTCTCTACAGCAGTAACAGCCAATATTTTGGACCGTTTCTTTAGAGATAACATAATATAAATAATAGGATAACAAAGGGCCACCAGGACCCATCTAGGTTATCCTGTATCAGTCGCACAGCGACCTCGTCATCAGTACTTAAAGATACACTTACAAGTACACAATACATTATATACTAATTCTAAATATTTGTCCCATTAACAGGGCTAAGTCCTCTACAATTTGTGGTCCCCATACATGGGGATCATGTCTTGTTTAACTATAGTAAATTTCTTATAAAAACTATCATGCAGTGCTATACATAATTATAAATCTAATAAATTTAAGTGCTTATCTAATCTGTTTTTAAACATTGTCAAACTAGTGCTATTTACAACCCTCTCTGGCAATGCATTCCAGAAGTCTACCACCCTATGACTAAAGAAATATTTTCTTATATCTAACCTGCAGCCTTGCTTTCTAATCTTCCTGCCATGATTTCTAGTCCTACTTCCCTCCTCTAAGGTAAAGAAAGATCTCACATCTATGTAGTTTGTATCTGAGAACATTTTAAATAACTCTATCATATCCCTCTTATACATCTCCTCTCAAATGAAAACATGTTTAATTCCTTTAATCTATCTCTATACTCCAGGCACTTTAATGCTGGTATCATCCTAGTTGCTCTTCTCTGAACTGCTTCTAACATGTTGATATCCTGCCTATAATGGGGTGACCAGGCCTGTATGCAATACTCTAAATGGGGCCTAACATAGGAATTATATAAGCTACGCACCACTTCCTTACTTTTATAACTAACATTTCTATTTATAAAACCCAGGATCCTATTTGCCCTATTTCTTGCTTCTAAACATTGCTTTGAAAATTTCATAGTCCTGTCTATCACTACTCCTAAATCCTTTCCTTCCTCTACTGCCTCTAGCCAAAGATACTTTGTGATAACCAAACTATTTTCTCCTGGTACATTTTGGTCAGTTTTGTATTAATCTTCTTTTCGTTTTCACCGCAACACAATACTTTCTGAGGATAAAAGTCTTTTTTTTTTTTTTTTTGGGGGGGGAGGGAAATATAAAAGTACTGATCGGCGATGGAAACCAAGTAGATTAATTCAAAACTTCCCCAAACTGCCAGGAAAAAAAAAATCCTGGTGACAGCATACTGAAACACTGTAAATTTATCTAAAAAAAACTATCTATAAGAATATCAAACACCCAAAATAAAAGTAGCAAAAGTCATCACTCACCTGAAGCACTGACACACACGGACCTGCTTACTGAAGTCCATCCTCCTCTCTCGCCACTCCCTGCCCTCATCCTGACCCTCCCGCAATATTCTGGCCCAGGCTAGTGCTGCATCACGGCTGTTTGCTTGCTGTCACCACATTATGGCTGGTTTGAATTACTGTTAGTGAAGAGTGGAAAGTTATTTTGACAGGAGTCGTCACCAGTCACCACTGTCTTGCGGCCTGCGCTGTGAGGGGTCGTAGTCAGAGTTGGATGTCTTTGCAACGGTCTCCTGATGTTAATTTGGGTTTTTACTGGTTTATCTATTTTCTCCTTTCCTTTCACTTTCAACCTTTATCCCTATTCTTCTTTTCTTTATCAAATTTTATTCAACTTTTTCTGGGCGGTGAGCTGCTGCTGCTACTACTGCTGCTATTGCTTTCCCTTTGTAATTGTGCGGCCTCTCTCTTCTTTCTGTACTTCTCCTATATACAATAATGAACCCATCTCTCAATCAACTTCCCTCATTATATATTGTTCCTCATTTTTGTGCGACTTTACTCTTTCGAGGTGTTGGATGTATGTACCTCCCCTACACGATGGGTCAGCAGGTCGTCCGTGACACCCCCAGGACAGAGGAGAGGGACAGAAGAGAACGAGATGTGATAGAAGTATCATCGTTACCCGAACTTTCTCCTGCCAACCAGTTACACACACACACACACACACACGGGTGCGGCGAGGCAAATAGGCAAGCCTCTTAATGTGTAGCCCCTGTTCACCTAGCAGTAAATAGGTACGGAATGTAACTCGAGGGGTTGTGGGCCTGTGGCCTCGCTTTCCCGGTGTGTGGAGTGTGTTGTGGTCTCAGTCCTACCAGAAGATCGTTCTATGAGCTCTGAGCTCGCTCCGTAATGGGGAAGGATGGCTGGGTGACCGTGGTGAATTACACACACCGTATTAGAGTTTGAGTTCACATGACCTGCAACACGTGAGTGTGGTGAAGATACTCTGTATTGTGATTGAGTGAATGTGTGGAATTAATCTGTGCTATATTCTTACTGTAGTGTGCATAAGTACTTATCATGTAAAAGATCTTAGGGTTAAATAGTGGTAAGCAAGACAGCAGTCATTGTTTCAAGGTGTTGGAGAGGGGTTAGGTACGACTCGTTGAGAGGCCTTTCTCCTCACCCCTCCCCCTGGCACTCTTCCAAATAATGGTGTCCAATCAGGTATCACTGTCCACTAGACGTGATTAGTATTTAGTGCAACATAGTGTTGTCATGGCTTTCTCTTGTTATCTACAGGTTTTGACTGAATGAAACAACACATTCGAGTCAACGTGGTTTCCCTATCCTAACAACACCGCCTTATGGGTGGCGGTAACAGTGTCCTCTATCTGCATCACCTCAGGTGTCGTAAACCGGGTAGCCCCGTAGGACAGCAGGAGAGAAACACTGTGCCCCAGCCTGCGAAGTCACAGCACCTACAGAAGAGGCTGACACAACTAGGGTTGCCACCTCCACCACCTAAAAATACGGAACGCATTAGCTGAGGTTGGAACAGTGATGGCGGGTAGCAAGTCAATCATATTGACAAGGCTTGAAGATAAGCTCTTCCATAAGTACCCTGTATTAGGAGGAATTCAAGGATATCTTGACTAAATGTGAGGATATATTGCAAAATACGTTCATCAGTCAAGTTATCAGTAATATATTTTTGAAACTACATGTGTCTATAAATTCTGAAGAATGACACTGAAAAATATATTTCCCTTAATTAAAAAAAAAAAAAAACTCATTTGGAGAAAACAGTAGCTACCTGTGAATATGAATGGATCATAAATATAGCCATTACTTATACATTTTCCAAGTGTACAGATCCTGCAGACGTAGCCATGTTCAGTACAGGTACCTAACAGGGATGAGACATAGGCATGGCACAGCACAGCAGCAGTGTTCTCCACCCCTATCATTTCTAGACTGACAGCCGTTGGTGATGGACCGTGGAGGCGCCGAGGCGGAGCGAGATATTACGTGTACTGTTCACGTAACGCACGGGCGGCACGACAAACCCCTAACACGCATATATTTTTGTGAACTGGTTATGTATTTGTTTCAATATTTGGTCACGATGACTTATTAATTTATTTCATTTGCTTGACTATTCATACAGGCAAATACGGAACAAATGGCGTTCCGTATTGGTTCAGTACGGAACGCAGCATTTCACGCTTCAATACGGAACGGTTCCGTATTTTAAGGAACAGGTGGCAACCCTAGTTCACACAACACCAGCGGCCTGCTTGTCCTCCACATGTGTCCAAGGCTTCGGAGAGAGAGAGAGAGAGAGAGAGAGAGAGAGCCGATCTCTTACGTTACCTATACTCACATTCCCTGTAGTTGTTTATAGTTCAAGTATTCACAAGAGTGTGGAAATGGCAATGCTTTGGTTTCCGGATATATTGATAAGGAGACCATGTGCTGTGCCTGACGTTGCTATGCAGAAAGAGACATTGCTCAACAGAGAAAGATGTTATTTAAGGATATTTTTACGGTTCTACTGACATTATCAAAAGGAAACATACTCTCGAGAACCCGCCTATCGTCTCTGTGACCTTGGAAAACAGTCGTGGTGAGAGGGGAGAACATATCAGAAGTCCACCACTCAATTAATCCCTTGAGTACCAATGTACCAGGACGCATTTTCATAATCACTCTTTACTATTTGGTGATTTTAAACAGCCTCATAAACTTATGTGGGGACTAAAATAGTGAAGAATGGCTATTAATCTTCTGATCCCCCCATAGACCCTTCCTAATGAATATAAAATGGTCTAATCGTACACAAATCTCAAGGTAAAAATGCGTCCCAATACTGAAGTAGTTAACGCTTTGCCGTCTCTCACCACGATTGTTTTCCAAGACCAAGGAGCCGTATTTCCAAGAGTATTTTCCTGTTAATAATGTGGAATTGTTGTTAGTCTGTCACTAGAACCATAAAAATACCCTTAAAAATCCGCGTCACTTCAACTATATCCTATTGGAGAACGTTAGATACAAATCCCATAATTTCGGCGGAACTTTGTCCTGTCTTGAAGTGCGGCTTGACATAGAGCTGACTGGACGCGTTACAAAACCCTTCACTCCCTCATCCGTCTCTCTCTCTCTCTCATCTCGAAGACAGTGGCATAGCTAGTGTTTCAGCCGCCCGGGGTGGACCGCGGCCGCCCATACATTCCCATCATTAATGTTATTGTTGAAATTATAATCCCCAAAACTGCACTTCACCATCACTACTTTCGTAAGGCTCTAAATACCTAGGTGAAGTTGCAAAGATTTTAAGGGTGTTATCCTTCATGGTTTAAATGATAAGTAAAATTGCTATGATGCTGACCGGATACAAGATAATTCTCTGTGGCCATGGAAAATAATGGTGGTGAGCGAGCAGTGTTCCTGAACAGGGCCCGTGTCACTTCATTCAATACAGGGGAAGGTTTACAAAAACTTCAGTTCATAGATTTATTAACCAAGTTTTTAATGATGGCGAGTCGGGCGTCCACACTGGCCCGACTCTCCCCGCCTCACAGTGTTGTCCTTTCTTTATTTCATTACCCGAGAGGCGCCGTGATTACTGCCCCTCCCCACCCTATGGCCAGCCCCGGAGTCTCCAGTCCCCTGCCCCCTTAACACTCAGCTGGGAGAAAGTGGAGGAGGAAGATGAGGAGGGGGAGGTGAGTAAAAGCCAGGGGATGGTTGTCTGACATGCGTAAATAATAATAATAATAATAATAATAATAATAATAATAATAATAATAATAATAATAATAATAATAAAATAAACAACATCCTAGATCCATTCCTATCACATGTTCATCTACAAACACTTATGAACAAACCCTTCTCTATAGTTGCAATGTAGAAGGGAATGTGGAAGGGGAGGTGAGAGGGAGTGAAGGTGTGGAGCCTACTGGTTGACTGAGTAAAGAAGGGAAGGGAGGGAATGTGGATTTAGTATAACCAAGTGTAAAAGGCGAAACGTGATTGGGGACAATTTAAGGTGCAAGTGCAAGTATACGGATTAAATCATTCAGATTATCTTGAGTCTAATGAAATGTTATGCAAGGAACCTACTGAGCCAAGGATGTCAAAAGGGATGCATGAAACGGGGGACTCTCTCTCTCTCTTCCATGGATGTGAAATGAAGAATGACATAGTTATGATCATTATTATTTCAGGTTCCGAGTGCGTAAGACTCCTTCCTCTGAGATAATTAATATTATAACACACACACACACACACACACACACACACACACACACACACACACTTTCTCTTTCTCTCTACTTGGGTGATTTGGTGAGCTCTGTGTGTGTGTGTGTGTGTGTGTGTGTGTGTGTGTGTGTGTGTGTGTGTGTGTGTGTGTGTGTTGAATCCCTGCCTTGTCACACACACCCAATCACTTGTTCACTCATCTACGTATATTAATTAAATACATAAATTAAAGGAAACAGTAACAAAACAAGCAAATGGAGGAAAACATTAACATAAAATAACTTTGTACTTCAGCTAAAAAATGAAATAATATTCCACCAACTAACTAACTGACTTACTGACTGACTGAGAGACATGAGGGCGACTTGACTGAATGGCTGGCATACGTTTTTACAATTCTGCTCATACATTAATTGCATCATCCATCTCAAATTTCTCACCATTTGTCTACCTACTTTTAATTAAATTCCTTTTCTTTAATTAATCATAAATAAAATCCCACTTATCTTTCCTAACCATTTCTTGCCTCCCCTCTCCCTGATGTGCTCTCTCTCTCTCTCCCCCCTGAGAAAACTACTTTTAGTCTGTCCCTGTAGTACATCATTTCCCTGACTTTGTTATTCACTGCATCCCTACATTCATTCATTCATTCATTCTCTCTCTCTCTCTTAACTTCATTATTACTGAATCCTAACTCAGAGAGAGAGAGAGAGAGAGAGAGAGAGAGAGAGAGAGAGAGAGAGAGAGAGAGAGAGAGAGAGAGAGAGAGAGAGAGAGAGAGAGAGAGAGAATATTTGAAGCAATTTATTCAATTGAGTGAGTGAATGTCATTACAAGGCCCAAGAAGTGAGGTAGTAGGCAGACAGGTGTGAGGTGTGAGGTGTGAGGGGCAGGGCTGGCAGAATGACTGAGTTAAAGGGGACATGAGGAGGCAGGAGGGAAGGGCTGGCTCCACAGATCAGTAAAAATAATAAATAAAACAAGACAAAAAAGATGATAAAAAAGTACGTGAAACTGAGGCGCTGGCATGGCACAATGCTCACAAGAGTGGTGGTTTCTCTCATGATGCTGCTGATGCTGCTGCTGTTGATGATGATGATGATGCTGATGCTGTGAGATCAGGGGTTGGTGATGTCAGGCGAGGAGGAGGACGCGGAGCAACACAGCAATGATAGAAGGAATAGTAATAATGATAATAATAATAATCATAATAATAATAAAGTAATAATGAAAGAAAATTGACAACAATGATGGTGATGCTGTGTAAAAAAAAATCATAAAATTAAAAATGATTGAGGATTGATGATGCTGAAAAAGCTACAACAAACAAACGAACAAACGAACAAAGGAAAACACTGTAATATTGTACCTCCGGCTACATCTTTGCTTTATACAAAATAAAAATCAAACAACATGGAACAAAAGAATGAATTAGTTGCATCAGTACATTTTCCTCATTATTTCCTTGCTTTCCAGAAGAAAAAGAATTTTTACAAAAAAAAAAAAAAAAAAAAAAAAAAAAAAAAAAAAAAAACGAATAAATAACAAATTCCTTTCACGCAAACATGCGCGCGCACAAAAACACACACACACACGCACGCACATCCCTTGCAGGACTTGTCTCTACCAACCCCCATCCTTCCTTCCTTCATTCCTTCCTTTATTAGCCTCACATTTCCACCATCCATCCTTCCATTGTTTGTCTGTCTGTTTCCTTGCACCACACTCACATTTTCCACTGAGGCAGTACTAATCACGCACCGTCTGTCTTCAGTTTGGGGGCGTGAAGTGGGGTGAGCCATGGAGGGGGCACAGGTGGAGAGGAAGAGAATGGGAAGGATTATCACCAACTTAGTCTGTCTTTTTCCTTTTGTTTCAGTCTGTGGTGCACTGGTGATGGGGCGATGGGGTGTGGGAATGGGGTTGGGTGTTATGGAAGTGTGGGGGTGTGGGGGCGCAGTGGTGGGTGGGTGGTTGCTCCGGGAGGCATCTCTTTGGGAAACTTTCTGTTCATTTTGTTTTCTTCCTTCCTTTTTTTCCACACTGATTTCAGCACTCATTCACTTGTGAGGTTGTGAGGTTGTGTTGATGGTCACTCCCTTCCCTCCCTCACTACCAGTCACCAGGCCAGGGGAGGAGGAGGAGGAGGAGGAGGAGGAGGAGGAGGAGGAGGAGGAGGAGGAGGAGGAGGAGGAGGTGGAGGTGGTGGTGGTGGTGAAGGAGGAGGAGGACGAGGAGGGTCCCAGTGGCTGCTTTCCTTGAGCCACGAGTCCGTTTTCTATAACCTACGAAAGCACAGACTAAAGTAAACCTTGTACATTGCAGAGGATTCACACTTCCTTGCCCAATGTGCCCCGGGAGTCCTGGCGGGGCAGGGGTGGGGCGGCCTCGGGGGTTTGGGGGGTGAGGCCTCCAGGGGTTGTGGGTGTACTGGGTGTGGTGAGGAGGGGGAGCAGAGTCCTCAAGGGTCACGCTGCAAGCCGTATGCAGCTCGGGTGAAAGTTGTGTGTGTGTGTGTGTGTGTGTGTGTGTGTGTGTGTGTGTGTGTGTGTGTGTGTGTGTGTGTGTGTGTGTGTGTGTGTGAACAAGTGACTGTATGTGTACATGATGAAGTGCTACAAAGTGTGTGTGTGTGTGTGTGTGTGTGTGTGTGTGTGTGTGTGTGTGTGTGTGTGTGTGTGTGTGTGTGCACTTGTGTCTGCACTGAGATCAAGCGTTGGCCTCGTCTCTTGGTCCGTGGGGCCGCGGTGGGCCGAGAGGTCGGTCCGGCCATCCTGAGTGGGTGGGAGCGCCTCCCTGGATTGTACTCTTGACTGGTGGGAAGGGTGGCCCGCCCTCGCCCTCCCCCCCCAGATACCCCCCAACCCACAGTAGGGCACTGGGTGGGGCGAGGGTGCTGTGGGGGGGCATGGGGGCAGGCAGGGCAGGCCTGAGGCAGTCTGTGGGTGGGGTCTGTGGCCAGGTTCAGGGACTGGCCTTTATCCTCTTGCGGGGCGGGCCGATGGGCGGGATCTGCTGGGTGGCCAGGGCTCGGAAGGCCTCGGCGATGAGGTGCGGGTGGGACTGGATCATGGATTTCCAGCCCTGCGTTTCCATGACATCTGTGGCGTGTCTGTGGGGAGGAGAGGCAGCAAGGAAACAGTTAGCTCAGGTAGAGAACAAGAACATTCTCAATGGTAGATACAAGAGAAGCACAAGGACAACAATTCACTGCAAGGAGACGCTACGTGTGACAAACAGCTCACAATTCTGCGTCTGTGCTTGTGACTCACGTGTTTATGAATTCAATGGCCTGAGCCTTGAGTTGGTCGGCGGAGTGCAGGTCAGCCAGGATGAGCACGTCAGCCGCGTTCTCGGTGCTGAGGTTGACACAAAGGGCCTCCTCACACATCACCTTGAGTCTCTCCAGGGCATACTGCAACAAACACCAAGTGAGCTTTTGGTGGCTGTGGTGGGAGGGATGAGGAGATGGTCCTGTGAGGGTGTGTTGTCAGGGAGGTGTGAAGGAAGAGGGTGAGAGGACTGTGAAAGGTGGAATACAGTTATCTGACACTCTGAATGATTGACTCACTCACTCACCCACTGGGAATTAAAAAAAATGGCAGACTAACAAACACAGACTCACTGAAACACAAGATAGATGAATGAACTCTTATGAAATGACTGAAAAACACACTAATACACACTTAACAAACTGGACTCTCTATAAAAAGACAAAAAATGAATGCACGCATAAACACACACACACACACACACACACACACACACCTTGTCGGCTGCTGCTAGTAAATCATCTGCCATCTTCTCTAGGTTGGTCGCCTTGCCAGTGTAGATGAAGCGGAGCATTTCCCTCAACACTTCATGTTCCACGTCCTGGATCTCCACTCGGTTGTGCTTCCGCTCCTCCATCTCATGGGCGAACATGGCAGCAAACACAGGGGACCGGGCTGCCCAGGGGGAAGGTGGGGGGGGACAAGGTCAGAGCATTCTTTTTTCAATTACCTGTATTGATTATCATTATTTTTTCCATGCAAAAGAAGTGACAACCACAAGCAACACAAAAGTAAAAAAAAATGAAACAAAAAAAGACCATTAAGACTGTGAGTGTGTATATATGAAGCTCAAACTATTGGTGTGTGTGTTTCACTGTTTGATCTGTTGCAGTCCTTGATGAGACAGCCAGACGTTACCCTACGGAACAAGCTCAGAGCTCATTATTTCCGATCTTCGGATAGGCCTGAGACCAGGCACACACCACACACCAGGACAACAAGGTCACAACTCCTCGATTTACATCCCGTACCTACTCACTGCTAGGTGAACAGGGGCTACACGTGAAAGGAGACACACCCAAATATCTCCACCCGGCCGGGGGATCGAACCCCGGTCCTCTGGCTTGTGAAGCCAGCGCTCTAACCACTGAGCTACCGGGTGTATAAGGAAGTGACGACCACAAGCAACACAAAAGAAAAAAAATGAAGACAAAAAGATCATTAACACTGTGTGTGTGTGTGTGTGTGTGTGTGTGTGTGTGTGTGTGTGTGTGTGTGTGTGTGTGTGTGTGTGTGTGTGTGTTTTGGGCCAGCCAGTTTGGGATTGTGAGCCTGGTATATAAATCGATGGATTGTTATCATCATCATTACCCACACATACCTGCCAGGATAGCTTTGTGAGCCTGGAACTCTCGGCCGGCCACAGACAGAGTCACATCTGAGAATCGCTGGGACTCAAAGAGGCTGCCCAACTCATCAGAGAGGCGGCAGTCAGGAACCTTGAAGTGAATGGCATTGCTCTGCCCGGAGATGTTGACACTGTCTGCCACCACCGACACCTGCAAAGGGACGGGAGTGTGAGTGGGAGAGGGAAGGTGCATGGAGGAAAAGGGAGAAGAGTAAGTTAAAAAGAATGGAAAGGAAAGAGTAATTATTGGCAAGGAAACAAGAAAAGGAAGAATGCTTAAACACACACACACACACACACACACACACACACACACACACACACACACACACACACACACACACACACACACACACACACACACACACATTTTATCACCTTTTCTAGATCTGCTTTTCCTATTAAATTTATCTCCTTAACCTCTTGAGTACCATGACATGTTTCCATATTCATTCTGGTTATTATATAGTGATTTAATACAGCTTCAGAAACTTATGTGGGGATTAAAATACAGAAGACTGGCCATTCACCTTCTGATGTCCATAGACCCTTCCTATTGTTAACAAAATGGTCTAATCGTAAACAAATCTCAAGACAAAAATAAGAGGCAGTATTGAAGGGGTTAATATTCTCTTTCTCTAGACTTTATAAGCTAGCTCCTCCCTCCCTCTCTCTCTCATCCCGCCACGCCTCCTCACCTCACAGTAGAGGGTCAGCTTGTCATCCGGCAGCAGTCCATTAGCCTCATCCAACAAGAAGTCTCTGCGGATGAACTTCTTGAAGCCCCAGTCCTTGCCCTGCACGAACCTGTAGGCGCGCTGACTCTCTGTTTGGGATGGGACAGTTCATTACCACACCACTCACCACTTGCCACTGTAACTATGCACTACTGTTGCTACTGCTAGGACAATTCATGCCTGTACCCTCACTACACTTGCTATACTGTACTACTTTCTAGATGATAACACCACTATGCTTAAAAAAACCATTGCGACTACATGAAATCACAACAGGAAATAA
>NC_059285.1:12546277-12551277 GCF_017591435.1 Portunus trituberculatus
GTGTGTGTGTGTGTGTGTGTGTGTGTGTGTGTGTGTGTGTGTGTGTGTGTGTGTGTGGCTGACCCAGGGTGGTGCAGTCATTAAGGAGCGCTGAATGAGGTAAGAGTGTTTGGATGGAGATAACTGGTGGATATGCTGTAGGTTAGTATGTAGTAGTAGTAGTAGTAGTAGTAGTAGTAGTAGTAGTAGTAGTAGTTGTTGTTGTTGTTGTTGTTGTTGTTGTTGTTGTTGTTGTTGTTGATAATGACAAAGGGACAGTGACGTGCATTTCTGATGGTTCACAAATACACACAAAACACTCTCTCTCTCTCTCTCTCTCTCTCTCTCTCTCTCTCTCACACACACACACACACACACACACACACACACACACACACCATCACGTACCACTTCAGCTTGTCGTTGGCCCCGGCGGAGAAGGTGGATGACTTGAGCACCTCGCCCATCTCCTCGCGGCAGAAACTGAAGTTGTTGATGGACCACATGTAGCTGAACTTTATCACCTTCACCTGGAACACAAACACACAATTATGAAGTCCATCTGTCTGTCTTTTTTTTTTATATTTTCTTTTTTATCTCACACACACACACACACACACACATGCTTTACTTTCCTTACTTAGTGTGAGCGTTTGTGTCTTAATCATCTAAACCGGAAACGCAGGCGGGGTTAGGTAGGGTTAGTATGTGTTTCTTCTATCTATTCCCGCCCCCACACCCCGCCCACCAAGCCCCACCCCCCTCCCTTTTCCGTAAGACCTTCACCAAAAACAAAGATACTGGTTGACAGAGAAGAGAGAGAGAGAGAGAGAGAGAGAGAGAGAGAGAGAGAGAGAGAGAGAGAGAGAGAGAGAGAGAGAGTTCTAAGCTAACACATCTGAACACCGCCTCTCTCGCCAGGTAAGCGGTCATTACAACACCTGCTAATTAACACAAGGTCACGTGACGCAGGTGTTGCCAATCACGCTGAACTTTTGTCGAATGTTGAATCTTTTTTTATATTTATTCGCTTTTTATTGTAATTTAAAAGTGAAGGAAGAATGAGCGAAGGTTTGGCGCGTGTCTCAATGCTCACCTTGATTCACGTCACTTTTCACGTGTTGAGAGAGAGAGAGAGAGAGAGAGAGAGAGAGAGAGAGAGAGAGAGAGAGAGAGAGAGAGAGAGAGAGAGAGAGAGAGAGAGAGATAAAGGTAAAACAGACAATAAAGGTAGAAATGAATAAAGGAAGGAAGGAAGGAAGGAAGGAAGGAAGGAAGGAAGGAAGGAAGGAAGGAAGGAAGGAAGGAAGGAATAACAAGGTAACAAAGAAGAAAGAAAAAAATGACGAAACAAAGGAAGGATAGAAATTATTAAAGAAATTCAGGAAAGAAGGAAGGTAAGAATTAAAAAAAAAATAATAATAAATAAATAAATAAATAACAAATGGAAACAGCAAGAAAATACGAACGTCATTCTGTCAAAAAAAATAAAATAAAATAAAAATAAATAAAAATAAAACTAAAGCAAAAAATAAATAAGAAAAAGAAAGAAAGGGAATAAAAAAAAGAAAAAATATGCGCGCCATTTGCATAATTGATCGATTTTTTTCTTGCAAATAATTAAGAAGCAAAACGGAAAAAAAAACGATTCAGAGAGAGAGAGAGAGAGAGAGAGAGAGAGAGAGAGAGAGAGAGAGAGAGAGAGAGAGAGAGAGAGAGAGAGAGAGAGAGAGAGAGAGAGAGAGCACATACAAAAAAGTGAAAAGAAAACTAAAAACTCGAGCGAAACGCAAAAAAAAAAAAAAAAAAAAAAAAAAATCCTGAACGTCATTTTGAGCAATAATTAAAAATGCGTGTCCTCGTGACGTGGCGGGGAATGGGGGTAGGGGAAGAGGAAAGTGGAGGGTGAGTGAGGTGGAGGGAGGTGGGGTAGGGGGATGGGTGGAACGGTCAAGGGTAGTGTGTTGACAGTCTAGCTTTGCACTGAGAGAGAGAGAGAGAGAGAGAGAGAGAGAGAGAGAGAGAGAGAGAGAGAGAGAGAGAGAGAGAGAGAGAGAGGTGGTAGTGGTATACGAAGGAGAGAAGGGAGAAAATAAGTGAGATGTGAGAGACGGAAGGAACGTGAAGGAAAAGGAAAAAGGAAAAAGGAAGGAAGGAAACTAAAAGGAGAGGAGAGGTGAGAAGGAAACATCTATATGAATGAAGAAGAGGAGGAGGAATAAGAAGGAAGGAGGAAAGACTAAAGAAGAGAGGAGAGGAAGGCAGGAAGGAGTAAAGGAAAACAAAACTCCATCATGTTACTAAGTTTCCATGGTAACTGCGTCTTTCCTCCCTCACACACAAAGAGAGAGAGAGAGAGAGAGAGAGAGAGAGAGAGAGAG
Organism: Portunus trituberculatus; assembly: GCF_017591435.1. Taxonomy (NCBI): domain Eukaryota; kingdom Metazoa; phylum Arthropoda; class Malacostraca; order Decapoda; family Portunidae; genus Portunus; species Portunus trituberculatus. The sequence goes on from NC_059285.1 coordinate 12,548,638, forward strand.
AGAGAGAGAGAGAGAGAGAGAGAGAGAGACTAAACACTACAAGAATGGTAGATTAATACATAGACAAAGGCACCATGCATTAGAAAAGTCACCAGTATCACCAAGTGTTCCCAGTATACTATCCTGACAAACTCAACGCAACTTGGATCTACGCACCACCAATACACAACCAGTACACACCAGTACGCAACTAGTATCACCAGTACACAACCAGTAACTTTAGTATTTAAATCGCGTCCAACTACCTTCCTTAACTTGCGTAACACCCTCACCAACAACCCACCTAATTTACTTAACCAAACCTAACTCAACTAACCTCACCTATAACACATAATCCAAGGAAATCCAATCTCACTAACCCACACAACACAAGATCGTAACTATCTCACTGACAACTTACGTGACTTACCTAACCTAACCTAACCTACAACACAACCCTTCCAAATAACCCAAACCCACACAACACAACACAACACATGACCTAGCCTAACCTAACCTAACGTAATATTATCTTACACACAAACCTTTAACATAATATAACTCATTCAACCTAACTTCACTAACCAAATTTACGTTCGTATTCAACAACGCCTTCCCTTCACACTGCGACAATTTCCCATAACCTAACCTAACCTGACCAAACGTAGCATCATCTAACATACAAGCCTTTTACATAACAGAACTCATTCAACCTAACTTAGCTAACCAAAGTTATGTTCGTATTCAGCAACGCCTTCCCTTCACACTGCGACAATTTCCTAGTCACAGTGACAACTAGCCGGGTTTTAAAGACAGTTTCTCCTTTAATTAAATAAACTAGAAACCTTGCCAATCCATCACCAGTACCATAATAATACTCTTAAAACCTTGACTATCATGACGGGTTTCTATATTCAATCTGCTTACTAAATGGTGATTTTATACAGCTTCAGAAACTCGTGTGGGGCATTAAAATAGTGAAGACTGTGGCCATTCATATTCTGACCTTCATAGACCCTTCCTCATGTCAATAAAATGGTCTCATCGTACACAAATCGCAAGGTGAAAATGTGTCCCAATATTGAGGGGATTAACCACGAGTATCTTCAAGTGGAGCCTTTGGAAGCAGTGATGGTGAGAGACCTAAGCGTTTCAGAATACGAGTACTAATCAGATCTCTTCAGCACCACCAGTATCACCAGCATCACCAGTACACAGTGTAAGTATATGTACGCACCTGTGTGTAGCACCAGTTCTCCGCCACGGGCATGTTGTTCTCGGCGGGCAGCGGGGAGGGCACGCGCGACACAGACATGCTGGAGGCACCCGAGCTGACGTGGCCGCCACCGCCTCCGCCGCCGCCGCCGCCCCCGCCCAAAACTGAGTGGGCGTGGCCAACTGTGGGAGAGAGAGAAGACAACGTAAGTGAATGAGTGAGTGAGTGTGATTGTGTGTAGAAATAATACTGTTATGGTTGGTTACTGATGATGATGAGGCAGTGGTGGTATTGGTGGCAATAATAAGTATGTACAGTATAGTATAAGTATATGTGTGTGTGTGTGTGTGTGTGTGTGTGTGTGTGTGTGTGTGTGTGTGTGTGTGTATATATATATATATATATATATATATATATATATATATATATATATATATATATATATATATATATATATATATATATATATATAAGGATGTTGATGGTATTGTTACTACAGTATAATAAGTGCGCGTAAAGAAGGGATAAATATAAGCAAGGAGGTGAGGAGGATGAGGGGAGATGCGGAGAAGGGAAGAGAAGGGAAGGGAAAGAGTCGGAAGCAGGAGGTGCACGGGAGGAGGAATGAGGGAGATGGTGATGGTAATGATGACGATAATGGTGGTGATAATGATGACGGTGATGAAAACACACACACACACACACACACTGGGCCACAGCCAAGTATCCGCCCCCGAGCCGCCCTCACCTGAGTTGAGTGACACACACACACACACACACACACACACACACACACACACACACACACACACACACACACACACACACCGGGGCACAGCTCACATCACTAGCAGGGACGAGGCGTGGGCGTGGGTGCACTAGGACGGCGCGCCCCGGGGTCCCTCTGTGCGAGGGGCGGGGATGCGGGCGGCGGGGCAAGGTCTGGGCGGGTCTGCCTCCCCGCCCACACCGGACCCACCACCAGCCAGAAAGTAGGTACTGGCGTGGGTCGCGGCACTGGGTGACCTCGTAGCCCATGTGTGTGCGCGCGCGCGTGTGTGTGTGTGTGTGTGTGTGTGTCACAAAACTCAGCAGTGAGGGGCTGGTGATGTGTGTGGCGGCGCACTGGAGTCCCTATCACACACACACACACACACACACAAGCCAGAGGACCGGGATTCGATTCCCCGGCCCCGCCGGGTGGAGATATTTGGGTGTGTCTCCTTTCACGTGTAGCCCCTGTTCACCTAGCAGTGAGTAGGTACGGGATGTAAATCGTGTTGTGATCTTGTTGTCCCGGTGTGTGGTGTGTGCCTGTTCTCAGGCCTATCCGAAGATCGGAAATAATGAGCTCTGAGCTCGTTCCATAGGGTAACGTTTGGCTGTCTCGTCAGAGACTGCACACACACACACACACACACACACACACACACACACACACACAC
>NC_059285.1:12566277-12568777 GCF_017591435.1 Portunus trituberculatus
GTGTGTGTGTGTGTGTGTGTGTGTGTGTGTGTGTGTGTGTGTGTGTGTGTGTGTTTATTTTATTTATTTTTTGCAAAGGGAAGGCGAAATTGGGGAGAGGAAAAGAGAAGAGAAGAGAGAGAGAGAGAGAGAGAGAGAGAGAGAGAGAGAGAGAGAGAGAGAGAGAGAGAGAGAGAAGGAGAGAAGAGGACAAGAGGAAGAGCAAGAATAAGGGCATTGCAAACTGAACAGCAGGAAAGAGAACATTAAAAGTCAGGCGGAAGAATTAAATAAATGGATGAAAAATACGTACGTACGTGTGTGTGTGTGTGTGTGTGTGTGTGTGTGTGTGTGTGTGTGTGTGTGTGTGTGTATACTGACCTTGCGTGCGTCTGCCGTCTTGACTGAAGGCAGGTCACGGGCGGGCGGCGGCGGGGCGGCGGCGGCGCCTGACCCTGCGAGGTTCCGCCCGAGCAAGCGTCTCAAGTTGGACTCCACTATAGTGCAGGGGAGTAAGGTGCCGCCGCCTCCTCCACCTCCACCTCCTCCACACACCTCGTCCACCACTACCGCAGACCCACTCATGCACGCACGCACACGCACACTCCGCTGAGGGCACGGCTACTGCTCCCCTCGGCCTGCTGCGGTGATAGCGGTGGTGGTTATGGCTGTGATGGTGGCGGGAGGTAGTGGTCGTGGTTAGAGTAGAGGCTGTGGTGGTAGGCGTGGTGGTGGTTGTGGTAGTGGATTTACTAAGGTAACTCGCTCCTCGCTTGCATTTCTCATCCACTTCGCTGCCTCGTGTGTGTGTGGTGGGTGGGGAGTTGTTTCAAGGTTTCACCACTACACACCACACAAGGACTAACAGCAGCAGCCTAGCAGAAGCAGGAACAAACTTGTGTGTGTGTGTGTGACTGTGTGTGTGTATAGGTGTGGGTGTCTGTTTCCTGTGTACGAGTGAGTGTGTGTATATTCTTATCTCTTGGAATTCACGTTTCTTTGGGAATCCTCAATTTTCTTTACATGTATTTTTCTCTTCCTTGTTAATTCATTACTTCATTTCATTTATCTCAATTTTTTTTTCTTTCTCCGTTCAAACACACGCCGTTACTACTCCGTCTTCACAGTAGTAGTAATAGTAGTAGTAGTATATTAGCAACAGCAGCAGTAGAAATAGTAACAATAGTAGTAGTAGTAGTAGTGCAAGTCAGAAAACACGCTGAAGGCTCACAAACAGACACACGCACCACCAACACACTCCCTCCAACACGCACGCCAACACACTAATTTTCTTGAGGTGAGTTAGTGAGTGAGAGCGGGTGAGTGTCTGCCCGATAATGAGTGAGCCCAGGTCGTCACATGCGGGCGTGTGGGTATCCGTGAGGGGCGGTGCGGGTGACGAGCTCCAAGGATATCCACACGAGATGGCGGGGCGGGAGTTGACACGGAGCAGCACACATCCACCTCCAACCACTCTCTTCGGGCTACTGCTATTGGCTGCCAGGGAAGGAGAGAGAGACAGGGAGAAGAGAGAGAGGGAGAGGGAGGGAGGAATGGAGGGAGCCGAGTTGCTATAAGCCGCCAGACGCTCTCCTCTCCTCCCCTCCTCTCTACTCACTCTTTTCCCTAACCTTACTCCCTCCACCTTCCCCAGCCATCTCTCTCTCTCTCTCTCTCTCTCTCTCTCTCTCTCTCTCTCTCTCTCTCTCTCTCATGCCATCCACCTCAGTTACAAGCATTCCTTCTCCTTCTCCTCCTACTCCTACTCCTCCTCCTCCTCCTCTTCTTCCTTCTCCCACCACCACTCCCCCCCTACTCCGCCTCGCCTCCTCCTCCTCCTCTCATGTCAGTGGTCAACAGAGGTGCGAGAAATGGCGGGAAATACATAAAGAAAAATATATGGGTTGTTTGCCGATGAGATGAATTAGCACTGATACTGATACACACACACACACACACACACACACACACACACACACACACACACACACTGTTATGTATACGTATTTGTGTGTGTATAGCCATTTCCCAGCAACATATTTGTGTCATGTTTGTTGTTCTAATACCTCCACTACTATTATTACTACTACTACTACTACTACTACTACTACTATACTGCCTTGCTACAGTTGCCAACCACCACCACCACCACCACCACCACCACCAATCAATCAGTTTTCATTTCGGAGCAACACACACACACACACACACACACACACACACACACACACACACACACACACACACACACACACACTTGACCTTACGCAGACCACCACCACCACCACCTCTGTACGTAAATTATGTGCAACACCACTCAAACCCATTTCAAGGATACGCACACACGCACACAGGTTCACACATACACACGCGCATACATACGCACACACATACAGGGAAGAGGAAGCGAAGCTTGAGAGAGAGAGAGAGAGAGAGAGAGAGAGAGAGAGAGAGAGAGAGAGAGAGAGAGAATTTGTGTAGTATCTTTCACGGTTATTCAGATCTTAGAGAAATCGGGTCA
>NC_059285.1:12578777-12581277 GCF_017591435.1 Portunus trituberculatus
AAACACTTGCAACCATCAGTAATCTAACTTAATCCAGCCCAACACAAATCTAACACAAATTAACCTAACCCAACCTAACCTAAATCTTCAAATACAAATCAGGTGTGTTCTCTTCTGCAACACGCACAAACACACTCCTATTTAGTGTTTAAGCTCCAGATTTGCTGACACAACACAACACAACACAACTCTACACAACACAACACAACACAACTCTACACAACACAACTAACATAAAGCAAGGGGAAACTAAATACCAGCCAGACCTTGTGTGTGTGTGTGTGTGTGTGTGTGTGTGTTAAGCTTAACTCACTATCTAATCTGAAGTATGTGATAGTTTTGAAAGGAAAAAAAAAAAAACGTAAACAAAAGAAAGAAAAAAATTAAAGAAAGCATCAGTCAATGAATGATGATGATGGAGGTGGTGGCGGTGGTGATGGTGAAGATGGTGGCGGTGATGATGATGATGACGATGATGATGATGATTTCGGTGGTGGTGGTGATGATGGTGAAGATGGTGGCGGTGATGTTGATGATGATTTCGGTGGTGGTGGTGGTGGTGACTAGTGGAACAGTGAGCAGCTAGTGTTGCGTGGAATGTGACGCGTGGTGAACAACATCCCACCGCCTCAGACAACACAAAGAAACACACACCACCACTGTCTCCTGCTGCGCCTCCTGCCCACACTGAAGGAGGAGGAGGAGGAGGAGAGAAAAAGGAGGAGATGGAGAAGATAAAAACAAGAACAAGAAAACTAAAGAAGTAGTAGTAGTAGTAGTAGTAGTAGTAGTAGTAGTAGTAGTAGTAGTAGTAGTAGCGTGTGACCACCACCACCACCTCCTCTCGCCCAATACTAACTGTCCCAACCTCCCCACGTCCCTCCCCCTCCCCAACCCACGGCCCAGTTACCCCCGCTGCCCCTTCCCCTTCTACCCTCCCCCTTGCCACTCCCTCGGGTCCTATACTGTTACGGCGTGACCTGACAGCGCTGGCCTGACCTGGCTGAGGGCGGGCCGGGGCGGGGCTGGGAGAGGGAGAGGGAGAGGCGACCAGACCGCTAAGACTTGCGCAGGTCGGTAACGGGCCGGCCCCTCTCCTCTCCCACCACCACCACCACCACCACCTCTGTCTACACACACACACACACACACACGTTGGGACATATTAGGTCGTGTGTGTGTGTGTGTGTGTGTGTGTGTGTGTGTGTGTGTGTGTGTGTGTGTGTGTGTGTGTGTGTGTGTGTGTGTGTGCTTGTCTATACTTCTTTCTGTCTGTCAGTGTGTCTGTCTGTCTGTTTGTCTGTCTATCCGTCTATGTGTCTCTGTGTGTGTGTGTGTCTGTAAACCGTTCTGTCTTTCTCATTTCAGACACTCTCCTCTCTCACTTTCCTCTCATATTTCCTCCATCTCTCCCATCTTCCACACCTTCCATTCCCCCACTACCATACTAACTCTCCCACGTTCCCTCCCTCCTCTCCCACGTTCCCTCCCTCCCTCCATCACCCAATAACCCAAGTAATATCTCCCTCTCTCCCTCCCTCCCTCCCTCTCTCCCTCCGTTCCATCACCAGGTAACTCGAACGTCGAGGGAGGGAGGGAGGGAGGGAGGGAGGGAAGGAGGGAGAATAGGTAACGGGCAGAGAATACCTCCACATTTTGCTCCATCTATATCAAGGTTAAGGAGGGAGGGAGGGAGGGAGGAAGAGGAGGAGAGGGAGGGAGGGAGGGAGGGGAGGTGGGAGAGAAGGAGGATAAGAGGGTGGAGAGGAAAAAAGGAGAGGATGTAAGGAAAAGGATAGGATGGATACGAGAGAGAGAGAGAGAGAGAGAGAGAGAGAGAGAGAGAGAGAGAGAGAGAGAGAGAGAGAAAATAAAGGAGAGGTTTATATTGTTGAAGGGAGAAGGAAAACGTTATATCTACTCTCTCTGTCCTCTCTCTCTCTCTCTCTCTCTCTCTCTCTCTCTCTCTCTCTCTCTACCGTTTACACAACCCTGATATCGAGACAAATTAGATCCGTGAAGCAGACTGGTGAGAGAGAGAGAGAGAGAGAGAGAGAGAGAGAGAGAGAGAGAGAGAGAGAGAGAGAGAGAGAGAGAGATGGAAGGCGGACGGAGAAAAGGGGAAGGGGACAGAATTTTCTAGCTAAATTTGTGTGTGCTCCAGTCTCTCTCTCTCTCTCTCTCTCTCTCTCTCTCTCTCTCTCTCTCTTATCTATCTCTCATTTCACGGCACGAGGGAAAAACCTTGACATATTTTCATTAACAACAACAACAATGATGATATCAATGACAATGATGAAGATGATGATGATGATGATGGTGATGATGATAATAATAATAATAATAATAATAATAATAATAATAATAATATATTCGTTTGTTCGTTTGTAATAATATTATCCAAGAATCGTGTCATGTTAGTATTATCATGCATAATTATTACTATTATTATTATTATTATTATTATTTTTATTATTACTATTATTATTATTATTTTTAT
>NC_059285.1:12591277-12596277 GCF_017591435.1 Portunus trituberculatus
CACCACTAAAACACCAACAGCATCACAGCAACACAACCACCATCACCATCACAACAACTTTACACCACCATCACCACCACCACCACCAACAACCACCATCACCACAACAGCAGCTTTACACCACCACTATCACCACTAACACACCATTATAATCATATTCACGGCATATATTCATCACCACATAATCACGAAAACACCATTATTTATTTTTTGTAGTCACCACCATCACCACCACCACTATCACCACAACATCACACCAACACCATTACTGATTCACTATATTCTTCACTATACTGCAACATTACCACCAAGTCATCACCACATCCCAACATCACCACGTCACCACCAACACCACCAGTATTCAACCACCGCCATAATCACCACCACATCACCAATCATTTTCATTCATCACTATACACTACTCCTATCACCACCACGAGTACTAGCACTAAAAAATTCACCACCATTACACCACCACCATCACCATTTCATCTTCACATTACCATCCATGACATCACCATCACCACACCTGAATCACCACGCTGAAAAATGCAATCACCGCATTTACATCACCATCATTGTTTTTTCTCTTGTCTACTACTACTACTACTACTACTACTACTACTACTACTACTAATTATTACTATACTACTACTATTACTACTATTATTTCTATTAACACACACACACACACACACACACACACACACAGAGAGAGAGAGAGAGAGAGAGAGAGAGAGAGAGAGAACTTACGAGACCGTTTCTCTGCACCCAGCTCTCTCTCTCTCTCTCTCTCTCTCTCTCTCTCTCTCTCTCTCTCGTTATACATCGGGAGTGAATGGAGGTGAGTCACGGGGAAGGAGTGTGAGGGGGAGGGGGAGAGAGGGAGTGGGAAAGTGAGAGGGAGAGGGAGGGCAGGAGATACAGCCAGAAGGTCGATATTCTCAGGCTAGGGGGTAGAGAGATCGCCTTTAGTACTCACCACGTGGTTAGATCAATACTCTCTCTCTCTCTCTCTCTCTCTCAGCGTGAAAAAGATAGGTTCCTGTGTGTGTGTGTGTGTGTGTGTGTGTGTGTGTGTGTGTGTGTGTGTGTGTGTGTGCGTGCGCGCGCGCGCGCCAGTCTGCTGCAACATAGTAATCACCACACCACAGCCACATACACCATCACACACCATAGCTACACGAACACAACACCACACACACAGAACCCATCTCAAACACACACACACACACACACACACACACACACACACACACACACACACACACACACACACACACACACACACACACACACACACATACACTTAATGATAAAATTATGTATATATAGAAATCATTTAGCTTCATTTAATGGGATGTGGTTGATATACTGTCATCTCTCCTCCTCCTCCTCCTCCTCTCCTCCTCCTCCTCTTCCTCTTCCTCTTCCTCCTCCTCCTCCTCCTCCTCCTCGTCTTCCCCGTATCATACGACCTCTCTGCTATCTTGAGTTGATTATCTATTTTCCCATATATATCGATTAACTTGTCTATCCCTGAGAACAACAACAACAACAACAACAACAACAACAACAACAACAACAACAACAAGTAATATAACTTTCCCACGCCTTTTGAGAACGCTATTTTTATTTCTAATTCAAGTATTTAATTTTTTTTTTTTATTTATTTACTTTTTTGTGTGTATTCATTGGAGTTGTGTGACGCCCACCACGTCTCTACACTGACGTCCGACCAGTAGAAATATTCCAAACACTGCATCATGACTGGTTAGGTTAGGTTAGATTAGATTGAGTTGGTTTGGGTTGAGTTAGGTTGGGTTGGGTTGGGTTGGGTTGGGTTGGGTTGGGTTGGGCTGGGCTGGGCTGGGCTGGGCTGGGCTGGGCTGGGCTGGGCTGGGCTGGGTTGGATTTAGGTCAGGTTAGGCTCTTATTATAAAGCACTGGAAGGAATAAACAGTCACTAATTGTTTAAAGCCTTCATTATCTTTAACTCAATGAACTACAATAAAGAACTGACTACTGACGCCTTCACCGAGTGTGTTGTCACTCCATCACAACACCACACCTGCACCTCATACTCGTACAGTGTGTCATCACCACCTTTGTAACACTCGCTTCATCTATACTGCTACCACACCACCTTACGCATGAATCATTGTATGCCAACACCACTGCCACACCACCATTACCAAATAACCACTGCCACACCACCAATGCCACAACGCCACTGCCACACCACCAGTCACACCACCACTGCCACACCGTCACTGCCACACCACCACAACGCTCAATTCGTGATAACTGACGCATCTCACTCCCCTGAACATATACCACTTAATTAACCCTTTCAGTACTGAGACATATTTTTACCTTGATTTTTGGATAGGGTTAGACGATTTTAGCATCAGAGTGCCTAAGGAGGTCAAAAGATTAACCCCATTGAGTACCAAGACGCGTTTCCATATTCATTCTGGTTACTGTTTGTTGACTTTGTACAGCTTCAGAAACCTATGTATGTGCGGGGATTAAAGTAGTGAGCACTGTGGCCATTAATCTTCTGACCTCCATAGACACAAATGTTAACAGAATGGTCTAATCGTACACAAAACTTAAGGTGAAAAATATGTCACAGTATTGAAGGGGTTAATGGCAGAAATCTTTACTATTCTAATCCCAAGATATGTTTCTGAAGTTGTTTAAAATCGCCCACTAGTGACCACAATGAATATGGAAAAGCGATACCGAAGAAATTAAGATTAACCCTTTTTGACTATCACCTGGCACACCTTCCCTAATCACCAATCACTGAGACAGCTTTACTTGTTCTGCAGATGTACCAAACCTTTACACACAGGCACACAGGGGCGAAAATAGCTAAATGTATTCTTTTCCATGGCTAACTTTACTGTACATGCTTATACACAATTGCGCATTGCTCTTAAGCCCATACTCTGAAACACTTCCTAGCCCCACCTTCACTTGAAAGGGCTCCGGTCGAAGTGACACGGGTTTGTAATAAGGATGTTTCTGTAATTCCAGTGGCGTGTTAACAATTTTCTATACGTATTACTAACAGGACAAATACTCTTAAGAACTCGGCTATTGGTCTCTGTGGTCTTTGAAAATGGTCACAGTGAGAAAGGGACCCGTTTCTCAATGTGGCGCAGTTAACCCTTTCAGTCCTGCGACACATTTTTACCATGAGTTTTGGGTGTGATTAGACGATTAGTTTATCTATTTATCTATTTATACTCTAGAACTCGCCTATTGATCTCTGTTTGATGAAAGTGGTCACAGTGAGAGAGGGAAGTGTTTCTCAATATGGGGCTCAGTGACTCCTAATTGCTTTGTGTGGCAGTGAAAGGGTTGAAGCACAGCGATTTACCTAAGTATTAACAGGAAGAAACACTCCATCTCAATATTTCTCATCAGGGAAACACTACAAATGGTGACCGTCTTGTGTGAAAGCGTGTCACTCTCTCCCTTTACGTAGTGTTTGTCACCGTGTCACGCCTTCCCTTACATAACTTCACCTTACCAAGCTCAAATGTCACCTTCAGTTATTTACCATTAGTGGTGGTAGTAGTAGTAGTAGTAGTAGTAGTAGTAGTAGTAGTAGTAGTAGTAGTAGTAGTAGTAGTAGTAGTAGTAGTAGTAGTAGTTAAAGCTGCTTATAGGCCAACATGTCACCTAGTATCTACATTGTCTACTCAGGTTATCTCTCTCTCTCTCTCTCTCTCTCTCTCTCTCTCTCTCTCTCTCTCTCTCTCTCTCTCTCTCTCTCTCTCAGTAGTGCCCAGTCATCCACATTCATAACGCAAATCATGAAACACACACTACATTAATGCATATACTCGTAAACACACACACACAAAATAAATAAATAAATAAAATAATAATAATAATAATAATAATAATAATAATAATAATAATAATAATAAACGAATAAATAAATACTAAGAAATAATACTACTAATAATAAAAAAGTAAACGAAAACTAAATAAATAAATAATGCAAAATAAAACAAATAAATAGAAAATAGATAAATAAATCAATAAAATAAATGAAATAAAAATACAACATATATAAGATTATTTGGAACTGAAAAAAAAAAAAAAAAAAAAAAAAAGAGGAATAAGGAAAAATAATCTCCTTAAACATGACTTATATAAATGTTCTGACACACACACACACACACACACACACACACACACACACACACACACACACACGCCTTCCCAGTACTGCGTAACAAACAGTAAGGAGGAAAAATCTCAAGGTAAACAGTAGGCACCACCACCACCACCACCACCACCTCCTCCGTGAAGGCGTGGGCGTATGGCAGGTTGGTAGGGGTGTAAGGGGATTAGGAGGGGATGGGGGAGGGGTGAAGGTGTAGGGGAAGGGAGTATATAGGGTGTATGGAGGTCGTGAGCTAATGTCTTATCGTGTTTGCTGCCGCTGACCTATAAAAATGTGTGTGTGTGTGTGTGTGTGTGTGTGTGTGTGTGTGTGTGTGTGTGTGTGTGTGTGTGTGTGTGATCGCGCGTAAATCTTGTGAGGAATGACACCTTTTTTCTAAGTGTGTGTGTGTGTGTGTGTGTGTGTGTGTGTGTGTGTGTGTGTGTGTGTGTGTGTGTGTGTGTGTGTGTGTGTCAGTGACGTGTTATGTACGTCAAGAAAACACGTAACATGTAAAATGAAGGATATAAATCATTCATCTCTCTCTCTCTCTCTCTCTCTCTCTCTCTCTCTCTCTCTCTCTCTCTCAGGTAACCGCATTACGCTTACGACCAATGACCTAGTTACCAACATCGCTGCTGCTCCTCCTCCTCTTCCTCCTCCTTCTCCTCCTCTCTGTCCTAAGTGAAAGAAGGAAGGAGGAGGAGGAGGAGGAGGAGGAATGGAGACCGGGAGGGAGGCAGGAATAGGGAGGAGGGAGAGGTTGGGAGAGGGAGAGAGAGAGGGAGAGGAGTCACTGAGCTCAGTCCGC
>NC_059285.1:12621277-12671277 GCF_017591435.1 Portunus trituberculatus
AGCTGTTCATTGCAAGTGTTTCCTTTCACCATGGGAAGGGAAGGAATGACATGTCAGACACAGCTGGAGGTGAATGTGACAGAGTAATGAGTGGTGAGTCAGTGGGGAGCCTCAAGAAGATCACACACATTCATGGATGAGGTTGGTGGGTGGCAAGGGGAAGGTAAGCTTCAAACATGGACAGGCATGAATAGGCCAGACACCTTCCCTTAGACCAGGGGCGGGCAACCTCCGGCCCGTGGGCCACATCCGGCCCGCGAAGGCTTAGCGTCCGGCCCGCCACCCTGCTAGGCTTTATTAATGCAATCCGCCCATGGACCTCCCACTAAAAGTAGAGAAGAAACTCTAATAAATTTTAAGTTTTTAAATGAATAAATTATATTATTGAATTACTTTACATTTCATTATTATTATTATTAGTAGTAGTAGTAGTTGTAGTAGTAGTCGTGTGTGCATACGTTTTCTTTTATTACTATAGTATTCCATGCATTTGTCTGAGATTTTGTTTTTCACTCCGGCCCGCGACCTCCTTCCAAGAGTCTCATCTGGCACTCACTCTAAAAAGGTTGCCTGCCCCTGCCTTAGACTGATTGTTAGTTCCACCAGTGACTACCATCACCACCAGCAGCATCACTTTCCTGGCAAGACAAGGCAGCTGTGAGGGAGTGTCAGCTGCACCAGGGTCACAGATGCTGCTCAGGTGGGTGCTACACCTGCTGCCTTATTAGTTTACTTGTTACACTCCATGTGCAACACACTCTTCCTTGTGTATCTACACAGCCAAGCTGGCAAGTACACACACACACACACACACACACACACACACACACACACACACACACACACACACACACACACACACACGTCACTCACACTCTGAGCCTCAGCTTTTTCTCATAATTCTGGATAATCCTTTTGACTCTCTCTCTCTCTCTCTCTCTCTCTCTGGACAGGCTCCTTCAGCAGGCCTTTTCCCAGCCTCTTTGTTGCTCTTGGCCAAATTTCCCCTCAAATCACTAAAACTAAGTCAATTAATGCATCACTAAGGAGGATGAGACCAGGTGTCTCTGTTCTGTCCATGCCAGTAATGCAGACTTCATCAATTAGTATATAATGCAAGAGTTAAACAGTACTCTCAATCATTTATCACTACTCTGTCCACCTATCTAATGCAAGGGTTAAACAGTACTCTCAATCACTCACCACTACTCTGTCCACCTCTCTAATATAACATAAATAGGATAACAAATGCATGCAAGGGTTAACCAATACTCTCAATCATTCACCACTACTCTGTCCACCTCTCTAATGCAAAGGTTAACCAGTATTCTCAATCATTCATACCTTTTCTGGTAAACTCTGGAAATCCCTACCTACTTCTGTATGACTTGACTTCATTTAAGAGGGAGGTTTCAAGACATTTATCCCTTTCTTTTGGCTAATTCACTCGGACCTGCAAGGGGACTGACACTAAGCGGGTCTTTTTTTTTTTTTCACTTTATGTTGCCCTCGGCAGTTTTTCCCTCTTACACAAATGAAAATGGTGTCTGCATTCTTTTATCCCTTTCAGTGGTCAACTCTTCTACTATTCCACACAACTCACACTGTTTCACAAGCACAGTATCAACACACACCACAAAATACATTAGCTTCTGCATACAGTGTCTTTTGGCCACAGCATCATAAACAGCTTTCTTTACTGCAATTCACAGAGAAAAACCATGCATGCTTTGGGGTCCGAGGGGTCTCCAAGCGCACAGGTTCGAATCCTGTCCACGGTCTCAGTGTAAGTTGGGTTTCCTCACTCGGGGCAATGGTTTCCTAGCGAGTGGGCTTTGGGATAGGAGGTACCACAAAAAGTATCCCCTTTAGCCCATACATTCCCGTGAAAAGTCCACATGGTATAAATAAATAAAAAAAAATAAAAAGACTAATGAAAGCTGCTAAGCCTTCACCACCACTAGAGCTTCCACACCACCACCACCACCATCACCACGCAAAGTCATTCTCAAGAGAGCGACCGCCCCCCAGGAGACTGCAGGTACTTGTATTGAAGTATTGATGTGTGTTTCATTGTGTCAGTTTGAAGAGCAGGCCCTCGCCACACCCTGTCTGCCCTCCACAAAGTTCATCACTAACAACCAATACATATCTCACTTTATACACTGACACACCCTGCCACACTTCCTTATACACTGACACACCCTGCCACACTTCCTTAATGCACCAGTGTACTAATAAAACACTGATACACCTGCCTGCTCATACTTGTTCCTGTTGGCTGTGCATGCAGGTACACCACAGAACACAGCCCTTCACTCCCTCACTCTGCCAAACCCTTCACTAACACTGCTTGCATCCAACTGTTGTTCCTTGGCTCACAACCCACCCATAAATTTGCCTTTGAATTAATTAATAAACAGACATCCTTTCATCTTAGTTATTGGTGGCAAAGCTTGTTTAATTCACCTTGTTTAATCTGCCAGCTCACTACTAATACTTTGCCAGTACATTAAAGGAAGCCATTCCACTATTCCCTCCACCATGTGTGTGTGTGTGTGTGTGTGTGTGTGTGTGTGTGTGTGTGTGTGTGTGTGTGTGTGTGTGTGTGTGTATTTACCTAGTTGTTGTTTTACATGGCCTGGGCTTTACGCTCGTGTGGCCCCATCTCCATATCTACACTTATCCAATTTTTCTTTAAAGCTATGCACACTCTTTGCTGACACCACTTCTTCACTCAAACTGTTCCAAGTCTCAACACATCTTTGTGGGAAACTATATTTTCTAACATCTCTCAGACATCTTCCCTTCCTAAATTTTTTACTATGTGATCTTGTGCTTCGAATGTCATATTCTTCTCTCAGGATTAGTTTCTCATTATCCACTTGACCCATTCCATTAATCAATTAATAAACTTGTATCAGATCCCCTCTCTCTCTTCTCTGTTCCAGGGTTGGTAGATCCATAGCCTTTAGTCTCTCCTCATATGTCATCCCTTCAAATTCTGGAACCATTCTTGTAGCCATTTTTTGTGGTCTCTTCAACTTCCTTATGTGTTTCTTTTTATGGGGGGTCCACACAACTCCTGCATATTCCAATCTGGGTCTTATTATAGTAGTGTGTGTGTGTGTGTGTGTGTGTGTGTGTGTGTGTGTGTGTGTGTGTGTGTGTGTGTGTGTGTGTGTGTGTGTGTAGATAAAGATATATTTCCTGCAGCCACGACAGGTAGATGGAGCTGCGGATGGTGACAAAGGAGGCAGTGCAACACAGCGGCATCTGTCTCTTCTCTGTTGTAAGGCAATAATGATTTTTCTGAGAAGTGAATGAATTTAATTAAACTAAAAATTGCATATGATATGTGATTTTTTATCAAATTAAATTCATTCACTTCTCAGAAAAATCATTATTGCCTTTCAACAGATAATATGGCATTGATCAGCTGGTGGAGAAGAGACAGATGCTTCCCTCACATTAAACTGAGTGTGTTCCTTGTTGTTAGTTCAGTTGTGTGCTCTGCTTGTGAATAAATTGATATTTGCTAGAATGAGTTTTTCTGAAACCAGGTGGTACGTGGCGACTGTACCACACCTCACAGTGGTACTTGCTGAGGCAAAGTTTGGGAACCAATGGTTGAAAGGGTGATGCCATGTGCTGCACACACCCTAAAACCCTACACATAATTACCCTAGCAAACCAGTGACTGCCATGCCACCCCACGCCACACCACATCACTGCATCTCATGGTGAACTGGCAGAGTAGCGAATAGCTGTGGTCAGTGCCTGTCTGGTTTGCATGGCAGGATCATGCTCTCATTGCCACAGGTGACTGGGCATTGCTCCCAAGCCAGGCCTTTGTATTGGCAACCTTTTGTTCCCAGCCTGGCCATCTCAGCTTAGCTTCTCAACACTGTATCAAATTCTGAGTCTGACTCTGGATATCTGTCACATGTTCTCATGAAAGTATAGTGATGATGACTCAAAGTCTTTTTAACACACTATAACATTCTGCATCAATGTGAATGTATATGCTAAAAGATGATATTGTAATGAACGGATGCAGGAGACCGGGGAGAGGGGGGTGGTGAGTCAGAGCATTACATGGGCAAGGGCTGGGCCAGGAAAACAGGAGCGGTGCTGATAGGTTAATAAAGTTTTACGCTTTTTTTTCTTTTTTTCCCTTCTTGTTTCAAAGCAATGAACTGAAAAAAAGGATAATCTTACTAATAGGGTAAGATTTACCGAAAACAAAATCTGTGAAAGGGGACTGGCAACTAAGTGGGCCTTCTCTTTTTGTTTTATGTTGCCCTTGGCCAGATTTTCCTTCTTACATATAAAAGGCTAAATGTTATGCTTTGTTTGAGTCTCCTCTACACATTCACCCAAAATTCACAAAATGCACAGAATATCAAACATTTCACCAACAAACAACATACCAAGATATTTGAGCCACAGCCCTTACCATCCACCCAGGAGGTACACCCCACCACCCCCTGGTACACCCTGACCCACCCAAACACTCCTACAACTAACACTACCCCCACAAACTCAACAAAACAGACGAGCAACAATGAAACCTTGACCTGAACACATCATAACCTAACCTCACACTGCCTCACACGACTCTAACCTCACCTCACCCTCCTCGCGTCACCTGCACCTCACTCCACCCACCATAACCACCCTGACTCACCCACACCCACCAAATACCAAGAGTGATCCACATTTACTCACAAACACCCACCTCTTCCTCCTCCACTCCTCTCGTCCACCTACCACACCACAGAACGCTCCAATTGTAGCAGAGGGGGCGGAAACCCGAGGAAAATAATTGAAAACTGCCCTACAACACATAAAATCGCATCAGGGGGGAAGGAAATGCATGTTAAATGAGACAAGAGTGAGAATGTCTGGCCAAAATCCCTGTAGGCCATTTCAAGGCCATCTAGTGACTCCATTATTGAGTCTCATTTAGCCCTCATCCCGCCCTCCTTCGCCCTCACTACTCACCTACACGGGGCCAAAAGATCCTACTCCGGCAGCTACGTGTTAGATCTCGGGCGGGAAATCACCAGAAACGCACCAAATCGAGGGAAATAACAGACACACCACCCACAGCGAGAGACATTTTTGGTGGGAAATCTTATCACTTCTTTCCAACGGGACGGTCACTCTGCTCTGCTCTTGGTTATCTGCTATTGTAAATGCTCCACCTGCTCTTATCATTGCTGCTGCTGCTGCTGCTATTTTTGTCATTCATTTGTATTAGTATTACCTTTATTCGTATGGATTATTTGAGTATTCTTGTTATATATATATATATATATATATATATATATATATATATATATATATATATATATATATATATATATATATATATATATATATATATATATATATATATATATTATTTCTATTATTATTATTATTATTATTATTATTATTATTACTATTATTATTATTATAACTATTATTATTAATATTGTTATTATTATTATTAATATTGTTATTATTATTATTATTATTATTATTATTATTATTACTATTATTATTATCATAATTATTATTATTAATATTATTATTATTATTATTATTATTATTATTATTATTATTATCATTATTATTATTATTATTATTGTTGTTGTAATCACCACCTACCTATTACTACTACTACTACTACTACTACTACTACAACGACGACGACGACGACGACAACGACGAGGAAAACATATAAAAATTCCCTTATTCCTTATATCCTTGTTCTGTCTTTCCTCGCTCAGGGCAGGCCACGTATCTCCTGGAACTTTTAAATATTTTCTTCGCGTCTTGATTCTTTTCGCCAGCGGCGGCTGATGAATCCCTCGGTATGATCACTAATTGTCTATCCTTTTCTTTGCTCTCCATCTCCACATTGTCCTATAATGTCCATAGGGATAAGTTTCTATTCTATTCATCGCCTCCACCACTGTCCTATCACCTCTCTCCCTCATTATTGTTTTGTGAGATTTCCTTAGAACAAAGAAAAAAATATCTAAGTTTTGTGTACGATTAGACCATTTTATTGACATTAGGAAGGGTCTATGGCGGTCAGAAAGTCAATGGCTATATTCTTCACTATTTTAATCTCCACATATGTTTTTGAAGCTATATAAAATCACAAAACAGTAAGCAGAGTGAATGTGGAAATGCGTCATGACACAGAAGGGCTAGATCAGGTGTGGGCAAACTACGGCCCGCCAAAGGAATTCATGCGGCCCGACAAATGTTAGTAAATTTGAAAGAGCAAGTTAATTAACAACGCCAAATAGTATTGTGGGCATTTCGTTTTCTTGCCGCCAGTATGCACATGCGTGTAAGAATGGCTCTTTCTTTAGAAGCCTTTAATTTTGTATTTTAAATATTAATGATATTGGATTAATATTGTATGCGGCCCTATAAGATTGTGATTTTTTTTTTAATGTGTTCTTAGCACTGAAAAGTTTGCCCATCCCTGCTCTAGATTACCACACCACATCACCACTATCACCGCCACACCACACCACCATTGCCATCATATATCATATACTATACCACCATATCACCACCGCTACATTACATCACCAATACCATCAGACACCACAGCACAGCACACCACCACCACCACCACCACCATACCACACCACCACTACCATTACACACCATACCACACCAATCACCACCCCGCTCCGGGCCTGCTCCTGCCCTGCTCCAGGGCCCATTGAATGTATAATTCAATGGGCCCTGCCCTGCTCTAGGCTAGAGCCTCTAGCTCTCCCTCACCTGCCTGGACTCCTGCTCCGCCCCGCTCGGCCACACCGCTTGCTATATCTATGGAAGAGATTCTTTAAGCGTATTTTCTCGGGTTTTGCATATGTTTCTAAGTGTATTCAGAGTCTGTATGTAGCAGTAGGTGGAGGAATAGGAGGTGGAAGGGAGAAGAGTGTGAGGGAGGGCGGGGAAGGAATCACTCATCAAACGTGAAAAAAAAAAAAACGTCGGGGTAAAGGTAAGAATATTTCCTTCTATTAATGGAGTTGGCATTGTTTTGATATCTGATCTGTTATTATCAAAGTAAAGCAAGTTTCGAGAGGCAATGGAATCAAATCTAACTGTGTTTTTGTTTAGCGAAAATATAACATCAAATATATAATTTTTAATTAGCATGCCTAGGATTGTTTTGGTGTTTGATATAACACTTAAGAAATATGAAAAACATGAACCAAGTAATGATGTTCCATAATATTTAGTCTAACTATTTGCATTTTCAAATTTAAAAATTTTAACGGTATCAAAATAGAAAACAAAAATCTTTATACGAAGAGGAATCTGTGTTTCCTTTATTTGGCTGGATAGCAAATATTTTTCACATTCAGGAAATGAAATATAAGAGAGTGTAGATGTGTTTTCTATCTCGACATTATGATGTGTTTATGGCACAATTAATTTGAATGCCAAGCGATCGTTGAACATCGCTATGTAAACAATACACTCGGTAACGTTATTATATTTTGTTTGTTAGTTAAAGTATTTGTTGCGTCTAAAAATGTAGTGCATTCCAGTCTGGGAGCCTGTTTTCTTCCAGTGATTTTTTAAATTAATTACGTACATAAATATATTGGGCCACAGGGGCACCTCAGCCGTGCCTTCTCCCAGGTTAAGTCCACCAATGTTTGCCTGCACTGCCCTAAGTTTCTAGACACAGAGAGTGAAACAAAGCCAGAATCAACCACCAGAATAGATAAATAGCCCATTACTGTGTGAAATCAGGCGATGGTTATGTATACCCCCGTTCAGTCCGCCTGGCACCCGCCATGACCAAGACCCCACCCCTCCCTGCGTCAACTCGTCAACATTTCCTTCAATTCTCAGTATTTCCTGCTGTTGCCCGCCTGAAATGCATGAATTGTAGTGATAGGAGGAAAAAAATGAGGATTGGAAATGTGTTATATAGAGTGTAGTAGTAGTAGTTGTTGTAGTAATAGTACTAGTGGTGGTAGCAGCAGTAGGAGCAGCAACAAGCATTATGATTATTAGTATGAGTGTTAATTAATGTGTAATTCACTGTTTGATCTGCTGCAGTCTCTGACGAGGCAGCCAGACGTTACCCTACGGAACGAGCTCAGCTCATTATTTCCGATCTTGGGATAGGCCTGAGACCAGGCACACACCACACACCGGGACAACAAGGTCACAACTCCTCGATTTACATCCCGTACCTACTCACTGCTAGGTGAACAGGGGCTACACGTGAAAGGAGACACACCCAAATATCTCCACCCGGCCGGGGAATCGAACCCCGGTCCTCTGGCTTGTGAAGCCAGCGCTCAAACCACTGAGCTACCGGACGTGTGTGTGTGTGTGTGTTTCACGGGCGTCAGAGTGTCATGTGGAGAGCTGCTCAACGTAATATCTCTCTCTCTCTCTCTCTCTTGTTAACATGTCACTAGGATCATAAAAACACCTTTGACAACCTGCATCAATAAAAAAAAAAAAAATATTCTGAAACGCTCTGTTCTCACTACAACTGTTTTCCAAGGCCACTGAGGTGATAACGGTAGGCTGGTTCTGGGAGGGCTTCTCTTGTTAATAATGTAGAAATGTTATTAATATATTAAAACCTTAAAAACACCCTTAAAACGCTCTACTCTCACCACGACTATTTTTCAAGGCCACAGAGATGAATATAGATGGATTCCCAAGAGTGTCTCTCTTCCTAATAATGGAAAAAAAGTTAATATATCACTATAACCTTAAAAAATATAAAATAAATTTACAACTTCAACTATACTCTATTGACGAAAGTTAGACACATGATCCACTTCGGTGGAGCTTCAGAAAGCCTTAAAAGGTGGCTTGACAATGTTCTGACTGGACACTGACTGACTGACTTGCCGTCTTGGCGAAGACGGCAAGCATCTAACCTGCTGTACTATAAAAAAAAATGAACCCAGTGGGCGGAGCTTACGATCGCAACTTACACCCAAAACGGCTCTCTCCCATGTTAAGCAATGGGAAATTGCCACTTTCTTTTTCATTACTAGAGAAAAACTAAGAAGGAACTGATGGTTTAACTTATGTAAACCACATTATAATTTCCTAGATATGTCATGTAGACCTATTATTAACGATGTTAATATGAAATAGCTCCAACATTGAAAGAAATACAGCAGGATGTTTCCGGGAGAACTTATGGCAAAAAAATTGCTTTTTCTCATTTATTACATGACAAGGAACAAACAACGAAGTAAAATTTCAGTGATTGATGTTTTTCCAATGTACAGTGACACAAAATCAAACATAATTCTAAATAAAAGCTATAAAGAGAAAGAGAGAGAGAGAAAGTATTTAACATGTGTATAATTAATTGCTAGTCAATATACCTAGAAAAATCAACCTTCAGGCCAACTTTCACCTGATACACAATTTATTCATCCTTCATTTATATACACATGTGTATGTACATGTTTATATCTACATGCACATGTATATTTGCATGTGTACATGACCTTGTTCAGTCATACATTTGCCTTAAAGACAGCTTCCACACCTCTCACCCCAGTCCATCAAAGCTGGAAAACACTGTATTATCTCATTTGTAAGTATGATTTACTGCATAAATCTTCATGCCATGGTATGCCATGACTATTACGAGTCTTTTAAGTGATATATATGATAGGTAGCCTCGAAAGATGGACATAAGATGGAAAATAAGAAGCGTAACTCGGACGTTCCCTTGTATTTTCAGTGGACAGTCGGCAATGTTTTGGATGTCAGCAAGGTAGGGACAGCAATGGACCAATAGCACTGGCTTCACTTTTGTGACATCATGCTGCCTTCTGTTATTCAACCTTCTTCCTCTACTCCTTCACTCTAGTCTCTCTCCCTCTCTCTCTAATTGCAAAGCTAGTTAAGGTAGAATCAACAAATCACAAATGTGTTTAGGCCTTGACTTCATTTAAAAGGGAGGTTTCAAGACATTTATTCCATTCTTTTGGCTAATTCTCTCGGACCTGCAAAGGGATTGGCAACTGAGTCAACATCTTTTTATTTATTGCAGACTCTTTATTGCCCATGGCTAGCTTTCCCCTTTTTACATAAAATAATAATCAAACATCAATGAAGCAGTTTCTACAAATTTACAATATTTGACATATTGGAAATTTTATCAATGAATAATTTATATTGAATGTACGTTTACTTACCTCTTAAAAATTATCCTATATATTCTGGATGTGTTGCTGTGCCCATCGATTCAGCTACAACACATAATGATTTCTGATGGAAAGTAGTCGCAGAAATCATAGATGCTCATCACAGACGTCTCAAAATGGTCGATGTAATGAGTCTTGCCTTCCTGGTGATGAAACAATGAACTATATATTATAGTACATGACTTATGCATGCACAGAGCTTCTCCATATAGTAGACTCACCAATACAATAAATACCACAGGTTCACCACAGATTTGCAATCAAATAATATTCTTTATTTCACATACTTGCAGACAAGGGGACAAGAGGGCTGATGGACAGCATTTTAAGGCCTTTTAGTGCATGATACGATTTGTGGATGGTTTTGAGTTACATAAGAAGTTGGTGATCAATCTTAACAGGTGTTCCCTTTCTTACCATAGAGTTGTCATATCACATTTACAAAGATTAGCACAATTATGAACTGAAACTTAAGAGTTGCTCTTTGCTATGGTATAATCATAAGTTAACAAATGGTTACATACCATTTGGAAGGTTACAATATTTCTTTAAAGCACAGCAGAATCATCATCACTGTATTCCATGGATAGCTAAGTCATCCGTGACATATTCCTCATCACACTTAATTTCCTTTAGATCAGAAACCTCCAGTGTCACCTCACACTTGTAACACACATAACTGCTGCTCAATTCACTCTTGCCTCATTCATTCAAAACAAAATAACAATCAAGTATTATGCATCATTTAATGTGCCGGAAGCACTTGTTTACTCATAGAAATACATATACATCTGCTGTCTTTCCTACGAATTGATCAAAAGTAATAAACTAAAACTCCCATCATTAAAGTGTACTCTAGGTGGGAAGATCTGGAGACTCAGCATAAACAAAACATGGTAAAAGTTGGGGCATGATTGGCCAAGTATCCATTACGCTGGAAACAAAGGACCAATGACTGGGCTTGATGTATGACACACAGCCTCAAGCATAAACAACTTGTGTGTTATAAAATATGCATGGTATATGAAGAAAGCCACAATCGGTCGTGGAGTGGCATGCCATAAAAAGCCACAATCCTGCCTCTCACACTGTAAGGGTTAAAATGATAAATGGATGATACACTACATTAGCACAGGAGATTAATGCTGCTGCTCTTTCCTGACAACATGGTACTGCACTCCATTAACCTCCACCACATTCACATTTAAAGGCATTGCACTGGGTGGCACAAGCAAAGATAACTTATCACTGGAGCTGCCAAAGTGTGTGGGTTTGTCTAGCTCCTGAGGGTATGTCTCCTCACTGCCTACAATCCTCACACCTTTAGCATTTTTATCAATTTCTGAAAGACGGACACGTTCAATTTGTAGTCTTATTTCCCTGGGAGAATCTATGTCCATGTCATGATACTTGTGCATGTGCTGAGATATGTCTTCATTACTAACCAATGTTATGTTACAAAAGCCACATGCATACTGTGACAAATGGCTGCTATCTAGATGGCTTGATAGTGTCTCCTTACCTCTACCTACACTATCAGAAACTTCATGGACAGATACTGTGTGTGTTTGTAATTCATCCTCTGATGTAAATTTATTAGAACACAAAGGACAAATAATGCTTCTTTTTCTGTGTGTGGCAACGTGATTCTTATAAGTTACTCGAGTGCTAAATGTCTTTTTACATTTCTTACAGGTAAACAAATTAGGTTTTAGGCGATGGACCAAACCCTGGTGAATTCTTAGAGCCCTTTGTGTCTTAGCTGAGAAATCACACTTATCACATTTGGTTATTATTTTTTGTAGTGTAAGATTATCATGTATGTTTGTAATGTGCCTCTTCAATACGGATTCACAATGGAATCGTTTATCACAGACTGAGCAAGATAATGGATTTTCTGAGTGTTCTATCTTCATGTGGATGTATAATGAAGACATTTTTGTGAATTCCTTGTTACACACTTTACATATGCTGTCATGATCTCTTCTGTGTACCCAAAACAGATCACTGCATCCCAGCACCACTCCACATATTTCACACGGCCCACGGAACTGCTGTTTGTGTTTCATCAGGTCTTTCTCTCTGAGATAAACTTTCCTACAATGTTGACAAAAATGTGGGTACCTCTTGGCTTCCTCATGTTCTTTGTGCTTTCTGACAATATGTGTTCTCAAGAAACTGGACTTTGAATATGCCTTTCCACAAATGCTGCATACAAAGTTCTTCTCCTTAGTGTTAGGTGGAAGACGTTTCTCTTCCCACTCTCTCTTGAAGGCCAAGTCTATGTTTTCATCATCTTCATCATCTTCTTCATCATCAGTTATCCAATCATCTTCTGATCCCTTCACAACACTGCTCACTTTATTAGATGTCTTGTTGCCTTCTTTTGTCGATAGTGAATTTTGATCCTTCTGACTGTTCACAGGAGAGTTTTTTGAACTACTCTGATCTGGAAAATACTTGTGGAAAAGTTTTTTTCTATATGACTTTTTGAGCCTTTGTTTTGAACGTTTTTTCATCTTTTGCCAGAAAGCAAGATCATCATCTGAACTATACTCAGTGTCTTCTGGCTCATTTTCATGATCACCTGAAAACATAATAATATAAGACATTTTTGCAATGAATACATGCAGGCAGCATCATGTACATTACTTTACTGAAAAATGTAAAAGGGATACAATAAATATACATAGGGCAGACAGGAGAATCAATGCTCCACCAACACTTCAG
The DNA here is from genome assembly GCF_017591435.1 of Portunus trituberculatus. Taxonomy (NCBI): domain Eukaryota; kingdom Metazoa; phylum Arthropoda; class Malacostraca; order Decapoda; family Portunidae; genus Portunus; species Portunus trituberculatus. The sequence continues at coordinate 12,634,237 of NC_059285.1, forward strand.
GCAGGATGTTGTAGCTGGACCTGAATTATAAAACCCCACATCTGGGTTTGACAGCCACCAGAGAAACACTTTTGTGATCTTTGAGAAAACAAAAACATCAGAATGATGGTTGATAAGCAGCTAGTATTTCACATCCTCTACTGCTGGTGACAAAGCAACCTTATCCTTCCTCCACACCACTACAGAAACTACCTTCACTTTCTGTGTCCTGTCAAACTTAGTCACCAATTTTTTTGCAAGTCTCATTCACATCAAAAATAATATTTCACAGATACTTACAGACTGTACATTTTAAATGATTTTAAAGAATACAAAATGGAAGTTGTTCTACAGAAACATACAGCACAAGAAATCAGAGAACTTACCTGTGGTGTGGCACTGTGTAGCCTGAGGGACCAGGTGCTCATCATTTGTGGAACATTCTGTAACATTCATGTTCATTAATTATCATGTAACACACACACACACACACACACACACACACACACACACACACACACACACACACACACACACACATATATATATATATATATATATATATATATATATATATATATATATATATATATATATATATATATATATATATATATAATGGAGTGATCAAGAATTTGAAATGCTAATATTATAGAAAAAGAGGATACAATTTGGTGTAAAAATTGTCTCCTTAATAATTTTTCTACATATAATAGCTTGCTTCCTATAGATGAAGTGATGCCTCAAAGGTATTACAACAGCTTGTGCTACTTGCACAGCTTATTATCTCCAGCAAGACTCGCAGGTGGCAAGGAGTGCTGCAAGGCACCAGTAGTGAGGGTGTTGGTGGGGGAGGCAGTGGCATAGTGGATAAGATGGTGAGCGTGGGATCAAGCACACGTCCACACGTAGGTTCGAATCCCACCACATTCTGCTTTGAAGCTATGCCATTTGTCTAGTGGTTTGAAGTTACCTACATGTCACCGTGATACACAGGTTCTGGGTGGTTACACCAAAGATGTGCTCGGGTGGTGATATGGGTTTTATTATGGGTACCACTATAAATAAAACTGCTTGTGCCACTAATGGGCAGAAGCTTAACAGCACTTCCCACATACTCTTCAAGTATGCCTACAGGCTCTATAGGCCATTATGTAGAAATTCTTGCTCCATGCTGTTACCATCTAGTCATTACATTAACAGCATGACTATAATTACAATCTTCTCTCTAATGTACTGGAGATTAGTACAATGCATGCAACTGACATAATAAATATTTTATAAAACAACTGAAACAATTTCTTAAATATTGCTAAAAGGAATTTACGACAAATTAAACATGCTTCAAAATAACACCCCATTATCCAATATTGCCTTTTTTGTCATTAAAAGTTACTGAACTATCATACTATCATACATCCATCATTAATGTATATTCCATGAAAAAACACCTCACACTTTCTGGTGTGATCACTGACTGGTGACAATTCTTGAGAGAAGGCCAGGCTCCATTCAAAGTACACCTGTCATGTCTTGCTTACCTCCACTAAGCTCAGAACAGTAGAGACTTCCTCCCAGTCCCCAAGGTGTGCAGCTTAAATGGAGGACTCTTCATTGAATCCACCAAAATTTGAATTTTTTCCATTGACAAGTGCTAACTGGCTAACTATTTGCTATCACAACACATTGCAATTCAATCAATTACTGTAGCAGTTAAACACACAAAGTTATGATGTCTACTACTAGACATGATATGGCTGTGTCTAAAGTACACACTCAATTTTCCAAAACACTTGCTGTGAAATAATGTAAAAACTAATTCTTTACTCACTCTGATTGAATGGCAGCTCTTTTGAAACGAGGCTTGCGTTCCTCATCTCAGGGGCATCGATGATGTCATCTTCATAATATTCTGCAACAAGCCAGATGTTTACTCAACCAAAATAATGGTAATAAATTCACACACACACACACACACACACACACACACACACACACACACACACGGCCCGGTAGCTCATTGGTTAGAGCACTGGCTTCACAAGCCAGATGACCGGGGTTCGATTCCCCGGCCGGGTGGAGATATTTGGGTGTGTCTCCTTTCACGTGTAGCCCCTGTTCACCTAGCAGTGAGTAGGTACGGGATGTAAATCGAGGAGTTGTGACCTTGTTGTCCCGGTGTGTGGTACGTGTGCCTGGTCTCAGACCTATCCCAAGATCGGAAATAATGAGCTCTGAGCTCGTTCCGTAGGGTAACGTCTGGCTGCCTCGTCAGAGACTGCAGCAGATCAAACAGTGAATTACACACACACACACACACACACACACACACACACACACACACACACACACACACGCACACACACGCACACACACACACACATACACACACTATAAAAGAATAAATTGGAGAGATGAAAGTAATGGGTAATGCTGGATTGTGGAGCGAAGAGGTGTTATGGTTGACTATGGTGGATGGAAGAATCAATATGATACAGAGGGGAAGAAGAACCATCATTGCTTGACCTAGTATTCACAAAGAAGCCAGAGCCCCCTCCCAGCAAACAATACCTTAGTCCAATGGGAAGAAATGATAATGCAACATTGATGTTGGAAATGCAGGAACAGGATGGGATAAAATACAGAGAAGACTACAAAAATATATTAAATTATGCAAGAACAGATTCTGAAAAGCTAAGAAATTTTTTTGCTGATATTGAATGGAGGAACATTATGAATGGAAGGACAGTACAAGGGAAATATGAAATATTCCTACAAAAATAGAACAAAGGAGTGAAGAAATACATACCTATCTATAGAGTAAAGATAAGTATACATGACTGGTACAATGCCAGATGTATAGAAGCTAAAAGGAAAAAGATAAAGCTTGGAAGAAACTAAAAAGGCAGAGAAATGAAAACAAGCAACATAAGGATGTGAGAAATTAATATACAGTATCAGAGTAAGGAGAGAGGAAGAACAAAATTTTGAGAAATATGTGGTGTAAAAAAAGCAAAGAGGAACCCAAGCTTTTTCTACAAATTTATAAATGGTACGATGAAGAATATGGAAACAATAGAAAAAATAATTAAAGGAGGGAAGACATACCAAACAGCAAAGGAAATGAGTGAAATAATGAATGAGAGTTTCAAAACTGTGTTCAATGAAGAAGAGGAATTTACAGAACCAAATAGGACATTTGGTTGCCGAGGACTGCAAAAACTCATAGTGCACAAAAAAGATATTGGAAAACTAATTTGGATGTCAGAAAAGCAATGGGGCCAGATGGTGTATCAGGCTGGACACTAAAGGAATGTAAAGAGCAGCTGTTAGATCCAATTTGGGAAATGGTTACAAGTTCATTAAAAGAAGGGAGAGTACTACTGGAATGGAAGAGAGGCAACATAATACCAATATTTAAGGGAGAAAAGTCAACTGAGCAATTAAATTACAGACTGGTGTCACTTACAAGTGTTGTGGGGGAGATATGTGAAATTGTTATCAAAGAAAAAAATGGGTTGAATATCTAGAAGGACAAGGTTATATCAAACAGACAATTTAGGTTCAGGACAGGAAGGTCATGTGTGTTGAACTTATTAAGTTTCTATTTAAGGACTGGAGAGCAGAGATGGATGAGTGGACACAGTATACCTGGATATAAAAAAGGCTTTTGATAAAGGCCCTCATGGCAGACTACTTTGGAAGTTAGAGAGCATACGAGGACTGAGAGGAACTCTGTTAGGTTGGATAAGGGATTACTTGAAGGACAGAGAGATGAGAACTATGATCAGAGATACATACTCATCTTGGGGTAAAGTAACAAGTGGAGTGCCACAAGGGTCAGTGTTAGCCTCCATTATGTTCCCCGTATATGTAAATGACATACAAAATGGGATAACCAGTTATATTAATTTGTTTGCTGATGATGCAAATATTGCTAAGAGTAATCAAAACTCGAGAAAACTGTTTGCTACTGCAGGAAGATATAAACAAAATTTTTGAGTGGAGTAAGAAGTGGAAGTTAGAGTTCAGTGCCAAGAAATGTCACATAATGGAATTAGGAAAGAGTAAGAGAAGACTGGTATGGAACTATTCGATGGGAGAGGAACAGATAATGAAGACTAAAGAGGAAAAAGATCAGGGAGTTGTTATACAGGAAAATCTGAACCCCGAGAAACACATAAGACATTTGGATTACCACATAGAACGTTGACTACTATTAGAGTGGCATTTCAATACATGGACATGCAGCAGTGGTGTGGTCACTGAGCTAAAAAAAAAAAAAAGATATAAGAATATTAGAACAGATTCAGAAGATGGCTACAAAGATGGTGCTGGAACTAAAGGACCTAACATATGAGGAGAGGCTGAAGGAAATGGAACTGCAAGAAAGACGAAAGAGAGGAGATCTAATAACGATGTATAAAATAGTTTACTGCATTGAAAAGATAGATAAACAGGATCTGGCAGTGCTGAAGGAAGAGGAGGATGGACAGACAAGAGGACACTCAAAGATCAGGAAAAGTCAGTGGTTGAAGGACATCAAAAAGTACAGTTTTTCACACAGAACTGTGGATATTTGGAACAATTTAAATGAAGAGGTTCTTACAGCAACCAGCATGCATACATTTAAGGAAAAGCTGGATAAATGGAAATATGGAGCCAAGACATTATGAGCCTTGCTCAAACCCTGTACAATACAACTAAGGAAACACACACACACACACACACACACACACACACACACACACACACACACACACACACACAGACTTATATATATATATATATATATATATATATATATATATATATATATATATATATATATATATATATATTCAGATAAAGATAGGCAAACAGATATAGTCACATGGAGATAGACTGATACATAGATAAATAGATAGATAGATAGATAGACAGATAGACAGACAGAGAGATAGAAAGAAAGAGGCAGATCTCAAGGGAAAATGCACAAGTTGTATTTTACCCGTGTAAGAGGCATCGTCTTCTTCACAGCCATCTGAATATTAAAAAAAGGAAAAAAAAAAAAATCAAAAGATCAAAAATATGCAAAACATACATAGAAAAAAAATTTCACAGCTATTATAGTCAGTCATTTTTTTATGTGTTACTCAGCACAAATTAGCTAAATTGTTTGAGAGGTGGTGCGTGGGCAAATATCTTACCTATGGGGGTCGGGACAGCATTGGAAAGTAGCTGCCCTTTGGTCCCGATCCACTTTGCATCAAAGTGGTCCCCACAGATGGCTTGTGACCTCTTCACGAGTTTCACCTTCAACACCCTCTGCCATTCCAAACATCTGCGATGACATGGCATTGTATTGACAGGACTGATTGACAACACAGTATGTATACAAGGTCTGCCCAGGTGACAAATTTTCACCAAACTAATATATTTACCATTTTGCTGCTTGGTTTTTTTAATCAAAGTGGAGTTTTTGAGAATTAAAATGCAATACTAAAATAATATTAGTGCTAGTGCAGTTTTCATGAATTATTCTAACCTAACTATTTATTCTATATGCTAGTACTATTCTATTTCTAAGTGGTTTCATGCTTTCCCATTTCAATATAAGAAATTTCAGACTGATATGTCAATTTACTGGAGAGAGAGAGAGAGAGAGAGAGAGAGAGAGAGAGAGAGAGAGAGAGAGAGAGAGAGAGAGAGAGAGAGAGAGCATGTGTGTACTTTGGAATAACTGAAGCTTATAATCATTCTCAATCATTATGAATCAGTCTCAAATTTGGTAAGTCAATATTATCTCAATAAGCAAAACTTTCTCTCCCTCCAACAAAAATGATAAAACAGTAATTTGAAAAGTAAAAGACTTAAATATTCTTAAAAAAAAGGCCTATACTTTTCTTGGTCCTTTGGTTGTTGGAAACTCCTTTTCTTTCTCTCTCTCTCTCTCTCTCTCTCTCTCTCTCTCTCTCTCTGGGCATGTACATGATTTTTCACTGAGCTAGAAGGCAATGAAGTGTTTCAAGGCATCAGGGGCACCGTGTCATAAAATAATAATAAGAGATAATTGAAGAATAATTATCAAGAAACATCAAGATGTCACACCAGCAGAGCATGATGTATCAACTTGCCTAACCATAATAATGATCACCACAAGGGTCATGTAGCACATATAATCTTCTCAAAGACCAAGAAATGCAGCATGACTTATATGTACCCAAACTTGACACAAGTGCCGGGCATGCCATACACAATAGTGGCCTCAACACACCAGTGATACTCTTGTCACACGAGCAAAAACCTGCACAAGGTGAATAAAGTTCACTCAGCACCAAAGACTTTAGTGTTGTGGCAACACGGCCGCCACACTTGTAGGATATACAATATTAATGTGCATATCTCCAGTGGGCTACATAAGGTACTTTCAACACAAACCACCAACTCAGCACTCAAGAAATAAGTTCTACATCGTCTTGCAAGTGCCTGAGGTACTTCCATAGTATAGACATGCCCCCTAACCGCGCCAGCCTACAGGTAGGTGATGGGATGTCTTTACTATGGTGGTCCCAGACTATATTGCTTAGACTAAAAAAAAAAAAAAAAAAAAAAATAGGGTGAAGTCTCCGGATAAGACAACCCTCCCACAGTTACACCACCTGTTACTGAAGTTCACAAGCTATCTCAAACTAGATGTCACCAGACTTTCACACACCTTTTAGCGTTCTCGGGGAATGCGTGAAGCTTCAACCCTGGATGCGTTTTCTTGTTTTTGCCACAAAGGCAACAACTGCTGCGGCTTGTGTTCTTTCCCATGTTTGAATCAAGGAATATACAAGACTTAGTATAGAATCCTTACTTTGAATCGACGCTCGTCCTCCCCCGCCAAGGTTTCTTTATCAAGAGGATACACGGTCTCAATCAAGGATTCTAGGGAGGATATACAGGTTCAATGGGCGGGCTGGAGGAATTGATTAGGGAGCTTCGCTTCTAACAGATGGCGCGCGGGTCGCAGGTAGTAATGGGGTGAGGGATGAGGGGGTCCATCAGCGGGAGAGGATGAGCGCCGTTACAAGATTCAAACAGTTAGTCAGCAGAGCTGTCAGATGCAGGGAGATTTCCCTGTTTTAGGGAAATTTAGGTCTCAACAGGGAAACAGGGAAGAAAATTCAAAATGTTCCAAAATCTAGGGAAATTTTGACCAACGGACTCACACCCATCCGCAGTCCCCACCCTTGTCCTCCTCCCATCCTCTTCACCCGTCATCCGTACAATAATTATTTGTATTAATTTTCATCAATTATTTATTGTTTCCTTTCCCTCTCAATTGAATTTCAATCCACTTCTGAGGTCTCTCTCGATCACTATATCCTTCCTCTACCGTTCACTCTTCCTTCCCTCATCCCCAAACAGCGTCATGACTTGTACGAGACCCGTATACCGTCCCTTCCCTTTCCTCCCTCGCCCTTGCTAGCTAGCTGAACCTGTTTTCTACGAGACCGATAGAGACCCGTATTCACCCAAACAGTGTCATGACACGTATGAGATCCGTATATCGTCCCTCCCCTTCCTTCCCTCGCCCCTGCTTGATAGCTGAACTTATGACAGCTATATATATATTCGTGTGTGTGTGTGTGTGTGTGTGTGTGTATATATATATATATATATATATATATATATATATATATATATATATATATATATATATATATATATATATATATATATATATATATATATATATATATATATATATATATATATATATATATATATATATATATATATATATATATACACGAATGTGTGTATGTACGTATGTAAGAAGTAAAAAATTACGACAGGGAAATGCTGCGCTAAATAGGGAAATATTTTTAGGCAAAACAGGGAACTTTTGGCAACTTGTTCTGGCAGCACTGTTAGTCACGGGAAGGAGCGCAAAGTACATCAACCATTGCCCGCCTCCGCCTGGGCCACACCACGCTTAGTGCTCACTTGCATCGCCTACGTCTGTCTTGTGACCCCTTCTACCCTTGGTGTAGGACTACCTTGATATATATATATATATATATATATATATATATATATATATATATATATATATATATATATATATATATATATATATATATATATATATATATATATATATATATATATATATATATATATATATATATATACATGATTTATTTGCCTTATAAGTTCATAACCACGAGAGAATGCAGGGTAAAATAGGGGGGGGGAGGAAGCATGGGAGAAATTTTAAGTTACTCCTAACAACGTTTTCTATGAAAGTACTCGCTTCCAACAGATGGCAGCACCATCGCTGTTCTCTAATATTTAACCCACACCAAAACTTCCTCTCTGCATATTCCTTGGTCTCAATCAAGGATTCTAGGGAGGATACACGGGTTCAATGGGCGGGCTGGAGGAATTTATTAGGGAACCTCGCTTCCAACAGATGGCGCGCGGGTCGCAGTTAGTAAGGGGATGAGGTATGGGGGTATCCATCAGCGGGGGAGTATGAGCGCCATTACAAGATTCAAACAGTCAGTCAGACGTCACTGGAAGGAGCACAAGGCACATCAACCATTGCCCACCTCCGCCTGGGCCACACCACGCTCAGTGCTCACTTGCATCGCCTACGTCGGTCTCGTGACCACTTCTGCCCTTGGTGTAGGACTACCCCTGAGGCCATGGAATATTTCCTGCTTCATTGCCCACGCCTCCTCTCTCAACATACTACATTACGCTCCCCCGGCTCTCCGCCCTGGCCATCACAACACTCAACCTGCCCTCCCTCCTGACGGCCTCAGGCGTCCACCCCCTCCTGGCAACCTGCTGTCCTTCGCCTTACTTGTGCTTCTTGAGGAAGACCGGCCAGCTACCACGCCTGTTATACCCACACAGGACTACCCCAGGGCTCATAAGGATAGATAGATTTTCGTGGGCTCTTTTGAATCCTTATGAACCCTGGGGTAGTCCTGTGAGGGTATCACATACATGGTAGCTGGCCGGTCTTCCTCAAATAGGCACAAGTAAGGCGAAGGACAGCAGGTTGCCAGGAGGGGTGGACGCCTTAGGCCGCCAGGAGGGAGGGCAGGTTGAGTGTTGTGATGGCCAGGGCGGAGAGCAGGAGCGTAATGAAGTATGTTGAGGAGGCGTGGGCAATGAAGCAGGAAATGTTCCATGGCTTCAGGGATAGTCCTACACCAAGGGCAGAGGTGGTCACGAGACAGTCGACGTATACGATGCAAGTAAGGAGTATGGTGTGGCCCAGGCGGAGGCGGGCAGAAAACGCATATATATATATATATATATATATATATATATATATATATATATATATATATATATATATATATATATATATATATATATATATATATATAAACATGTTCTATTTGCCTTATAAGTTCATAACCACGAGAGAATGCAGGGAAAAATAGGGGATGGGGGTATGAAGCATGGTAGAAATTTTAAGTTACTCCTAACAACTTTTTCTATGAAAGTACTCGCTTCCAACAGATAGCAGCACCGTCGCTGTCCTCCCAAATTTAACCCTCACCAAAACTTCCTCTCTGTATATTCCTTGGTCTCAATGAGAATGGTGGAGGAATCGATTAAGGAATCCCGCTAACAACAGATGGCACGCGGCTCGCAGGCAACAAGGAAAGGGCAGTGCTGCAAGTGCAGGATAATCACCAATGACTATAGATACTGATATATAGTCATTGGGAATTACCAATGACTCTATATACCAGTATATATATTAATTGGTGATTACCTTGTTTTAGAGTAATTGGAGCACTATCAGGTCAACACTATTTCATTTCAAGGTAATATTATTTCAACACCGCACATATCATGATCATGTTTCTTGCATATACATACATACAAATGATCTTTAATAAATATATCTTTAATAAACAGGGTAGTTTTAAAGCAAACAAGCTAATGTTAAGGGTGTTTTTAGGGTAAAGTTTACAAACTCATGGTATATATATGAAAAAAAAAAAAAAAAAAAAACGACGTGGCAGCACTGGGAGAGGGATGATATGGGTCCATCAGCGAGGACGAGCGTTATTACACGATTTTAAACATGGGAATTTGGAAGGAACGCAAGCCACATCACTTGTTGCCTTTGTGGCAAAAAAAAAAAAATAAATAAATAAATAAAAAATAAATAAATAAATAAAAATGCATCCGGCTTTGAAGCAACTATAGATAGACAGAATTAAGGTTCACGTATCTCCATTGTTTTAAAAGTTTTCCGTGACTCGGCTATTAAAGCCAAACGAACCCTAATCAAAATCATCTCCCTTATTCTGTGAAGCCAAGTCTTCGATCATCAGTATCCCTCGTCAGCGAAATAAAATAATGTCGTTAGTGATCGAATTAATAACGTCATTTGGAATTTTTGTGAAACTTTCGATAAAAAGTGTCTTCTCACGACCTTCTATAGAGTCACGTACCCTAATTAGCGAGGCACAAGAACCTGAATGATTTTCTTTTGCCACATTGAAATCACACGAGGGAAGATGAGATGGGAGTCTTGGAAAGCTATAATCTATGTAGGCACCTTCACCTTGTCATCCTGGCTCGTGGGAATAGAAACACTTGATAAATTGAGTTAACAATGGTTGATATTATTTCATCATTCATGCACGCAAACGGAGTCATTTTATAAGCCAGTGCTAACGGGAGGTAGATTTCACGCTATAGTGTGGTAGACCTATCTTTTTATAGCTCACGCTAAAGTAGCACCGAAGATGAGATAGGAATCTTGGCAAGCTAATCGAAAGCGCCTAATTACCTTGTGCAGGTATAAGAGCATGTGATTAAGTTAACAATAATGATCAATGCACTCAAAACAGGAGCATTTTTCCTTCAAAACAAGTCTAGGTAACAAGACGTGAAGGGGAGTCTAGAGAAGTTGGGTTAAGGCGCCAGTCACTATGTCATCAGCTGTCGTAGCAAAAGGAACCATTGGCTGATCGTGTTATGGTGCCGTAACAACAATGTCATAAGGCGCATGGGAACCAAACACCGAAAACTCGTGAGTGGAATATATTCCTTGGCCCAGACCAAGACCCAGACCAGACAGCGCGCTCCATCCTATCAAAAACAAAACAATCCACAACACGCAGGGCTCGGCGGGGCGGCAAGTGAGCGGCACAAGCTCCTTACAAAAACTAGGTGCTGAGTGCTGAGTGAGTGGTAAGCAGCAACATGGTGTTCGGCCGTGTGCACCGCCTGTTCCTGCAGGTGATGCTGGAGCGACGGACTGTCGACGAGATTGAGGCGCAGAGAGTCTTGACGAACTGCTGCAAGGAGTTTGGGGGTGAGGCTTCCCTGAGTGGATGGATGGATGAGTGTGTATGGAAGGGTAAATGGCTGTCTGTGTCTGTCTGTCTATGGGAGTGACTGCTGTGGTTGGCTGTCACTGTCAGCTTATGTTGGTGGATGGCTGGCTGTCTCTAGTGTGAGTCATGTCTTGTCTCCTTCCTTCACTGTAAGGAATGTGGAGGCGAGCCTGGAGTAGATGGGTGCCTCAATTTGTGTGGGTGTCTATGCTTGAATGGATCTCTCTCTCTCTCATGATTTTTATGGAGCTGAGGGAGCAAGTATGACTAAATTATGTTCTTCCAAACTTAACATAATAGAGAAATTCTGTGTTCTTGATGCCATAGCCCAAGACAGATAAAACAAGGAACCAGCAAATGACTCAACCCTTACATGCTTCTCAGACTGAATGGTGTTTCCAGAAAGTGAGATCCAGCTCATGATTGTCTCATCAACTTGACTCTCAGCTAGGATAGATATGTCTAACTTTGTGGTTGTGGTGTTGAAGTTAAGTTTTAGTTCTTGATGACACAAACTTTATCCAAAGATTTATCAAAATGCAAAACACTGTCCTGTCTGTCAAATGCTGTTATGTCTTCAAGTGGATCATTCAAGTCCTTCTCGTTCCATGGTGTAGCGGTAAAGTTCTTCCTGGTGTGTGCTGAGTCTTCATCTCCCTGGGTATATTGTGTCAGTTCTTGCTGTGATCTCTGGGCCCTGGAGCAACAGTCCTTTCTTGGCCTCACTCTTGTCTTCCCCAACAGGAAAAAAAAAAAAAACTGCTCTTGCCTCTATTCCTCACAGTAAAAATAAATAAATGAAAATAAAAAATCTGAGAGAATGACCAGTATACTTTCTAAGAAGTCTTTCACCTTCCTTGCCATGCCCCACAGAAAGAAAGAAAGAAAAAAAAAAAGCTCTTGGCTCTATTCCTCACATAAAAAAGAAATAGTAAAAATTGAGAGAAAGACCATTACACTTTCTAAGACATCTTCTGCCTGTAGTGTCTCAGCGCAACCCTTGCCACACCCCACAGTAAAAAAAGGTACTCTCAACTTCATTCCTCATAAAAGAAAAAAAGCTGAGAAAGACTAGTATACCTTCTAAGATGTTTTCTACCTGTAGTATCTCCATCTGAGTCTTGCCATGCCACACAGAAAAATTAAATAAACAAAAAAATATCCTTGATGCCATTCCCTGAGAGAAAGACCAGTATAGTTTCTAAGATGTGTTCCGCCTGTAGTGTCGGTGGCTGAACCTTTTTAATGAAGGAGGGGAAAACTGGCCAAGGGCTACATAATAGAAAAAAAAAGGCCCATTTAGTTAAAAAAAAAAAGAAAGGGAGAAATGTCTTGAAACCTCCCTCTCAAATAAAGTCAAGTCATAGGAAGTTGGAAATATAGAAGCAGGGTGTTCCAGAGTTTACTAGAGAAAGGTATGAATGATTGAGAGTACTGGTTAACTCTTGCATTAGAGAGGTGGATAGAATAGTAGCAAATGATTAAGAGTACTGGTTAACTCTTGCATTAGATTGTTGGAGAGAGTAGTGGTGAATGATTGAGAGCACTGATTAACTCTTGCATTAGAGAGGTGGAAGAGTAGTGGTGAATGATTGAGAGTACTGATTAACTCTTGCATTAGAGAGGTGGATATAGTAGTGGTGAATGATTGAGAGTACTGATTGACTCTTGCATTAGAGAGGTAGACAGATTAGTGGTGAATGATTCAGAGTTCACTGGTTAACTCTTGCATTAGAGTTGGACAGAGAAAGGTATGAATGATCAAGAGTAATGGTTAACTGTTGTCGTGCCCCACAGAGCCGCTGCAGCAGCTGGAGCCGTTTGTGTATGAGGTGAATAAGGAGCTGGAGAGTGTGGAGCTGGCCCTCAAGACCACCGTGGAGGAGAGGGAGCATAGCGACTGTCCTTGCCTGGTGCTGGTCAACCTCATGACGGGCAAGGCTAACAGGTGGGTGTGCTGAGGTACTAGTGCTAGTGGTGTGGTGGTGTAGAGGTGTAGAGAAGAGGAAGGGAGGAATGGAAGAGACATAGAAAAATACAATATGAAAGAATAACAGAGAAAAGTATATTGTTGTAGTGATGTTTTGGTGAGTGTAGAGGTAGTGGTGGTGTTGTGGTGATATTGATGTGGTCTGGTTTGGTGTTGATTGTGTTTTGCTATGATGTGTTGGATTTAGTATGTGGTTTGCTTGTGTGTGTATGTGTATTTCAGTCTTCATGCCACAGATTAACGCCATTCTCATCTTTCTTGTCTTCCTTTTTGCCTTTGCATGTTTTTCTTCCTCTCCATATTCCATTTCTTTCTTTAACACACACACACACACCCGGTAGCTCAGTGGTTAGAGCGCTGGCTTCACAAGCCAGAGGACCGGGGTTCGATTCCCCGGCCGGGTGGAGATATTTGGGTGTGTCTCCTTTCATGTGTAGCCCCTGTTCACCTAGCAGTGAGTAAGTACGGGATGTAAATCGAGGAGTTGTGACCTTGTTGTCCCGGTGTGTGGTGTGTGCCTGGTCTCAGGCCTATCCGAAGATCGGAAATAATGAGCTCTGAGCTCGTTCCGTAGGGTAACGTCTGGCTGTCTCGTCAGAAACTGCAGCAGATCAAACAGTGAAACACACACACACACAGAGCTTTAAAGAAAAGTTGGACAAATGTAGATATGGAGACAGGGCCACACAAGTGTAATGCCCAGGCCCTGTAAAACTATAACTAGGTAAATACACATACCTGCTAATGACACTTTCCTAAGCACATCTATATTGTCTCAGTCTGCACACAGCCATCAGCCTCACACACTTATTCCCTCTACCAGGATGCTGTCAACCTTCTGCGAGCAAGACCTGAGCTTTGTGCAGATTCTGGTGGGTGAGCTGGTGTCTTCAAGTGATGGGGAGGTGAGGATAAGCACTGCCATCAACCTGGGCCTGTCAATGAAGCAGAAGATGAAGGCCAGTGTGTGTGAGAAGCTCATCGAACGCCTGGTGGAGGAAAAGTGGCTCCTTCAGGTACTGGCTGAGTTGTACAGTGTTGACAGGATGTGCTTGTTGGTGGTCTCTGTGTTGTGTTACTTTTTTTATGTAAGAAGAAAAAATTGGTCAAGGGCAACATAAAGTAAAAATAAGTTTACTTAGTTGCTAGTTCCCTTATATCAAACATGGCTACATACAGAAACACACAGCTGCTCCTGTATCAAACATGGCTACATACAGATACATAGAGCAGCTTCTGTATCAAACATGGCTACATACAGATACATAGAGCAGCTTCTGTATCAAACATGGCTACATACAGAAACACAGAGCTGCTCCTGTATCAAACATGGCTACATACAGATACACACAGCAACAGCACATGAGCAAAGTTCTTAGGATCAGTAGCCAGAATAGAACCAGAAGTAAAGGGTTTAAGCTTCAAAGATTCAGGTTTAGAAAAAAATAGGAAGAAGCTGCTTCTCTAACAGAGTGATTGATGAATGGAACGGACTCAGTAATCATATTGTTAGTGTTAAGTCAATGGGGAACTTTAAAAATATAAGACAAATGCTGATGATAGATGGAATTAAGTAGCTTTGCTCATATAGAGACTGCCACGTGAAAGTCTAACACCCTTTTGCAGCTTTCCTCACTTTCCTATGTTTTTATGTACATATTTCCACATTATCATCCTGTATCAAATTGTGTGTGAAGGCCACCCCGCAATTCCCTGGTGACTGTTCTGGTGCTTCCACAGACCAACTATGAGGCTGGTGACGTGTACCTGTCCCTGGGCAGCCTCACCACTGCCGAGATCAACACCTACCTGGAGGAAACCTTTGCGGAGGAGATAAACAAGTGCTTTTTTTGTACCAAACTCACTTTCAAGGTACTGCTGCATGTGTGTGTGTGTGTGTGTGTGTGTGTGTGTGTGTGTGTATGTTTCACTGTTTGATCTGCTGCAGTCTCTGAGGAGACAGCCAGACGTTACCCTACGGAACGAGCTCAGAGCTCATTATTTCCGATCTTCGGATAGGCCTGAGACCAGGCACACACCACACACCGGGACAACAAGGTCACAACTCCTCGATTTACATCCCGTACCTACTCACTGCTAGGTGAACAGGGGCTACACGTCAAAGGAGACATACCCAAAAATCTCCGTGTGTGTGTGTGTGTGTGTGTGTGTGTTTTTTTTTTTTTTTTTTTTTTTTACGGTAAGGCCTGTAGCGCCTGTAGGCACACTTGAAGAGTGTATGGAAAGTGCTGTTCACCTTCCGCTCATTAGTGGCGCAGGCAATTTTATTTATAGTGGTACCCATATTAGGGCCCATATCACCACCCAAGCTCATCTTGAGTGTAACTACGTAGAACCTGGGTATCATGGTGACATGTAGGTAACTTTAAATCACTCGACAAATAGCAAAGTGTTTTAAGGCTGTACGTGGTGGGATTCGAACCTACGCATGGACGTCTGCCCGATCCCACGCTCACCACTTTATCCACTATGCCACCGCCTCCCTGTATGTGTGTGTGTGTGTGTGTGTGTGTATTTACGTATTTGTGATTACAGGGCCCGAGCCGTAGCTCTCTATGTCCTGTCTCTTTGTCCACACTTGTCCAATTTTTCCTTCATTTGACTGACACTCGCCTCACACACCACATCCACGCTTAGTTTGTTGCATGCATCAATGCTCCGATACGGGAAGCTTGATGTGGCTCGTGCAGGAATCTTTCAGTATTTTCTTAGGGTGTCCTCTTAGGTAATTACTGGATGCCATCGTGATCAGGTTCTCCCTATCCAATATGTCCACTCCATGTACTATTTTGAACATTGTTATCATATCCCCTCTGGGGTTGGTGACCACACGAACAAACTTTTCACACACTTCACCTCTTCCTATTTTGCGACACTCCTCACTTTCCCCCACTCATCACCTCATTAGACCATAGAGACATTCCTATTACTGCTCGGGCCCTGTATATTCACGTATAGGTAGATGTTTGATGCCGTGGCTGGAGCCCCCTCTCGGACGTCTTGTCAGCTCGGCAGTCTGGCGGTGTGTGTGTGTGTGTGTGTGTGTGTGTGTGTGTGTGTGTGTGTGTGTGTGTGTTTTGTACTTGGGGCAATTACAAAATATTCTACTCTCTCTCTCTCTCTCTCTCTCTCTCTCTCTCTCTCTCTCTCTCTCTCTCTCTCTCTCTCTCTCTCTCTCTCTCTCTCTCTCTCTCTCTCTCTCTCTCTCTCCCTGAGCAGGGTTACCGGTGCCAGCAGTGTGAAGTGGCTGTGCATCGTGACTGTGCCAACAAGTACTGGAAGACTTGCAAGAACACAAACTCCTGCCCCAGAGAAGGCTGTGATGAGTACCTGGGCCCTGACACCACCACCACTGCCTCTCAGGGCAAGCGAAGGAGGACGGTGCCAGACAGCGATGAGGAGATGAACGAGGGGGAAGAGAACGAGGAAGAGGAAGAGGAGGAGGAGGAGCAGCAGCAGGTAGTTCGTAGGAGAAGCAGGTCACAAAGGGGGCAGAAGTGAGTGATATAATGACATAGCAGTGTTGGTCTGTGTCATGTTCATTGGTGTTTGATTCACCACCATTGCCATCACTGTGTTGGGCGGGGATGGTGTGTGTGGTGGGAAGTGGGAAGGTGTCAGTGAGGTGTTGAGTGGTGCATTGATCATTCTGTAGCTGTGTTGTCTCATCTTCACTACTCTTTGGCTCATATTCTCAGACTTCTGCCTCTCACCTCTGTATTTCAAAAGGCTTTATTTATGTTTCCACAAGTTTTTAAGGTGTTTTTACTGTTCTAGAGGCAGCGTGACAAGATTTCTGCACTATTAACTACAAACACTATTGAAAACGCTGCTAACCATCTCTGTGGCCGAATATGGGCATTTTACAGACAGCTCCTGGTAACTCTAAGAACTTACACTGATTCATTATTGTCACTGTCATTTGGTTAGGTAAAGTGATAGCAAGGTGGTGGTGGTGGTGGGAGTTATTGGTGTTTTGAAGGGTGCTTTCCTGATTGTATGGTGATGGTTGGGTGAGGAGTGTAGCTTGTTAGTGTGGTGGCCCTGACAACCCCAAGAACTGCCATCAGATCATCATTGCCATCGTTATCCTGTCAAGTAAGAGTGTTAGGTGAAGTGATGATGATGCTGTTATGGTGTGTGTGTGTGTGTGTGTTTTCAGTCTTCTTACTATTGATTAACATCATTATTATTTTTCCTTCTCTTCCTTTTTGCCTTTGCCTGTTTTTCCTACTCTTTCCATATTCCATTTCTTTTCTTCAACACACACACACGGTCCGGTAGCTCAGTGGTTAGAGCGCTGGCTTCACAAGCCAGATGATCGGGGTTCGATTCCCCGGCCGGGTGGAGATATTTGGGTGTCTCCCCTTTCACGTGTAGCCCCTGTTCACCTAGCAGTGAGTAGGTACGGGATGTAAATCGAGGAGTTGTGACCTTGTTGTCCCGATGTGTGGTGTGTGCCTCGTCTCAGGCCTATCCGAAGATCGGAAACAATGAGCTCTGAGCTCGTTCCGTAGGGTAACGTCTGGCTGTCTCGTCAGAGACTGCAGCAGATCAAACAGTGAATTACACACACACACACACACCAGAGGACCGGGGTTCGATTCCCCGGCCAGGTGGAGATATTTGGGTGTGTCTCCTTTCACGTATAGCCCCTGTTCATCTAGCAGTGAGTAGGTACGGGATGTAAATCGAGGAGTTGTGACCTTGTTGTCCTGGTGTGTGGTGTGTGCCTGGTCTCAGGCCTATCCGAAGATCGAAAATAATGAGCTCTGAGCTCGTTCCGTAGGGTAACGTCTGGCTGTCTCGTCAGAGACTGCAGCAGATCAAATACTGAAACACACACACACACACACACACTTCATTCCGTGCAGAAAGGACAAAGAAAATGCCTTCTTTGTCTTACATTGTAATGAATTAATTATTTATTCTAGGATTTCACATTACACTTTTTCTTTCTTTCTTTCCTCCCCCCATCAGCACTCTTTGGCTGCCCTTCCTTCTGTGTCTCCATGTCTCTGCCACCCCTACCAAGCTTTCACCTGATTCCCCACATTAGATCCCCTCACACTCTCACTTCCCCTTTCTTTCCCTTCATTCCTCTCCCTATAGTCACCCTACATGTTGTCCTCCCTCCTTCCCTTTCCTCATTCCTTGTCCCCAGCCTTCCTGACCCCACTCCTCATCTTCATTCCTAACACCCCCCCCTCCCAATTCCCCCAGTCCTCCTAGTTCCCTCCCATCCCCCCAAGCCTTCCTAAGCTCTGTCCTCATCCTCCCAGACCTTTCTAACCCCCCTGCCCCATCCCCCCAGCCTTCCTAAGCCCCCTCCCCATCCCCCCATGCCTCGTAGCGCAGTTCAGTGAGAAGGTCGTTGATGTCCTCCACCACCTTCCCCAACTGTCCTCTCAGCTCCCTCACTTTGCTCTGCTCCAGCTCTCCACTTCCCACCTCCTCCACCATCTGCCGGGCCAACTGCTGGTGCACCGTCTGTGGGGAAAGATATTCTCTTTTTGTGTCTAAACTTCCACTAAAACCTTGGAAAACTTCATTAACTTCCACTAGAACCTTGAAAACTTCATTAACTTCCACTAAAACCTTGAAAAACCTCATTAACTTCCATTAGGACCTTGGAAAACACCATTAACTTCCATTAGAACCTTGAAAAACACCAATAACTTCTACTAGAACCTTGAAAAACAACAATAACTTCCTAGGAAAATGTAAGAGAGAGAGAGAGAGAGAGAGAACTGTGCATTGTGAAGACTAAATGATGGGATAGCTCTATGGGAGGGAGAGAATAGATTTTGTACAAGATGAAAGATTTCTATTCCTGAATGAAGAATAACATTGGAGGGAGAGCTGGAGTAAAGGTTGCATCTATGGAAATGTACAATGATAGGAGAGACTGTTTTGACGAGTGTATGAGTACAAAAAAATGTCTGAAGGAGAGAACAGTGGAGTGAATTTTGTGTCGGTGTATGATGGAAAAGATTTGTGTCTAAGTGTGACAAAGAGTAAAGGTTGCATCTATGGAAGTGTACAATGAGAGGAGAGACTGTTTTGATGAGGGTATGGGGGGGGGATGGGAGAGATTGGTGATTTTGTGTCTGTAAGATGAAAGGAAAAGATCTGTCTAAGTGTGATGAAGAGGAAAGGATAAGCCAAAATGTAAAGAAAAGATATGTCTGTACTGTATGTGTGTACAAATTTGTGGAAATGTCTTTTTACAATTTTATCTTCAAAAGAATCCACATGTTACTTTTATATGAAACTGATATTATATTTTTTTCTAAATAAAATACCACTGAGAATATAAAAAAATCTGTGCCTAATTTTTCAAGATGATGGAGGCTTTATGGACCATCTCTCTCTCTCTCTCTCTCTCTCTCTCTCTCTCTCTCTCTCTCGAATGGAGCAACAGATCATTAAGTACATACAAATCTGTTTTTTATACTAACTCGTAAGACCTGCAAGGGGACTGGCAACTTAGAAGGCCTTTTTGTTTTATGTTGCCCTTGACCAGTTTTCCCCTCTTACATGAAAAAAAAAAAAAATCATGGAAAGTAGTGAAGCAGTCCCCAGCACCCACCAGCTCCAGCTTCCTACTCTCACACTCCTGGATGGCCTGGATGATGTTGGCCAGGGCAGTGTGGTTGGCCTGACGCAGCTCAGCCTCCACCTCCAGCACCCCGTCGGATATCCTGCTGAAGGCCTGGGTTGCCTCGTGCACACACTGGCGGTAGGTGGGAAAGTCGTACTGCGGCCCAGTGGCGAGGTAAACTTTGTGGCCACTGTGGAGAAGAGGGAGGGAGGCTGTGACTGTGGCAGAGATAATGAAGGAGGCAGTTATTGTGGCAGAGAATGAAGGAGAGAGGTTGTAACTGTGGCACAGAAAGGGATAGTGAGAAGAGTCATGGTTATAAATCAGATAATATGATTTTAGTCTTTATTCAAATTTTTTAGCCAATGTCTACTCATTAATCTATCTACTGTGTGGCATAAATACTCTCAGGATTTGAGTGACAACAAAAGTGAGGGATTATGGATGGAACCTTAGCCATGTCATTTCCAAACACTGACTGGCTATTCCTCAACAAAATATGACACTTTTCAAACTGAGACCCGTACAACAAAGAAATCAGCAGTGAAGGGAACTAAACACAACCTAACCTAACCAAGCACTAGGGTGAAAGCACGAACATTACTGCAGTGTTACACCAAACCTGTGACCAGAACATATACACAACAATCATTGGCACTGTCTTAATAAAGTCGTCCCTCCAGCTCTCCTTGTTTCCTGGCTCCCCCTTCGCAGCTTTTCACACAGCTGACATAACCTGATTGAGGCGACATGCACCACTGATACATCTTCAGAACCCCACTGACCAGTTGTGGTTAGGTCAAGTTAGTTTTGGTTATCATATTTTCATTGCCACGTCATGCCAGGTGAGTGAAAGAGCTGTGAAGAGGGAGCCAGGAAACAAAGAGCTGGAGGAACAACTTTATTAGGACAGTGCCAATGAGTGTACATTTTCTCGGTCACAGGTTTGGTATAACTGAAATAATATTAGTGCTTTCGTCTGAGTGTTTGGTTAGGTTAAGTTGGGTTTAGTTAATTTCACTGCCGATTCCTTTGTTATAGGGGTCTCAGAAATGCTTTGGTCTCTCATCGCGATTGTTTTCCAAGACCACAGAGATGACTAGCAGGGTTTTCAAGAGTGTTTCTACAGTTGATAATGTAGAAATCATGTCAATCTGTCTCTAGAAACGTAAAAACACCTTAAAAACTCATGTAAACTTAAATAAAGCCTTTTGAAATAGTGGAGGTGAAGTACAAAAGTGTTTAAGAATATGTGCCTCAATTTAAAAAGCATCATATTCTGTGGAGGACGACTTTATCAGGACAGTGCCCAATCATTTATCATTGATCAGTTGATAGGGGGTGACTGACTCACTCCTCCAGGCGCCGGTAGGTCAAGACTCGCTCCTCCTGTAGCTGGTTGAAGCGGCTCACTAGGGTGGTGGCCTCCTGTCCCTCCTGCCGCACCTCGGGCTGATCTGAAGGCAAGACAGCAGTGTCAGCTAGGGGAGATAAGGCACGAGACAAAAGAAAAGTGCAGGGAGGGAGGAAGCAGGTAAAGGTGCTGAGTGAAGAGTCATGATAGGTGGCTGACGAAAGAGAGAGAGAGGAGGGGGGGGATTTTTAACGATATCGTGAAAAAAAGAGAATGAAAGGCAACAGCTACTAAAGGAGGTGGAGAAAGAGAAATAATGGATAAGAGAAAACAAGGAACTTAAACACAGAGAGAGAGAGAGAGAGGTGTCAATCGTTACCTCGCATGATTATCGTCTTGTTGGTGACTATGCCGCTTTGTGTCTCTAATCACCTCCTCTGTTCACGCCCCTTTTCTTCTCTTCTCTCTTCTGACACCACTTAGTCCAGTAATCACCGCGCCGCACACCTGCCACACCTACCACACCTGCCTACCTGCCTCACCTGCTGGGGACACTCCGACACGGACACTCGGCGCCGTGACGTCACTGTAAACAAAGATGACGTCACACTCTCTGATCTTCATTTTCAGACCTAACCACCATTATTTGCTGACTCAGAACAAATAAAAGGAAAGAAGTGTATCAAGTCTAATAAGATTAAGATAAAAGTGTTGAAAAATTAGCATGAATGTGCTGATTATTCCTAGAAGTTGTTTAAAAGATGGAGACTGATATTTTGCTAATGCAAGGCGACATTTATCACAAAATTGGACCATGTATTGTAAGTCTGAAATTAAAGCGTTGAAAAAGTAAAAAGGTGCATTGATTATTCATAAGAGAGCATCTAATAAGAAGATTTTAATACATCAAAGCCACTCTGTAAACGTTCATCAGCTTGTAACAGTATCATAGGGAAATTATATCTTGATTCACTTATCCCTGTGTTAGCAATTCATCTGTTTGTCTGTCAATCTGTCTATTTGTTTGTATGTCTTTCTGTTTGTCCGTCTGCCTCTCTGTCTATCTATCTGTCTATCTCTTGGTTTTATCGTGGCCACGTGTGTGCTTATTTTGGTGTGAGAATGATTCTGCAAGTTTAAAGTGACGCGGTGGCTTTACTGTGTCCAAGTGTGATGTATGGCTTGACTCACACTGCTACTACTACCACCACCACCACCATCACCACCACCATTACTACTACTACTAATCTAGGTACCACTAGCACCACCACCACTACCACCACCATCATTACTGTACTACTACTACTACTACTACTACTACTACTACTATTACCACCATCACGAAAACTACTATACTACCATACTACTACTACTACTACTACTACTACTATACTACTACTACTACTACTACTACTACTACTACTACTACTACTACTACTCCTTTGACTACCACCAACACTACCATCACCACCACCACCACCACCACTACTACTACTACTACTACTACCACCACCACTACCACGTACTATCACTGCCACTACTACTACTACTACTACTACTACTACTACTACTACTACTACCATCACTACCACAACCACCACCACTACTACTACTACTGCTGAAACATGCCCACTTATTTCCATCTACCATCCTCATATTCTAATACCACCACCACCACCACCGCCACACTCCATCACGCTTCCCCGCACAATAAGGACAGACGGGGCGGCCTCCGTGGTGCCACAAATATTGCCTTTAACAGCATCAAGATGAGAACGAGAGAGGGACGTACGAGAGGGAGGGAGAGAAGACATTCCATACTCCATTACTACTACACTGACCCCCCACCCTCTCTCTCTCTCTCTCTCTCTCTCTCTCTCTCATATTATTCATTCCTCTCCTTGTTTTCTTTATTAATTCCAGCCTTTATCAATATTCACTGGTCTATGGATCTATTTATGCATCTGTGGACTGTCTGTCTATTGATTTATTTGTCTTTATTTAAGTTATTTCCGTGGCGTCACCTTTATTTCGCTGTAATCATTGATGGGAGATCTTTTTATTGACGTGTTTTCTGTCTGGACAGTAGAAATTTTATCCCTAATGTTTTTCTTTTCTGTTTTTGTTTTGTTACTGTCTGTCTGTCTCTGTTTGTCTGTTTATCTGTCTACATATACCTGTCTGTCTTTCTAACAGTCTGCTTATCTTCTGTCTGTTTGTTTGACTTTGTGTCTTTTTTGTCTGTCTGTCTGTTTCTGCCTTTCTGTGTTCGTCTGCCTGTTCGTCTGTCTGTCTGTCTGTCTGTCTGCCTTTTATATTTTTCCCTCCTTAAGACATGAATTATTAATGTTCTTTGACAAGACAAGTTGATTTTAGACTCCCGAGAGAGAGAGAGAGAGAGAGAGAGAGGTGGAGGGGGGTCAATGGCATATTATGTGCTAGCTTTACACACACACACACACACACACCGCATAGGGTAGTGGTTAGCATGCTCGGCTCACAACCGAGAGGCCCCGTGTTCGAATCCCGAAAGCGATGAGGCAAATGGGAAGCCTATTAATGTGAAGCCCCTGTTCACCTAGCAGCAAGTAAGTACGGGATGTAACTCGAGGGGTCGTGGCCTCGCTTTCCCGGTGTGTGTTGTGTGTGATGTGGTCTCAGTCCTACCCGAAGATTACTCTATGAGCTCTGAGCTTGCTCCGTAATGGGGAAGGCTGGCTGGGTGACCGGTGGTGGTGAAAAAAAAATAAATAAATACACATGAATGAAAAACTGTGGATCGGGAAATGGAGGAGGAAACGTAGTTGTAGTAGTAGTAGTAGCAACAGCAGTAGCACCACCACCACCACCACCACGATCACCTCACTGTTCCTCGCCTCGCTCTTATCTCATCCTTTTAAGAAAGAAGAAAACATTAATTATCAGGCTGTGAAGTATTTTTTCCACACCTGAGATAAGCTGGCGGTAGGTGAGAACAGGTAGATACTGTACGTGTCTATCTTATCACCTCCCTCTGCCCTGTTCCCTCTTCCCCCTCTTCTATATTCCCTATCCCATATCTCCTCCTTTCCCTCCCCTATATCTTTCCTTCCCCTTTCTTCTTCTTTCCCTCTCTTCGTCATGTCTGAGTACGTGTCATTATTATTATTATTATTATTATTATTATTATTATTATCTTTACTTGTTTTGTTTTGTTTTTATGGAGGGGAACAACCGCGGCAAGAATGTTCGTTTGTTTGTTTGTTCGTTTACTTGCTTGCTTGTCTTTTGCTTCATTTCATTAGTCTTGCCAATGTCTGTATGTCTGTGTGTATGTCTGTGCGTCTGTCTGTCTGTCTCTCTGTATGTGTGCATGTGTGTCTGTCAGTGTGTGTTCATCTGTCTATGTGTTTATTTGTGTGTCTCTCTCTCTCTCTCTCTCTCTCTCTCTCTCTCTCTCTCTCTTTCTCTCTCTCACGATCACCATCACTATCACCATCACCACTACCATCACCCTTCATCACCATCACCATCACCACTCAACTCTCAACCCAAACCCACAACCCGATCGCTTCTCTTCTTCCTCCTCCTCCTCCTCCTTCCCCATCACCACCACCGCTGTTACTAGCCACTACCCTTCCGCACTCAATACCCTCAACACCACCACCACCACTACCACCACATCTGACTCTGTACCCCACCTGCCCGCAAGCATCACCACAAAAACACCTGCATGCACCACCATTGCCATATTCTCCTTTCTCTGCTGCACTAGAGTACTCATCACCATCAACACCATTATGAGTGAAGTATTGGTGCGCTAACATCACCATCATCACTTCTCTAGCATCTATTTATCACTGTCACAAGTTTCTTTTTCATCATCATAGCAAGTCATCATCATCATAAGTCATCATTACCATCACTATATTGTCATCACCATAATTAGCAACACCACTGTCACTATTACCCTTATTGCCTCACTATCACTACCACAACAACTACTACTACTACCATATTACACTTAACTTCTTAATTCATCGTTCACACACACACACACACACACACGGTAGCTCAGTGGTTAGAGCGCTGGCTTCACAAGCCAGAGGACCGGGGTTCGATTCACCGGCCGGGTGGAGATATTTGGGTGTATCTTCTTTCACGTGTAGCCCCTGTTCACCTAGCAGTGAGTAGGTACGGGATGTAAATCGAGGAGTTGTGACCTTGTTGTCCCGGTGTGTGGTGTGTGCCTGGTCTCAGGCCTATTCCAAGATCGGAAATAATGAGCTCTGAGCTCGTTCCGTAGGGTAACGTCTGGCTGTCTCGTCAGAGACTGCAGCAGATCAAACAGTGAAACACACTATACCTCACCACCACCATCACCACTCTACGCATAGTAGGCAGACACGGACACAGAAAAAAAAAAAACATCCAAGCAACTTCAGTTCTTCAGATAAAATGACATAAGGTGTATTATCCCTTGTTAAGTTTCGGCCTCCTTGCCATCCTCCTCCTCGCCCTCCTCTACTAAACTTGACTTTGTGTGCCCAGCGTCTTATATCACACTTAGGGATTCCAATACACTCAAATCAACTAGTATGATACAACGAGAGAGAGAGAGAGAGAGAGAGAGAGAGAGAGAGAGAGAGAGAGAGAGAGAGTTTTGTGAGGTCACATGCCACAACCACCACCACTGCTATCGCCGCCGCCGCCGCCTTCTCCACGTCTGAGAGGACAAAAAATTAATTTCATCATCAAAAGACTGAAGGGACGTCGAGAGTAACCTGCGGGACATGTAGCTGACTCCCTTCCCCCCTCACCCATCATATCTCTCTCTCTGTGACAGGTCCCTTCTCTGACCTCCTCTCACCTTCCCTATGTCACCTCTCGTCTTCCCCCACCTCTCCCATCCCCAACTCTTTTGACAGTTCCTCGCTCAGTGCCCCCCTCTCACATATTTGTCCCCACTCCCCGCGCCACATGTCACTTCTCACCTTTCACCTTCCCATTCCCCAACGCGCCCCTACACCCCACCCCACCCATTCCCATCACCCCCTTCATGCCCATCCCCACTCCTAGCACAGGTCACCTCCAGCACCAGCCAGCCAACTACAGCCCCCATCCTCCATCTCCCCCTTTTCCCCAACCACACGCCACGTCCCAACCCCTTCCCCACCACACACCACACGTCACTTCCAGCCAGTACAAGGCCCTCCCATCCCCCTCTCACCTCCAGCTCTCACTCCCCGGTCCTCCTCACTCCTCAGCTCACACACTTTCGCGAGAGTCAGTCTGCCTGAGAGAGTGAGAGCGAGAGCACCATGGCTGAAAAGGAGACACAACTCGCTACTAATAATGGCTCTGAACTGCAAATGAGTGAGGCTGCAGTCTCCAAACCTGTCACCAATGCGGAAAAGGTGAGAGATCTTGCTTCTGGTGCCTCGGGAAGGGTGCGGGAGGTGAATTGAAGGTGAAAATAGGAAAAATGAGAGCGTTGACGGAGGGGTGATCCAACATTTTACCCCTTCAGCCGCTCGCGTGATGATGTCTGTTGCTTATTGCTAGATTTCTCGTCTGTTACTCCACATGCAGGGTTGTCCCGGGTATGGGGTGTGTATGGGGTGTTGGTGTTCGCGTGGGGTGTCGTGTCAGGGGTGTGGGGTGCCAGGCTGGGGTGAAATAAGAGAGGAAAGGAAGAAAGTGTGGGTTTGTTTACAAGGGATCAGCTGATGCCGTCCTTCCTCGCCAGGTGAAGCAATGTGTCACCTTCCTGTGTCTCCTCCTGAAGGTCCCCAGACAAGCAGTGACCAGGCACTGCACTCACATACACACACGTGCCTCTTCACATACACTGTTCTAATGTTGCCTTGTACAAACACACATCAGTCAGCTTTACTCATGCTTTCGTGTCATCTCAAAGAAATTCCCCGTGAGTGGAGGTCGCTGGGACTGCCGGGACTGATGTAGTGGTGTTCGTGGTGACATAGTTGGTGAGGTACTCTTGGTGACAGTGGTGGTGGGTGGTGTGTGCAAGGTAGCTGTGGTGGTGATAGAAGCAGAGTTAGCAGTGCATTAGTGGTGAAGGTGGTAGTGGAATTAGTGGTGTGTCCAAGGTAGCGGTGATGATGGTAGTGAAGACATAGGCAGAGTTAGCAGTGCATTGGTGGTGCATAGGGACGGTTTTATAGTAAGATCACACATAATGTGAGGCTATAACTGTTGCATTAAATATAAACTCACAGTACTACCTATAGTTGATGACAAAGAAAAATTTAGTCTAGGCATGAGAAAACTAATTGGTTGTAGACTGTTTGTATTCACAGTGTTCAGGAATTGTGAATATGTTCGTAATAGACAACACAAACCAAATATATCTCTCAATATCTATTGTAGCACCAACCACTGCCCCTGCTACTGCCACCAGTAACACTCAGCTGGGCAGGTGGCATCTCATACTGATGCAGTGCAGTGGTGAGGGCAGCACTCACTCCACCACAAGGTGCTGCAGTGCAGGTGGAGGCAGCTCTGAGGGAGTGGAGTGGCAGTGGTGTGTGGGGCAAGAACAAGGACAAGTAAAGATCATATTTAGCACAGCAAAGATGTATATTTCCTCAGTAGAGAATAGGACACAGCTGTCTTATGTCTCGCAGGACACTGCAGGCACCAAGACTCACTCAGCAGAGTAGTGAGTGTTGGTGCAGCACACACCGTCCACACACACCCACAGCACAGAGTCACTCGATGTCCACACAGCACACACGTGCCACGTATGGCATGACCATACTCCCAAGGCACGACTCGTGGCTCACAGTGCAACACAGCGGCTACACAGATGCAGCACACTCCTCCCGAGCTGCACTTCCCAGCAGTGGTAATCCTTACACCATCAGGATGTCTTCCTCGTGCAGCACTCCTCACACCACCTCTACCAGCATCTGTTCCTCCAACAGCAGGGAGGCTTCACATCCATCTGTGGTGTATACTCTCCGCAGTCTTGCTGCTGCTGCTGCTGCTGCTGCTGCTACTGCTGCTACTGCTACTGCTGCCTCCAGTGCTCTGCCCTGGGTCTGCTCTCTTCCAACTGGCTATCTCATGTCCTGCTTGCCACCTCTCTCTCACTCTGTGAGACTTGGAAGTCCATTGTATTCCCAGCCTCTGCCTTGCTGCACGTGGCTGGAGAAGCAGCGGCCACCAACGCTGGACAGTAGCGTCCCGCCTCACAGCATTCCACCACACAGCAGTGTCATGCCTCACAGCAATACCCCACACAGCAACCTCTGCCATAACATTTTGTTCCACATATCACAAAATTGAACTCCGGCATCAATTCTGCAGTGCTGAGTTTGACTTGACTGTGGAAGAAACAAGAGAGAGAAAATTTGTAAATGTCTGATTGTACCTTTCTTCCAAATCTCTCAATTTTCCCTTCAGCCTCCTAGACACAACTTGTCCTTGTGTGTGTTTACATGTTAGTTTTTGTGTACAGCAAGCAGGGACAGGTTTTGTTTGGGTGTCGGTTATTTGTAGCACAGGCAGGGACAGATCCCACGTTTACTGTCAAGGGAACAAAAAGTCAGTGTGTGCTGTTAGTCAGCTGCGTCAAGAAGGAGAAAGAACATAGATAGAGGTATAAGTGGGTACAGGACTGCATGACAGTAGCCCAGGCCTTGTACACCATAATCATTACAATACCATTAAAAACAAACATCACATTGTAATCAGAAAATAGAAGAAATGTGTGGCCAGCTGGGGTATGACTGGTTAACTGTGTGATTGGTGTGTGTGTGTGTGTGTGGTGCATTTTGTGGGCCACTGTTAGTGGGATTGCCAGCTTGGGATGTAGACAGGTAGATAGAAAATTAAATGATTTACTGGTGAAACTGCAAACAAAAAGATTGTGAAGAAGACATTTGGACTGTGAGTGATATGAGTGGTGTAATATGAAGGTTGAGGTCATTGACACTTGACTGAACTCTCGTAAGCTTTGAGCATTGATAGGAAAGGCACTTGTATGCTTTAGAATGTGAACAAAAAGATTGTGAAGAAGATAGCAGCTCTGTGAGTGATATGAGTCTAGTAATAAGAAGGCTAAGGTCATTGACACTTGAATGAACTTTCGTAACCAGTAAGCATTGATAGGAAAGGTACTTGTTTTTATTAGAATGATTATTTACAGGGAGAGGTGACTAGTGGTGAAACAATACAAGGGTTGAAGAATAGTATTGCTCTCAAATTAATAAAAAAAAAAAAAAAAAAAAACATAAAAGTAAAGAAGATTAGCATAAGAAGGGTTTGGGAGTTGCATTGGTTTTAAGTCTCCCTTTTATGTGGTATTGCAAGGTACATGACACACATCCTTCACACAGCCTCCACCACCACCACCACCACCATATCTTCCTCATTCATTAGTCTGTCTCACTCACTCTTGTATGTATGTATGTATGTATATGTGTGTGTGTGTGTAGTATTCCCCTTGCTGGTGTGAATGTGTGAGTGGTGTTTTGTCAGAGAGAGAGAGAGAGAGAGAGAGAGAGAGAGAGAGAGAGGGGGTTAGTAGTAATAGTAGTAGTATTTGACATTTCCTTCACTTCAATACACTGGCTATGTCATTAAGCAACAGTCTTGACACATTTCTGTACACCTGCCTTGTCATACATTTTTTTTACTTATTTATTTTTGTCAGACCTTTATGTGTTATTACCTACCTGTGTGTGTGTGTGTGTGTATATGTGTATGTGTGTGTGTAACAAAGAATAGAAACTTATAAAAAAAATTAGGTGAATGACTTTGAACTTAATACACACACACACACACACACACACACACACACACACACACACACACACACACACACACACATACACACACACATTGTAGATTTGGGATAGAGATTGAAAGGTCTAGACATAAATAACTTTACAAATATGATGAAAACTTGTAAAAAATAAAAAAAATAGTATGGACGGTGAATAGGATAGTACATCTCTCTCTCTCTCTCTCTCTCTCTCTCTCTCTCTCTCTCTTGTGTCATGTGGTGTGGTGGAGACTGGAAGAATGTCAACAGATCTGGTTCATTGGGAAAAGTGTAACCTTTCTACCCCATCTCTCTCTCTCTCTCTCTCTCTCTCTCTCTCTCTCTCTCTCTCTCTCTCTCTCTCTCTCTCTCTCTCTCTCTCTCTCTCTCTCTCTCTCTCTCTCTCTCTCTCTCTCTCTCTCTCTCTCTCTCTCTCTCTCTCTCAGGTGTTGTCCTAATTACAGTACTTGCTCCAGACCTAACCTTGAAACACTTTCGAGACCGTGTGTGTGTGTGTGTGTGTGTGTTATTGATAGAGTAAAGTTTATTATATTCTTGTTCTTGCTCTATTTTTTCTTTTTTTCTTTCTTCTTCTTCTTCTTCTTCTTCTTCTTCTTCTTCTTCTTTTTCTTCTTTTTCTTCTTCAGTGAAAGGAAAGACTGGAGAAATCAGTTACACACACACACACACACACACACACACACACACACACACACACACACACACACACACACACACACACACACACACACACACACACAGCAGGAAGAGAAAAAATGGAAGAAAAAAGGCAGTATAGAACAAGGGAATTCTTGAAGTGAAAGCATAAAAAAGACTTCCTTGTGAGGCAATGCTTGAAAAAACAACAAAAAGCAAAAGGAAAGGGATTGGTGTGTGTGTGTGTGTGTGTGTGTGTCACTTATAGCAGTTTGTTGCATCTTAACCCCTTCAGTACTGAGACACATTTTTGCTTTGAGTTTTGTGTATGATTAGACCATTTTATTGACATTAGGGATTGTCTGTGGAGGTCAGAAGACTAATGGCTACAGTCTTCACTATGTTAACCCCTTCAATACTGGGACAGATCTTTACCTTGAGTTTTGTGTACGATTAGACCATTTTATTGACGTTAGGAAGGGTCTGTGGAGGTCAGAAGATTAATGGCCACAGTCTTCACTATTTTAATCCCCACATTAGTTTCTGAAGCTGTATAGAATCACCAAATAGTAAGCAGAGTGAATATGGAAGCACGTCATGGCACTGAAGGGGTTAAAGAAGTTAAGGAAGATAAACATTTCTGAAAGGCCATTGAATTTGTGCTCCCAAAAGACATTGAAGAGGTGAAAGATTGAAAAATATACACATAGTAATTTGTATAAGGTAGAGATTCTTTCTTCACCCCTTCCCTCCTAAATAAAAAAAATAAATAAATAAAAGAAAAAAAAATAAAGAAAATATAAAGATAAACAAAAAGTAAATAAGTAAGTACAATAAAAGTAAAATAGATAAATTCTGTTATCTCAGATAATTAATAGAATAGATACATAAAATAAGCAAAATAGATTGATAAAGAAATTCTGCCTCCCTGAAAAAAGGTCGATGTAAAAAACAAACAAACATCCCTTTAGAAAAAAAAGAAGAGTTGCTCCATTAATTGTCCCCTTAAGTACGTAATTGAAAAGGCTGAGGACTTGTAAAAATGTCCATTAATGTAAAGACGATGGACAAAAAAGGTCATTAATGGTAAAAATGCTCATTAATGTGAAGACGATGGACAAAAAAGGTCATTAATGTGGTGTTCCTGTAAAAATTGAAGAGGCTGCAGGCTTCCCACACCAAGGTCACTGTATAGAAGGTCGGGAAGTGTGGTAGTATTGTGTGGTGGTGGTAGTGGTATTGTGTGGTGGTGGTAGAGTAATGTGTGTGGTAGTAGTATAATATGGTATAGTATAAAGATAAATGAATAGAAAATAGTAGATAAACAAATAACTGATCCCTTAAAAAAAACTAAAGTCATTTCGTTAAGGTTAAGACAAAGGGAAATTAAATAAACTGAATAATAGAATAAAAAGAAAATAGATTAAACAAACAAAAAAATAATGAAAAAATGAAATTGGTTGATCCTTAAGAGTATTGTGTGGTAGTAGTAGTATAGTGTGGTAGTAGTAGTATAGTGTGGTAGTAGTATAGTGTGGTAGTAATAGTATAGTGTAGTAGTAGTAGTATAGTGTGGTGGTAGTAGTATAGTGTGGTGGTAGTAGTATAGTGTGGTAGTAGTAGTATAGTAGTAGTAGTAGTAGTATAGTGTGTAGTAGTAGTATAGTGGTGGTAGTAGTATAGTGGTGGTAGTAGTATAGTAGTGGTAGTAGTATAGTGTGGTAGTAGTAGTAGTGTGTGGTAGTAGTAGTGTGGTAGTAGTATGGTGTGGTGGTAGTAGTAGTGTAGTGTAGTAGTAGTGTGGTAGTAGTAGTGTGTGGTGGTAGTAGTAGTGTGGTAGTAGTAGTGGTGGTAGTAGTATAGTGTGGTAGTAGTAGTAGTGTGGTGGTAGTAGTAGTAGTGTGGTGGTAGTAGTATAGTGTGGTAGTAGTAGTAGTGGTGGTGGTAGTGTGGTAGTAGTGTGGTGGTAGTAGTATAGTGTGGTAGTAGTAGTGGTGTGGTGGTAGTAGTAGTGTGGTGGTAGTAGTAGTAGTGTGGTAGTAGTAGTAGTGTGGTGGTAGTAGTATAGTGTGGTGGTAGTAGTATAGTGTGGTGGTAGTAGTATAGTGTGGTGGTAGTAGTATAGTGTGGTGGTAGTAGTATAGTGTGGTGGTAGTAGTATAGTGTGGTAGTAGTAGTATAGTGTGGTGTAGTATAATGTTTTGATTTGTTATTGAGCTGAGGTGAGATGTGGCAAATGAATGGATGACAGACTGACTGGTGGAGAAATGCACTACACTATTAGTATTGATGGGGGAATAACACACAGCCAGGCATGGAATGAGTGGCAATGCTAAGTGTTGGGTGTGTCAGGCCTCCACCACCACCACCACCACCACCACCACCACCACTACTACCTTGCATCTGGTAGCCCAAGGCCGTATAGTGAAAGCCGAGGCAGTGAAGTAATGGACATACATATTAGGGATGGATGTAAAGGCAATGCTAAGCTGTGTATGTGTGTGTGTGTGTGTGTGTGTAATTCACCTCGGTCGCCTACTGGTCACCCCAGCCAGTCTTCCCCATTACGGAGCGAGCTCAGAGCTCATAGACCGATCTTCGGGTAGGACTGAGACCACAACACACTCCACACACCGGGAAAGCGAGGCCATAACCCCTCCAGTTACATCCCGCACCTATTTACTGCTAGGTGAACAGGGGCTACACATTAAGAGGCTTGCCCATTTGCCTCGCCGCGCCGGGACTCGAACCCGGGCCTCTCGATTGTGAAGCCAGGATTTGAGTCCCGGTGTGTGTGTGTGTGTGTGTGTGTGTGTGTGTGTGTGTGTGTGTGTGTGTGTGTGTGTGTGTGTGTCAACTAAATAAACACACTGATGTCATATCCTTGAATAACTACTGTGCTTGTGATTTTCTGTTGTGTATTTACCTAGTTGTATTTACCTAGTTGTAGTTTTACCGGGCCATGGCATTACGCTGGTGTGGCCCCGTCTCCATATCTACATTTGTCTAACTTTTCCATAATCCCTTCAATACTGGGACACATTTTTACCTTGAGTTTTGAGTGTGATTAGACAGTTTTATTGAAATTAGAAAGTGTCTATGGAGGTCAAAAGAATAATGGCCACAGTCTTCACTATTTTAATTCCCACATAAATTTCTAAAGCTGTATTAAAACCTCCAAAAAATAAGCAGAATAGATAAGGAAATGCACCATGGTACTGAAGGGGTTAAAGCTTTGCACACTCCTTGCTGACACGACATCCTCACTCAGGCTATTCCATGCTGCTATGCTTCTTTGTGGAAAGCTGAATTTTTTGTCACATCCTTGAAGTATCCTCCCATCCTCAGTTTTTTACTATGACATCTTATGCTTGTACTGGCATCTTCATCTCTTAGTAACAGCTCCTCGTTATCTATTACTTCCATTCCAGGCATTAGTTTGTAGACTTGTATTAGGTCCCCCCCTCACTCTTCTCTGCTCCAGTGTTGGTAGATCTAAAGCCTTCAGTCTCTCCTCAAATGTCATCCTTCTTATCTCCAGTACTATCTTTGTTGCCATCCTTTTTGTGTGTGTTTACCTAGTTGTAGTTTTACAGGGCCTGGGCTTTATGCTCGTGTGGCCTTGTCTCCATTTCTACACTTATCCAATCTTACTTTAAAAGTATGCACACTCGTTGCAGACACTACTTCTTCATTCAAACTGTTCCACGTCTCAATACATCTCTGCGGGAAACTATACTTTTTAATATATCTTACACATCTTCCCTTCCTCAGCTTCTTACTATGCGATCTTGTGCTTCGACTGGCATATTCTTCTCTCAGGATCAGATACTCATTGTCCACTTGTTCCATTCCGTTTATCAATTTATAAACTTGTATGAGATCCCCTCTCTCCCTTCTCTGTTCCAATGTTGGAAGATTCAAAGCCTTTAGTCTCTCCTCATATGTCATCCCTTCAAGTTCTGGGACCATTCTTGTAGCCTTTTTTTGTAGTCTCTCCAGCTTCCTTATGTTTTTTTTTTTGTGAGGGGTCCACACTACTCCTGTGTGTGTGTGTGTGTGTGTGTGTGTGCTTTATGGGAGAAGAGATCTGATGGTGGTGGTATCTTATCTGTATCTTTTACTGTTTAGCTCAGCCTTGAACATGTGTTGTATGCTTTTTGCTTTGCCTCTCTTCTGAGCCAGACTGTTGATAGGGTGAGGCTAATCTTCATCTTAGGACTGACATTTCATTAGAGATTCAAGGAAGTTAGCCATAAGAATAAGAATGGGCACACACACACACACACACACACACACACACACACACACACACACACACACACACACACACACACACACACTCCCTGTATTACACATGACTGCCTGCCTGCTTTCCTGCCTTCCTGCCTCTTTCCACATATCATCCATAAATCTTTCTAATCTTTTTATGTCCTCTGATAACTCTTCACTAAATCTGATCACTGAGTCTATTCCATTCATCCATCACTATATTTCAGTACCATTTCCTCTCTGTTTTTTTGTCTTAATCTATGTAATCTCTTATTTTTCTGACTTTTAGTTGTGCATCTTAGAGAACCAGCAAAGTCAGGGTCAGTTGAAGCATGTATCCCTATATTTCCAAACTTTTCTATCTCTTTCTCTCTCTTTTTCAGTTTTTTTTTACATTAACCCCTTCACCACCACGACACATTTCCATATTCACTCTGCTTACTCTTTGGTGATATTGCACAGCCTCAAAAACTCATGTGGGGGGGATTAAAATAGTGAAGACTCTGGCCATTAATCATCTGACCTCCATAGACCCTTTCTAATGTCAATAAAATGGTTAATCACACACAAAACTTGGATTTTCATATTCATTCTAGTGACTATTTAGTGATTTACCACAGCCTCAGAAACTCATGTGAGGGATTAAAATAATGAAGACTGTTGCCATTAATCTTCTGACCTCCATAGACCTTTCCTAACGTCCATAAAATCGTCTAATCGTACGCAAATCTCAGAGTAAAAACGTGTCCCAAGACTGAAGAGGTTAATCTGTTTTTTCTACCTTTTAGAGAGCCTTAGCAAGCTTTAGAGACCCAGCAGAGTCAGTCAGGGTCAGGTGGGGGAAGGAATCATGACTGTATTTTATTCCCTGTGTATTTTCTAGCAAGCTCAAGGTGACTGGGTGTTGATAAGATAACAGGCATTAAGAGGAGCATTAGCTGGCATTAGTTCCTGCATTACTTTCCGCCTGACAATGTGCTTTTCAAAGACTTTATTGCCGGACTGGTAGTAAAGAATTGTGGCTTAAGTAGTATTAGGTTTTATTAGGAAGGTATTAGGATGTTGTAGAGTAGACAGTATGAGGTGACAAGCTGGAGAGAGAGAGAGAGAGAGAGAGAGAGAGAGAGAGAGAGAGAGAGAGAGAGAGAGAGAGAGAGAAAACCACCAAGGATAGAGTAATGGTGGTGGTGGTAGCAGGAGAAAGGAGGCTGAGGGAGGAGGAATGAGGGCGTGAAGGGAGACTTTTTTAAGAGTGAGTGTTTAGGTATGTGTGGAGTGTCAGAGGAGGAGAGTGTGTGTGTGTGTGTGTGTGGCATAGGTAAGAGACCATTTCTACTGTATCCAATCTTATTTTCTCCCATTTACTCACATTTACTCTTTGTGGTTATGTGTTCCTTCTGTGACCACTTCTCTGTCTGTCATTCACCTCTTAAGTACCGGGACATATTTTTATCATGAGTTTTGGGTGTGATTAAACAATTTTATTTACATTAGGAAGGGTCTTAGGAGGTAAAAAATTTAATGGCCTGAGTCTTCACTGTTTTAATCCGCCACATATGTTTCTGAAGCTGTATAAAATCACCAAATAGTAAGCAGAGTGAATATGAAAATGCATCCTGGTACTGAAGGGGTTAACTGGTGTGTCTCTGCTTACAGTGTGCGTAATGTGTCGGAGTTTCCGTTCACACACTGATTTACTGGTGATCTGATGTCACTTTGTATGTTTTGCCTTGTGTGTTTGTATTTTGTTTGTATGCAAGATGGGAAATCAACCAACAGTAACAAAAGATAGAAAAAAAAAAAAAGATATCCACTTGAATTTATGTATGTATGTGTGGATAAATGGATGTATGTATGGATTCCTTCTCTTGGTGATGTCTATACACTAGTTACCATACAGCGTGCATCCTAACGGTGGTGATTTGCCATTTGTTCTGCAGTGACTTGTGTTGGTGTGATCATGACGATAATTTGTCATTCTGGTGTGAAATTGTATGACAGGCAGACAGACAGACAAACATACAGATAGACAGACAGACA